>NW_006799981.1:2821954-2903881 GCF_000485575.1 Poecilia formosa | reverse complement strand
TGATGCTGTCGTCGTAAAATGTCCCAGTTCAGCCGAACGTAAACGACAAACAAAACAAAACAAAAAAAAAAAAAAAAAAAAAAAAAAGCATGTTGCAGACAAATGGGGATTTCTGCACTATTCAGATCAAATTCTTTGAAATATTTGTATCCCAAAACTAGTAAACACTATATGGTGGTCTGGCTGAAGAGGGAAAGCAAAAACACTGCTGCACACACAGTTTCCATAAGAAAAGATCCAATAAAGTCCCAGGAATGATTTATGTGGTCAAGTAAATAGAATAATTTCCTTTTTGCATGGTTCTGTTTGGGTGGGACAAAGCTTGAATAAACTCTTCCAGACAGGTTCTGTTTACCAGCTTCTAAACAGCGTGGATCGGTTGAGAAATAAAAATGAAGCAAAGATATTTTTCAGATGCACTTTTGTGCTTTAAAATTGTTGCGTGGACATTGAGAAGTTATATGTTTACAAACAGCAGTGCTTTTGGCTTCTACATAAAGTATTCCTTTCAAATTTTAGCTAAAAGCTTCATTAAATTACAGGGATTATATGGGTTAGACAAAGTGGCACATCAGTGGAAGTGGAAAGAAAAGGATATGAATCTTGAAAAAATGCAGTAGGCATGTGCCCGCCTTACTTTGACCTCCGAAGCAAAGTTCAGTGCAATTAAATACTGTCAGAGGTTAGTAAAGAAAGTGTACTTCTCAGAGGTTTCTTAGAGAATATTAGTGAACAAGCAGCTTCATGATGACTAGAGAATAGAGCAGACAGGTCAGGGAGGACTTCAGACATCTGACAAAACACTGTTCAATTCATTATCCGAAAATGGAAAGAGTACAACTGCTAATCTGGCCACGTACCTAAAAAGACAGGCTGAATAACGAGTGCATTAAGAGGGCAAATGGTACTCAACAGGAGCTGCACAGATCCAGAACTCTGATAGGACAATTGGTTGACAGGAATTCTCCTTAAATATATCTCCTTATATATAAAGGTTGGTGTATACTCCACAAATCTTGTACAGACAGATGTCTGGGGATGCTTTTATTTAGCATCCACAGGAAAAGTAATCGAAATTCATGGCAAAGTGGATGAAGTTAAACATGAAACAGTCTTGCAAGAGGCTCCAAAAGATTGGGGCGGAAGACATAACAATCGGTTTAGATGAATACAATAGAAATTGTGGTCCAGTCAAAGTCCAGACCCATAGCCAGCGGACGGTTTTTAAAAAGTAACGTTTAGGCTGAACCATTTTGCAAAGAATACATGCACACAGACTTTTACGAGTAAGAAAATGAAGATTTTTTCCTCCACTTCACATTTATGCACTAGCCGGTGTCAGTCTATCACATAAAATCCCATTACATTAAGGTTTGTGGTTTTAACATGACAAAATGTAAAAGAGTTCATTGGGTTTGGATTATTTTGCAAGGCACTGCAATGAAATGAAACTCTTGCAGCCATTTAAATAGGGATTGTGTCACTCTTGTAGTACTAATGGTCTCTTTATTATTTAGGACCACACACTAAGCCACTGAAGTCACAAATTTATAAAACGCACATATTCGCTGAAATATATATTTTTAGTGAAGGCAAATTATATAGCTCTGAAGCATATATGAATATCTCTGATCCCTTCTGAGATCCCGCAGCACACTTTAAAATGGAATTACTTTGTAATTTTCTGACGCAACAACCGCTGGAGAAAGAACTAGCATCTAGAGCCGCATGACAACTCCTGATGGCGAGTGCATTTTAGCTTTGCATCATGGGATGTGTCATCAGTTGAGCAGTTGGCATAGTACAATGTTGATGCAATGTGGCAGCCATTATCTTCCGCACTCCCTGCCAGAGGAGGGATACCCTCTCACACATGCTGTCAGATCATCGCTGCGGAAGACTGCACCAATTTGTCACTATAAGCAGCCTGTCACCATATCAGCCTTCAAGCCAACTGATACACTGCAGGGCTTTAGCAAACAGAAGTTGGTTGGTCTGTTGCATAAAAACATTAAAGTTTATGATTGTAACCAACTGCGTAAAAGATCAAGGGGTATAAACAAGACACTGGAAATTCCTCTAGTTAAACCATTGCTACTGCTTTTTTTGTTTTAAAGGTTTTGTCCGTTGTTTATTGATTTTATATTGCAGCATGTCATGCGTGGGTGCAGAGCGATTCTGTTTACAGTGAATGAGGGTCTGATCACACAGAGAAGCATCCGGAAGACACCTTAAGGTTGGGTTGGGACTCGGGTTACACTGCTGAGGCTACACACAAGCGTCAGCCTCTTTATAGATGAATGCAAACTATTACCACATGAAGCTGAAGGCAGGGGGGAAAAAAAGGAAAGGAAGTGAAAATAGACAGTGACTTCAAGGTCTATTGTAATCATAAGCAGTGGGTTTGGGGGGAAATACCCCATAGAAGTGATGAGATTGATTTTGTCTCTGTCTGCAAACACACACACACACACAGGCACACACACACTCGCATGCACGCACCTATACGTGCATTCTTGTACATCAGCGGCCCTCATGCACAGGCTTGTAAGTGCACGCACAGAGCTCCGGAGGATTTACTTTTCCTGGCATGACTGCCATACTAATACTTTTATAAATTGAGGAGGGGAAAAAAGAGCTTGCAGCCTGTTGCCAGTAGCTGTTGCAATGCTTCTCTCATGCAGAGTGAAAATTTAAGTTTGGGAATATGAATCCGCAGAGTAGTGGATGTCCACCATGTAGACGAACCAGAGGGTTTTCTGCAGAATGAAAGTGTGTCAGAGTGCAAATACAGCACAAAAGAAGCTGGGACATTTGCAAATGAGCTGGTTATTGAAAACTCCAAAAGTATTCACACCCTCTGAATTTTTCCCCCCTTTTCAAGCTACAGCAGCAGAACTGAATAGTGAAGTGGAGGGAAAATAATGCATTTGTTTTTGCATAAACAAATGCATCATTTGTTTATGCAAACCAAATACAATCAGTTGGCTGCTGAATTCACTTAATAAGGTAACAAATAATTAAAAAAGAGAGAAGTTTGAAAAGTATTGCACTTGTATTAAGCCACTGCAATTCCATAAATAAAATTCCAAAGTGACCAGTTTTCTTCTAATGTCACCTAATGAGTAAATTAAGCCATTCTGTTTTTAATTTAAGTATCAATATATGTTCTGTGCAGGCCTCAGAGGTTTCTTAGACAACATCAGTGAACAAACAACAACATGAATAACAAGGAAGACAACAAACAGGTCAGGGGGAAAGCTATCAGGATGTGGTCATCCACCTACACTGACTAAAAATTATCTTTTTTTTCCTATGTGTAAAAGGTTAAAAGTGGTGGAAAACTAACACTGTGCATCTGTTTGAACACAGCATCATCACTGTGAAACGTAGTGGAGGGAGCATCATGCTGTGTGGATGCTCTTCTTCATTAGGCTTCTTCTTCTTGGATAAAAATCTTAGAGAGCCTGCAAAACTCCAGAAGCGAAGTCAAGGGTTATCTTTCCAACAAGATATATATCATATAACCAGAATTACAATTTGTTAGTTCAGATTAAAGCAATTTATGTATTAAAAAGGTCTAGTCAAAGTTCAGTCCTAAATGGAATCAAGAAGTTGAAGTGAAATTTGAAAATAGGAATAGAATAGAATAGTCCTCTATCAACCCCACAGAGAGGAAATATATGTTACTGCCTCACAGTAACATAATATACCACAGTGAATTTAAAAATATCTAAAAATTACATTAACTGTATATTAAGAAAGTACCTACAGATAAAAGACAAATCAAAATCTGAAAATATGATAGATTTTTAAATACACAATATGTTCTTTTGTACAATATTAATTGAAGATTTTATTTTCAAATAATAATGAAGAAAAACTTTCAACCTCTAAATGAAAATGCATAGAAACCCATGGATCATTTTCCTTTTACTTGACGACAAAAAAATCTCAGCAAAATCCATTGAAGTGTGTGATTACGGTAAAAGTTTTTGCAAGGCACAGTAAATACTTTTCTTCGACATAATACCAGCATTCTCTGGTGAATACTCAGAGCAATTACTCTAGAAGAAACACATATAGGCTTTACATTGATTAGAAAAGGCTGTATAGAAAGGGAAGCATCCTGCTGAGGATACAACTCTGTTTTCAGAAAATAACAAACCAAGTTATTTTTATAAAGGACCCACTCTTTTTACTTAAGGCTTGTATACACAATGAAGCTTCCACTCTGCTTTCAATATTGTTCCAGAGCAGCTGGCAGGCTACAACACACACCTGGGTAAACACACAATGCTCTAGCTCTTGTAGAGTTTGCTCTCTGTCTCTGTGTGCAACAAATGAAGATCGCCGACTGTTGCAAGGGGGCCTTCGTTTTCCATTTCTCATCCTGCTCATTGTCAGGCGCGCAAGGCTTGGCCTCAGCCGCAAATCGATCTAACTTCAGCGAGCACTGTCCGCCTAAGCATGAGAGGGACGCGACGACAAAAAAAAAAAAAAAAAAGGGCCCACCCAAAATCCCCCAAAATCCCTCAAAATCCTCCCTGTGCAGAGCAAGCAGGACTCACAGCAGCATGAATTACCTCAGGAGGCTGATATGGCCCAGCCCCGCCGCTCCAGACTAGGGGACGCATTTACAACTAGTGCTTTGATTGTATCGGATACGGTGATGTCAGCCCGCGCTGCTGCTAACAGCTTTATGCCACTCTCTCCCTACTGCCCTTTCACTCTTTTGTCACTACTTTGAATAGATTAATCCATGCTTCTCCACTCCATACTGCTCAATTTTTTATTAACATGCAAAACCTTAGACCAGGATATAACTTAATAATGTAACACCTGACACAAATTCCCACTGTGTGAGGTGCTGTGGTGGTGCAGGGGCTTGGCACAACCCATGTATTGAGGCCTTAGTCCTCATGCCGGTGGCCACAGGTTCAGTTCCCAGCCTGGTGACATTTGCCGCATGTCTACCCTTCTCTCATAACCCTCCTGCCTGTCAAACTACTTTCAAATAAAAGCCACTAGAGCCAACAAAACCTTTAAATAAAATGTCCTCTGTGTTAGCTATTGGCACTGCTTTACAAAAGACAGTATATTCCTTGAACCTTTTCACATTTTGTCAAATTCCACACACAGAAATCAATGTATTTTAATGAGATTTTTAATGACAGAGCCACACAAAGTGGTTTTCATATTTTTTGCTGCATCTGACAGGCTGTGTCTCAGTATCTATCATAATTATCTCCATCTACTTTTCCTTATCGCTTGCGCATAATTACACATTATTGTCTTAAAACACTTGAAACTGGGTCAGAGATTCACTTTCCAGCCCTAAGCATTTGTACACAGCTCCAATAGAAGTGATTGAACCAAAGCATAGCTTTGTGTTAGAATGGTCCAGGCAGATACGGGATGTAACAAGTACTCAAAACTTGCCACCTTCAGTTTTTAAACATCATTTTCTGTCCCTTCACAATTATGTACTATTCCATTTGCTCTCTAGGATTGCACTGTTCATGGTGACAGCATTTTGGAGTAGTTCTGCTGCGTTAGTTCTGATTCATTGTTTTTGCAGACGGTTGTTTATCAAAGAGCAGATCATCATAAGGTTCAGGAATCACATAGTTGATTCTAGCGTCTCTCTGCCCGGCTTGCTAATCATACAACCAGACGTAGATTTGAAGAGGAGCAGCAAAAGCAAATGAGGTGGATTACAAGTGTTCTGTGTCATCAAAGACATGCTACAGCAGGATGTGTTATTGCCTGGAAATTGAGCTGTTACCATGTCATGACAGTCATGAGACGGTCTTTAGTCACAGAGATCTTTAGGTTCATAGCAAGACTTACTGTTACCGGAGATCCTTCCCCCAGACATCACCATCCACAACAACTCTTTACAGACACTTGGATGATATGAGTTACAACAACTAGCTTCCCTTTGGAATAAATACAGTATCTTTAATTTAAGTAAAAAAACTGACTTGAGTTAAACGTTAGTAATTGTAACGTGGCATAATGTGAAGAACTTGAAGGGGTATTAATACTTTTGGAACACATTGTACTTTTTCTGTTTTGTCTAATAATCAATTTAATTGCTCAGAAAAAGGTTGTGTCTGCATTAACCTCCTCTCAGTAGGGCTTCCAGATGCTGATGACTTAACCCTTCGCCTGTAAAATAATAAAGAAAAAAACACTAAAGAATATACCGCTGCGACAAAAACTGTACTGGTGTCCTTGTTCCTCTTGGGAATGAGAGCCTGGCTGGGTTTCTGTCACCGGGCTTTAGTGGTTGCAATAAAGTTTTTTTGGGTGTAATTTAATTTTGCATCCAATCAGGATGTCTCCGCTGACCCTTCTCCGTCTGTCGATCCCCTTGGCGTCCCCCTCAGAGCGGGGAACTCCATGTTAGGGGTTTGTGGAACTCGCCATTATTTATTTATGAGTGTTTAAATGCCACAGCACCCTGGCAAGAACTTTAATGGAGGTGAGACACTCCCATGTCGCTCTACTCCCCTCAGTAAAGTTTTATAGCGTCCAACCACACTCTCCTTAGAGGCTAGGGGAAAGTGACGCTATGGTTGAAGAATATGCAGCCCAGACTGACATTTCAGTGCAACTGACTTGGAGGTTTTCGAAGGATCTTAAAACCGTGAAAAGTGTGATTTTTAATTTAGCTTTTCTGTTAAACTACTTCCACTATCACTGTGGTCAGATGTCACACCTTCAAGGCAAACGTAAGGAAGCTGAGATGCGGTCAAAAGAGAAAGGTTGCGCCACATGTAATGTCGCCCTGTCTGCTTGTGCCAGTCAGCCCACAAGGCACTTGTATCTGTCAGGCTTCACCACCACTGCGACTAATGGATTTGGTACTTTTTTTTTTTTTTCACGTTGATTCCTCCCTGTAAAGCAAGCCCCCTCTGTCAACCCACCCTCCTTCGCCTCATCTGGCCTTGATGAGATCCAGACCCTGTGTGGAAGCATATTAAAGTGGCTCAACAGTGTCAGCAGGAGAGCTAAATGGAAGGTAGTGAAATCTTTTGAACCTCTGTTACATTATAACAGTTCTAAACACATCCAGCTGGGTCCAAAGTTCAGGGAAGACATAAAAGCACTGCTTCATGTTAGCTTGGAGGATGATAATAACTGAGCACCACTAAAACTACTAAGACAGTCCACAATCAAAGGGCCCAGAGGAACGGCTCCCCGCTCTTCTTACTGGCTGCTAATGGCCTGTGTGCTTCAGACACAACCTGTCTGAGAGTTGTTATATCTCCTATAAGACTCGCTCCATGCACCGTAAAGAGAAGGAGCCTTTTCTCTCTTGGTGATTAAACTCCATTAACTCTGGCTCAATTAAAATACAAAAGACTTGGAGGAGTAGTAATTAGGACATGCAAGCCTGGTGGGTCACCCTTAAAACAAGCTGGAATCGGTTGATCTTGACGGGAGGCTGCTCATGTCGTGACTCCGCAGCTGCCAGATGTCTTTGTGAACCTGTTTTACAGGAGCCGAAACGCTGACGCAGACAATATCGCCAATACAGGAGAGAGGCTTGACAGACACGGCAGAGAGTGGTGTGTGCGTGTGTGTGTGTGTTCCTTTAACTCTGTGATTGCTGTGGGTTCCTCAGTGGCGATCGAACCACACAGGATAAATATGAGCTTGTGGCGAGGCTGCGGCGCCCCAGGATTGCTTACATGTGGTGGAGCTGCTCTCACCACCATTGACAAGAGAGTTAGGTGGCTTTTGGCCATTCAGATTCCTGACTGGGAGAGCTAGGAGGCTATTTGACTTAAAGACTCAGTTGGCAGATGCCAGTTTTTTTTTTGTTTTTGTATTGTTTTTTTCTGGCTCAAGTCTCCCACTGGAGCGTGTTATTTGTTTATTCCGTTCACAGCCGTTGTTTGCTGGTCTGACGGATCCCAATCTGGTCCAAAAATGCACTTAATCACCAGTTAGCAGCATCTGAAACAAACATGAAATGACACGGCCAACAGCAACATTTTCCAGATCAAATGGAATTCTATGGATGTCTTTCCCTATTTATTTATACAACTGAGAAATGCTCTTACAACCTCAACGAGCTTTTCTGTCTCGGCCTGGATCGCTGTTGGAGGTGGCCAAAGAACACAGTTCTTTCAGGAATCGCTGGCAGAAGCCAACTTAAATAGTATAAATGATCAAAATCCTTCTTAGCTGTGAGAGCAATCATTAATAAGGCAGTCAAACCTGGCGAGACTTATCGCGTATTAACCAACATTTTCCATGTACTCCTGCGTAGTTTTCTGCTAATTTACATTTTGAAAACAGTTCTCTAGACAGAAGTAGTTTTCTCTGTCATAATAATGCAAATCCACCCTCTCTATTGAAATAAGAAAGGTAAACTCGTGCACTCTGCCTGAGCGGTTTAGGTTTGGGACACTTGGGGGGGGGTTCCTCTACCTTAGTGCTGGGTGGTTATGCTGCTTGGGGCTTGTGCTGACTTGGCTGTCCGGGTGTACTGCTCTGGGGGACATGATAGGGACGGGGTGTTCACTACTCTGCGTCTCTCCTTGTCTGGCTTCTTGTTCCTATGCTTCAGTGCCAATCTGCCTCTGTTATCAGGCATAAGGCTGTTCTGTGAGAGTGCAATAAATCCTGCCCTTTGGGCTGTTGGGTGTTGAGGTAAGGTTTCTTTTCTTCCTACCATTGTAATAACTTTGCAACTTCAGGTGACAACGTACAAGAAACACCTGCTCTACGTCCACACGTGTAGCCATGCAAACAATCCAGCAAATAATCATTTTATGCTGGGTAGACCTGTCAAAATGTTGATGTAAAACATGACAGCCTCCTGATGGCATCTATTTTGTAAAGTTCACCAGGTCCTCCTGCAGAAAAAACACCCTCACCCAGAGAGATAAGGAAAGAGGAAAAGATCTAGATAGGCAGACATTTAAAGAGTGTTAGTAATTTTGTGGTCTTTTAAGTATATTTGACCTTATAGTGGTCATAGGGAGTAAATGCAAATCAGAAGACTATAAACTGTTGTCTCCCTCCCTGCATCCATCATTGGAGGCCAGTGTGTTGTCATCCATAACTTCATGGTTGAAAAGGGTCATTCGCCTGAGGCTCTGTTGGAGATGATATCCCTCCTCTGGACAGATGCAATGGCATAAGGGGGCCCCGGATGCCCCCCTCTCCTCCCTGACCTCTCTCGCCATTCCAGTGTCTGAGAAAGGGTCCTGGGGTTGAGAAGGTCCTGGGGACTGGACACATTGCAGCATTAATTACACACTCGTTTACCATTGAGCCTAATGTTTGGCCTCCCCCTCTGTGGGGTTAACTCCTTCCTGACAAGCAGGGAAAGTAATGAGGCCTCTGTGGCTCGTTTGCCAACGCAACTCCTCAGTTGTCTTCCTTAGACCCGGTTCTCACTGACAGATAGCAGCTAAATGCTTCAGCCCTGCATGACGATCACATGTGGAGGAATAGATGGGCATAATGGGAGGTGCGAGGTGGTGTATGACAGGCGGGAAGTTTCATCTCATCAGAGGCTTTTTACTAGTTGTCCTGTGCAAACAAAGAAGCTTTTCGGGGGCGTTCCGAGATGTTTCCCCTGCTGACATCCTTACTACAGCTGAGAGTGTGACTGACTGAGGAGACGGAGAGAAGAAAGAGAGTGTACACTGACAGGATATCCCCCCCAGTTAACAGCAAAGTCAACAGAGTAGAAAGGAAGAGAGAGGAAGTTTAGTTCTGTCACACAGACTTGAGGTGAGATGCTTACAGATGTCAGAGTTGTTGCTGAACTTTGGCAGAACTGGGGTAACTCTGTAAAGTGCTGCTGGCTACATCTATAATCACAAGTGTCTCTAGCTATCGCCTAAGTAATCCGATTTCTGGTGACAGTCGGTAATCTGATAGGAGACTACTTCCAATATCAAGGCTTGTGTTTCGTTTGATTAATTCATAGCCTACAGGGCCTGTGAGATAGAGAGAGAGAGCGCAGCGTGAGATCATGACCCTGGAATTCTAAACAATAACCATCTGTGGTGAACCACATTGAGCTTGATCCAAATCTTGCTTTTCTTCTCACTTCCTCTCTCTCTCTCTCTTTCTCCCTCTCTTCTTCTCCCAAACACGTTAAACAAACCCACACATGGAGCAGCTATACACACACCTGCAACAGGCAATATGTTTGTGCCCTCAATGATGCAACTACAGCAAACAAACAGCTGAAAAGGCAGCTTGCCTCTAAAAGAGCCCTACCAGTGTTTCAAGAAATAAAATCAGTCTGACATACAGAAGATAACTCGTGTTTTAAACTTTACAGCAGTCTTTATGAAGTATTCACACCCTTTGAAGTTTTTCATTGGTTATGACCACACATTTCTACTTTTTTATGACATCCCTCCCCCCCCCCTTTTTTTTTAGCTCCATCCATCTTCCATTCAACTCTAACCAACTTCCCTCTCTCTGGTGAAACATTAGCCATTAGCACGATGCTGGCACTATTTCACTGGTGTTTTCTATATTGGCCAAAACGTTTAAATCTTACCCAAGCAACTTCTTTTGACTTTAAATGGAACTTTCTTTCATTTTTATTCAGTGTTGTCAACAGATTTTCTCACCTGCAATCATAGTTTCCACAGAAGTAACTGTGGAAACTATGGGTGCATCTCAAATTAATGCTAGGTCCTAGGTAAGTTTAGGTGGACAACTGTACCACAGTAAGTTTGGGTTTGTGCCATACTCTTTCCTTTTCTGAGCAATGGATTGAAGAGAGCTCAATGGGATCTTCAAAGCTAAGGATATTCTTTTATGCAACCGTCACCACCACTTTATCTCTGCGCTATCTGCAGTTTATTGGTCTCAATCATTTTCCCTAGCAAACCTTTGAAGCCTTCACAACACAGTTATATTTATAATGAGGTTAATACATGCACATGTGGAGTTTTACTATTGAGGTATCTTCTGCACTTTTCCGATTTTTATTTGTAATAAAATTTTGTTAACCATGTAGCCTTTCCATTCTACACCACAATTATCCTCTAATTTGTTTGTCTATGACAAAATTTCCAGTAACGTTCATTAAAGTTTGCCGTAGTAACTTCACAAAATGTGGAAAAGGTCAACGGGCTTAATTAATTTTGCAAGCCGCTGTGTCTGTTGGAGTAGATGTATCTTTGTGTCTGACGTTTTAAAAGGATGGTCCAAGTAAATTGCTTTGTGGAGTTTCCTCGCCTTCCTCCACAAAATAGAAAAACATCTCTGTAAATGTCAGAGCTCTTCCAGCATCTCCTCAGTGTTGAGAAAAAGTGACGCGGTGTGTTCTCTCTTAACCGTGTACCACAGGGTGGCGAATGATAGATGAAGTGTTACTTTGCGGACTATTTTTACCATTTCTAAACCACAGTTCAGACATCCCATCTGGACCGGGTTAGGGGCAAGGCAGTATTGAGTTCTTCCCCATTAGTTACTGTATCCCCACATTGCAGAATCAGAAAGCAAATGTTATGCCTATTTATATGCTGTGGCACAGTGAGTAATGAATGCCTAATGGTTTTCAAGAGGTGATATGTGACTGTTTAATAAGCTAAGACAAAGCTGTTTAAACAAAAGAGATAGTTAAAAGGTTCTTCTTAGCTCATTAAGAGGTTTCGAAAGGCTGGAATGTTGCAGCAGTGGGTTCGCCTCAGAAGTTGAAACTTGTACCTGTGAATGACGTCTTGCTCAAGTTCAGCCTGTCATTTGTCACGGGAGGCTGAGAAACAGGGAGCATCAATCACCTCCTGTACAAGTTTCATTTGCATGTCATATACATTGTAGCTTTGCTTCTTATTTGCAGTTCAGTAGTTGTGGATTTTTCTGTGGAGCGTCACCCCAAATTGTTCATGGAAAACCTGCCTATTGATGGATTTTTTTTTTTTTTTTTTCATGGAGCACATCTAAAATTTATGAGAGAAAATGCAATGTGGGACGCTGAATTACGTAGGTGCAATGCTACTTTACACATTGGCAAAGCAGCCAACCCCAGCATACCATTCTTTTGTCTTCATGTTGATTGGCTGTACCCCCAAGAGCACAGATAAAGAAAACTGTGTCCTCAGGACTTTTGCACTCCAAGTAAAAGTGGAAAGTACCACTATTTCCAAGTCCGAAAACAATGTGATTTATTCATTTTTGCTGTGCTCACTAATAACTGTCCGAATCCAAACACTACAGAAACATGTTCTATGTGTGTTGCTGGTTTATTGAGAGACAAACAATTAGAAGCGGAAATAGCCGACTTATTTACTGTTGCAGCATACAGAACGTTTTCTAGGAATGATAAACTCTAGATAGATCTGACTTTCCAAGTCAGATTTCTGACTTTAGAAAAGTGTTGTAGGTCATTTTCAGACTCTGAAACTCTGAGATGATGACCTCCAAGTTCAAATAGAAGCACTACTAGTTGCTATTCAAAATAAATAATATTTTTAAACAGTTACTATTATATTATCGATTAGTGACACGTTCTGCTCTGATTTCAAGCCAGCAACCACTTCTACACATCTCAGGTTTTCACGCAGGGGGGGTATCTGCAGATCTGATGGGCATTGAAACTAAACGCTGCCTCACTTTAACTCAGTTAGCTTGCATGGTCTACTGCAACACAACCAAAGGCAGTACTCATGATTGAAGTGACTGAAGCAAAAAAATCAGAAGTGCAAAGAATCTGCTTCGTCGTCCAGCTTATATGTCTGTCTTATATGCGTGGCATTCAGGGGATGTAACAACTGAAAATCTGATGCAAATTGAAAGCACCATATATTTTACGCTGAGCAGTATAATATAATAAACACATAGCAGAAAATAGAAATCTGAACCATTTAGCCCAGGCTTTCACCAGGAAGACTGTGTAAGTTAACATTTTTACATACCCAATATATGTACATTTTAATAAATTATATGTGTATATAATATCAGAACAAAGCCATTCAAGGATATCTTTATACTGACTAGAATATTAGTAAAATATATCAAGAAAGGTTATGAATGAATGCACAACCTATTTTTAAATTACATATATATTTGTTCAGGTTTTGTTTTATTGTCTTTTACATTTATTTTAATCTATTTTTGTTGGTATTTATTTATCAATGATACAATGAAAATACAGCAAAAATAAAATACTGAGAACAATGAATAAATAAAAAAAAACACGTTCCTTTCTTTGTTTTCCTCTGGCACTTTATGTGCAGATTTGTCAGTTTCCATTACCCATAAGTGGCCTCCAAAGTCTTTGCTCTGATCTTTGACTGAAGGGGATGAATGAGTGTCTAACTATCAGCCGGAGATCTACTGATGTTTATGTTTAACGGGTGTGTCAGGATGAGAGTGTCAACTGAGATTCCTTGAAAGAAAGGGAGGTGCACCCTGCATTCACACAGGCAGAGTTGAATGTCAAGTGGAGATATGGTGCAGAACAATGAAGAAACAACAGTTTCCAATGAAAAATGTCATCCTGCCCTCCGCTGCCGCTGCCGCTGCTGCTGCTGGACGAATTAGCCCCACAAAGCACCACTAATACGCAAGATTTCCATTATTTTATTTTGTTCCGGACTTACCATATGGTTCATGAATAACTGCATTTTTATCAGCGGAGCACTTTCATTTAATGCCACTATTTTTGACTTTATGAGACGAAAGGGTGTTCCCTTAATTATGGTTACACAGTTAACAATATCTGGAGTTTCCCTTTGTGCTCAGTGCGTCTCAGATAGCATGAGAGGGACTCTTAGGTTTCCAGTTACACTATCAAAGTAATCCGCGATTGCTCCCACTGCTCAGGTGGTGGGAGAGCCTGGCAAACCTTTTGAGAAACGAAGAAGAAAAACTGTCATTTCTGGATGGTTTATGGACATAAGAGCTACTCTGAACAAGTAATGGCTCTTATTCTTCAACTATTGCAGCCAAATTCCAGTTGTAGGTCAGATAAATCACCCTCTGACAAAACCAAAGAGAACAAATACTTTATAGGCTTTACAAAAGTGTGTCAGTGTGAGCCTTAATGCAGTGCTTTGAAAAAGTATTCTTTTCCCTTGAACTCTTCCACATTTTGTCACATTGGGACCACAAACATCAATATATTTTATTGGGATTGTTTTTTTTGTTGTTGTTGTTGTTGTTTAATGTGATAGGCCAAAAACAAAGTAGTGCATAATTTAAAAATAACCCCCTTTACTCTGATATTCCTAATTAAAATCTAGCCCAACTAATTCCCTTTAGATATCACCTGGTTTTGCAAAAGTGTCCAGTTAATTAAAGGACACAGATTTAATTAACCGGACAAGGAGAACATTAATCAGAGTAAAACTTGTACGCCACATTTGATAACTCTGAAGGAGCTGCAGAGGATCCCACCTTGGGTGGGAGAATCTGTTGAACGACAAATATTAGTCGGACTCTTAAGAAACCCTTGAAAAGTCCCAGGAAGGCGTTGGTTTAGGTTTTATGAATTTTATTACCCTGCTAATTCATGACTGTGCCTGACTTTGTATTGGTCTAGCCGATAAAATTTCAATAAACCACATAGAAGGTTAAGTTTTTGCAAAGCAGCAGGACCCACCTTTCTCTTTATTCGCACTCATCTGTAATCCACGTGTTCTTTCAGGGTGGGAGGTGGGCCACAAGCCACCGGTGCAGAACACACGTTTCCCCGTCGAGGAGCTTTGTTCTGGAGAATGAGAGCCAGACACTTGATGAGACAGCGCTGCGTCTGTTCTGCTGATGCAGAGGACTCTGAAGGGGAAGCCCACACAGCAGGAACAACAATACAGTATCGTGTGATGGGAAAACATCTTTCATTTCATTTTCATCAGTGCTAACAGAAACACAGGCAGAAAAAAAAAAAACAATTTCTCTGGCTTTTCTTTAGGATTTATTTCATGTAAACCTACAGCTGTCTGCGTGGTTGTCAGCCAGTGTGTCTGGGGACCCCCAGTCGCTCACCAGGGCCAAACGTTAAGGTTTACCTTGAACATCAAAGGTCAACAGACGAGTATAAATCGCCCCTCTGGCTGAGATTTAGTTTCCACTGCAGAACTCATAGCCTTGATCTACTTTTAGTCGTCTGAGGAAATGAATGAAGACTCAGGGAAGTGACATGAAAGATTTGTGTGTTCTGCAACAGTGCATGAACGTGAGGCAGAGGTCTATTTTTAACATCAAATTAAATAGCGACAGCGCAAATAGGACATAAAAGTATCTAAAAAGAATACATGCATTTCAAATAAGTAAACCCAGACTTAGAGAATCATACAGAGAACTTAATTATTAAAATGCCAGTTTTTAGACGGATCAGAGAGTCTATGTTGTGGCATGAAGTTGGGGAGAGATCCAGAGCTGATGGGTGGAGACGTCTGCTGAAGGTAGCTTGATTGCTCTCTTTCAGAGATTGCATCCCTTTTGTCCACACTTGCACATGCGTTTCTGCTGCTTTTCCCTTTTTTGTTCATATTTAAACAGGGCTTTTGGGAGCAAAAAGTTCAAAGGTTGATGGAAATGAAGATGTAAAGCCCCACTATGCACATGCTCTCTTTTGCTTTTTTTTTTCCTGCTGGAAGCTGCAACAGCATTCAAACCGTTTTTGCGTTTGTGTGTTTCCATCTGGATGTATATTTTTCACAAAAAGAGGAGAGATTTCCAGAACCTTAGGCAACAAAACTGATTGCATGGTTTGCTGAAAATTAAGCCTGAACACAAAACTATTTGGTTTTAAATTTAATGACTATTTTCTGTGACAAAAAGTCAATCAAACATTTGTGCAAATGAGCAACAGGATGACTGGAATCAGAGAAAAAGGGCCCTTGAAGTCCTTCAGAATGCAGACGTGACCTCTGACCCCTTTCATCTCTTCTTAGAAGACGCACACAGAAACCCCACACAACCTTAACTTCATTAGCAATTAGGATGCACGAGAAATTGGAAATGTAAGGCTGGTTTCAGTTCATCAGTGGGTAGCATTTCCTCAGTCTCGAAGCAAACCCCACAGGCAGCGTGCTCTCCAACGCCTGCTGGTGAAAAAAGAACGGATAGTTTGAAATGGAAATGCTGTTGTGGTTGGCCTCCACACCCCACTATCATTTGTCTCAACCAAATCCACCCAGAAAAAAAAAAAAGAAAGATCACTTAAATCCAGGGGTATTTTCAATAACTCCCCCCTCCCCCCGCCTCCACCACCTTCCTCGTTCACTTTCACGCTCCTTTTTTTATTTTTTTTTTGCGAGTGGAAAAGCAGCACGCTCTGTGGAATTTAGTCGCCCACGCACTGGGTCAGGACACTTGATTCCAATTAGATATTTTTCTTTGCTTTCTTGTTCTAGCCTGTCTGGGCCTCCTGCTTTCATCCCTCCCTCCTTCTGCCCGTCCCTCGCTGCTGAACTCTCCCCTCCTCTCTCCCCCACTTCCTCGCTCGTGTCCTCATTCTCTCAATCTCTATCACAATGTGCAGTTTTGTGAACCACAGTGCCCTTCTTTTGCTTTTATGTATTCT
The DNA here is from genome assembly GCF_000485575.1 of Poecilia formosa. Taxonomy (NCBI): domain Eukaryota; kingdom Metazoa; phylum Chordata; class Actinopteri; order Cyprinodontiformes; family Poeciliidae; genus Poecilia; species Poecilia formosa. The sequence goes on along the minus strand of NW_006799981.1, from coordinate 2,887,356 downwards.
CTCATAGGCAGATTTCTCACAGCTCCACATCCTGTGTCCGTTTTTAAACTTTGACACTGTCACAAACTACCCATGAGGGCCGTAAAACACTCCGGCGAGGCGATTATAGCAGATGCAGCCGAGCAGTTTTCATAATGACAGAGCCCGGATTTAGAGCGGCTTTAGAAGTTTACAAATGGCCTTTGTTTCCCTGCCTGGCAGAGGATATTTATTAACCTATGGATCCATTTGATTACAGTGTGAGGTCAGTTTCATGCTGTGAACCTCCTTCTTCACATTTACTAATGATAGCTTTACAATGGAGAGCACACAATATGTTTTACCCGAGCGCAAGAGCCACATACAATACAACATCCAGATTATTATAATTAAAACATTCCACTATCCTTTGTGTTCTATTTATTCATTCATTTGCTGTTGTTTTTCTGAGACCAACAAAATTAATACATTCCCACAGAAATAGAGGTTTATTTTTCTGCCTTTGTCGCGTTTCTGAATATTTTAGAGTTTTCTAAAAGTATTTGTTCTCGCAAACCTTAGTGTATTTTGTCAGGATGTTGTGAATAAGACCACCACACAGTAGGATAGTATTTGTGAATTGGACTAGGCCATTCTTGCACATGAAAATGCTTTGATCATTGCATTGCATTGCATTGCATTGTAGTTATGGCTGTGTGTTTACGGTTGTTAAACTGCTGGAAGGTGACCCTAACCTCTCCATCTCCATTCATCGCTCCTTAAAGTCTGGCCTGCTGAACAATATCCTCCCCTCCCCTCAGCATGATGCTGCCATTATCGATTTACTGTGGGGATGGTGAGTTGAATGTGATGGGGGTTATGTAAGAGCGCCTTCTTCCAAATATTTGCTGTTTCCTAGATGGTTTGAGGCAAACCACAAAATCAGACTTTTTCCTTGCATCTCTTCTAGAAATACCAGATTTATGGATTGCAATTTTCGGATCATGGGTTTAATGCTGTTTTGTGGGACGTTCAAATGCTGCAATTTTGTTTTAATACCTAAATCTGATTTAAACTTCTCTCCAGCTTTATCTCTCACCTGCCGGTTGTTTTCCCAGGTCCACTTTATGTGGTTTTTCGATAAAGTTCTGCAGCAAAACCTCTGAGGACATCACAGAATTGCTATATTATTATTCTCTGTGAACAAATTTCATGATTTCTAAAGGCAATTGGTTGCACTGCATTTTAGTTAATGTGTCACAGCCAATAGGGTGAAACGCATAGCCAAGTTGGCTATAGCAAATCTCAATAAAATACATTTAGATTTGTGGTTGTACCATAAAAAAAAAAACCTTGAAAAGTTCAAGGGGTAAAGATATTTTTGCAAAGCACCATTTGTGACAGATTGATCATCAATTTAAGGGGAAAAATATTTTGGGGGGCACACAATAGGATGGTTAGTGAACTTAAAGTCAAACACTTTTACAGCCTAAAGTGCTTTTAAGTGTGGGGGTTGGTGTGGCATCGAGTTCAACTCTTCATGGCTGAGGCCTCAAGACTTTCTCCATGTTGCAACGATGTTTCTAAAAGCCAAACCAATATGCTATATATGTGTCAGCTGCATTTGTCATGTTGCTGTACCAGACTGGGGAAATTCTCTTTTGTAGTTTGCCATTTTTGTGGCTGACCACAACAATAGAGCATTAAGAATATCCCATAGTTTCATAGTTGGTTCATTGGGTTTTGCAGAAGGAAAGTTTGAAATTGAATTTGTTGTTGAGCTGGAAAGGTTGAGTTTCTTGTTATGCAATTGCTAGATGGAAAGGTAAATTGATTTTCACTGGAAAAAGCTGAGCTTCGCAGGAATCGCCTCTGATCATCCACCTTTGATTAGTCTTAATACAGAACAGGATTAAGTTACTGCTGAGGCAGAGAACTAATTCAGACGGAAACTCAAGGGGGAAGCTGGCGTTGAGGACGCATGAATTTGAAGTAAACGGATGATTATTTGTATTGCACTCACTAAACATGCAAATTGAAATACCAAATCTGTTAAGTCACAATGCTTATTCAGGTTGTTCCGTAGGGATGTCATGATCACGACGTCTCTTTTTCACAAGTCCAGTCCAACCCATTTAAGATTAAAGCTGGTGTCACTGTTTCATGTCATGCCATGTACGACACCACAGCGAGGAACAGAATTTGTGTGGGTTTAAAAATGAGGAAATTAAGTCAACTTTCAAGTACATGTGTCATTTTGGATGTTCCTGGTTTCAATAGTGCATGTGTTTTGGAAGCAATATGTGGATTTCACTGGGTGTAATTATCAGGAAGGCTATCTTACGTTTGCAGTGACATCACCTTCTTGTAGTGTGACGTTAGCACTATTAGTTTTCTTCCAAAAAAAAATGTTTGTAATAAATTGCACCACAAAAGACCCTTTTTAAATGTTGCCATAGAAATATTCTCCATTTTCCTGTTTTTAAAGGAATACCATTACTACCTTTGGCCTAAGTAACATCATCTGAAATTTTGCCACGATTCCATAATTTTAATGTAGAAACAAAAATCACAGTTGTTGTATATTTGTAAAATATATTTTCGAGTGAGAGTTAATGGCACAAAGACTGATCTGTTCAGAAATACAGATGACTTGAATAAAAAAAATACAATCTGGATAAAATCTTTTCCACTTGGATTGACACAGCCAAAGAAATGCAAAAAAAAAAGGAAACCAAAAACCATCAAGAAAATGTGTAGGGTTAATCAAATGAAAAGTGGAACCCTCGTTATGCTTTGCTGTCAAAAAATTAGAGCAACTTAGGATAAAAACAAACAGCAAAAATACCCCTTACTTGTGATGCCAAATTTAACAATTGTTCATAGGGCAGAACTGAGATCAGAACATTGCTGTTAGTAAGTACTGTGCATCACCTTCAGAAATGAAGATTTGCCAGTACTCACTGGGAACTGAATTATTCGTTGTACGGGAAAGATGGAAGCTCAGTCCTTAGTCAAGGATAGCATCCATTCGGTAAGTCAAAATCTCATCAGATTGCCTCAGAAGGAATAAACACATCCAACTCATCCGGAAGATAATGTCTAAAGTCATGCCTGGGCTTGATGTTGAAAGCAGATGGAGCTCTATTATGCATTTTCCAGATGACAATATTTACACACAAATCCAAAATAGTAACTTCCACTGTAAAACAGCCCATCTTATATGAAATTATCTTTGGAGGATAACTGTTGACATTGTTTTCAACCAGTGTGTGTAGTTTTTTTTCTTTGTTGTTGTTTGTTTGTTTTTTTTGTAGACTTTTTTCATGTTAAAAAAAATCTTGACCAAGTTTAGAGTATGATAAAAATGAAAAGAAGGAATTTCTTGAATGTCTTTCAGGACTTCACAGACAGGCAGGATTTTGTTTATCAGTGTCATCTAATCTAAATGGAAAACACGTGGCTTTCGTCAACTTCTAGTTCAAATTTGTTAAAAAATTTGCCTGCAAAAATCTTGTTTCGGTGCACTTAAATTAATTTAGAGGAAATGTTGCACCAACAGCTGTGTCATCCCAGAGAACCAGGACCACACAGAATTATCCTTCATGGATCCTCAAGGCCAGAACCATGCAGGCATGAAAGATCTACAGCTGGAGGAGAAGCCCAGCCTTGCTCTCTGCTTTTTTAAAAAGTACTCACTCTCCTTGAGCGTCTCCAGAGCGGGACAAACGCAACAAGGCAAGGCGACCCCCGAAGGGTCAAGGAGAAACACAGGGACGTTTGGGGTGGGGGGGGCTGTTGACTTCACAGGAGTTATCTGTCATTCACTGAAGATGTTGGCACCTTTAGCAGACACGCACATGTACGCCACAACACGCAGGAAGGAGAAACCTCTCGGCACACATTAGCGGAAAGGAAGCAAGGCCCTCGCTCCTGACACGAACTCTGCATGCCACAGAGGACCTCTCACATGTCTGCGTTTCTCAAGATAACCAGATTGAAAAGCTGCCCCCAGACAAGTGCGCTCTGTCAAGGGCTCAGGGTCGTTTTTATGTCTCCCTTTTGCCGTCTGATGGAGACCCAGAAGGTCAAATCTGGAGGAGAGCTTGTTCACGGCTGTTACAGTCACTCGTGCAGCTACCAATTGGTGTGACAATGGCCGCATTATCAGTCTGCCTGTGCAACAGGCGATCTGTCTTAATATCCAATGCACACTGTCAGTATGTTGTGACCCCTCTGCAATGACGGGGTAAATTGAAATTATTAAAGCATAGCTCTGGTCTGTCTGGTAATCAGATACACTTATGCTGTTTTCCAAAGTAGGCAGCCAAGCCCTCATTGGACTCTTTCAAACAGATCAACACGCAATGTGTCGATACAAAGAGGACACATTTTTGTTGAATTTGACAGTTTTCTGTGCTAATAATGCAATGTAGTTGTTGTGTCAAATAATTTTAACACATCAGTTTTGTTAAATTATCAGCACAGTAACCCCGGACAGGTTGCAGAGCAACAGTGAAACAGACAAACACATTTTCACACGTTAGGATTACTTTAAAGAAAGACATTAAATTAACCATTTTAGTTAACAAATTAACAATTTAAGATCACAAATTAAGTTTAACAATTGGTTAACAAACTTAACAATTTGGACTGCAGGAAGAAGCAAGAGTACCCAAAGAGAACCTTTGCTTGAACATGCAACAGGGCTACCAGCTGCACCACTGTGCGGTCGCTTCAGTTGACTGGTTTTTTTTTCTGTAGAAAGTTCCAGAGCTGCAGACGTCCAAGAAGGGATGTGATTGAGCAATGGTTTAACACTTATTTTGCGTCCAGTTGTTGAAATAAAATGCATAAAGTGTAGACAACAACGCAAGATTTGTGCTCTTGATCGTAACACAGAAAACGTGTTGGAAAACAATACATTTGTTTTAACAGTGCAGTCTGTTCCTGCTCTAATCTTATTCTCTGACAGTGTTAACTTGGTTATTATGTCTCACGGGGAACATAACCCTATAAAATCTTGTGCGTTTTTCTGACAGGTTCAGACACTGCATGGACAGCATAAATTTGACTGATACTGAGAAATTAAGTTTATGTACTTGGAAAAGCAATAATATTTCTATAAAACATAAATAATATTTATTCCTAAATTCTAAAATGTGCTAAAATGAAGTACAGATGTATAACCTCAGGTACATTACTCAGTGTTTTGAAAAAGGTTTGTCCTCTTTACACCTCATGCTTTTAGTTTGGTATGCTCTTGCAGCCTGTGAGTCAGCTAAATGGTTTCAACGCATCTCAAAATAATTTGAATTCAGTAATTTCACTGCAGAAAGAGTAGCCTAAAAGTAGAAAACAGCTGCAAGCATCCCCTACTATGTCTGTCCAAGCAAATTCACCATGAAGCAGAATACAAAATGCCAGAAGATCTGCCAATCTACAAAGAAGTAGATGAGAATTAAGAAATGGAAAGTCCTGGGGCATTTTGTCTGGATCTTATTGCCCCAGGACAATTTGAAGCCACAGGATGTTTGACATAGGTAGATAGCTTCAAAAACTGTTTCACAGAAGTTGTCTTGGCCTAAGGAGGTAAAGTTGGAGTTTTTAGGGGGTGAAATTTATATGTTTCCCCACTTTGAAAATATATTTTTGTTTGTTTTCCCTATTATGAGTAAAACCAAGTTAATTTTTTTATGTTAAAGCGCAATTAAATAGGTTTTTCTGGAATAAAAATAATGAGATTAGGCTTCGATATGTGAATACTTTTTTTGAAAGGAATACGTATTTATTAGGGTGCCTGAATTTTTTTCACACGACTGTATATCAGATTTATGTGACTGTGTTTTTTAGTCCAAAGGAGATAAAGCTGTCATATAAAATTTGTGTTGCAAAAGTTATTTCATACTTTCTTATTCAACACAGCTACAATTTGGGAAAAACTCGACAGACACTCATCTTGGACATGTGTGTCCTATTAATTTAGAGCTTTAAAAAAAAATATTTCACAAAGTCCAACCGATTTTAGAAACATTCATCAGAAACTAGAACTGTGTACACAAGTTTAAATTTATTTTCCTTTTTCTCTTGTGCACACTGGGTTGCAATTATTCATACAGATTCAACTAATTACATGCATCCTCGGTACTATCTGATCAAATCAATCCTCACCAAACTGCATCCCAAATATTTGCGTTTTCTATCCATCGGCCAGCTTCTGGTACAAAGCTGGATGTCTGACCACCGTTCTTGGTATAACGAGCAGCCACAATTTAAAGTGGTTGGTTTCTTGGCATAGACCATGCTTCTAAGCACAGCCCAAATAATGCTGATAGGTTTATGAGTAAATAAACACATTATGTCCGAGTTCAGTCTGACCCTACTAATTAACACTAATTAGAGGCCCGAGCCCGAAGTAAACCTGACTTCTTCTTTTTTTTAACTATTATCAGTTTAAAATGCTTCCAGACCCCATTTTTAGCTTTTGCTTAACATTTTCCAGCTACATTTTGTTGATTATTCTGACCGCAGGGTGAGTCAAGTCCAAATCTTCTGGGATGTGTGATTGATAGGAGCAGAGCAGCATGAAACTTCTGCAATTTTCTTTAATCAGCAGGGTAAACTAACTGATCCTCTATTTAGACTAGAATAAATAGATTAACACATCTTCATATTGTATGTTCTTGTTTAGTTTCTAGTCTCTAGGAAAATTTTTTAAATTTATAACTCCACCTCATGACTGAAACTTGCAAACCCCTGGGTGTTCTAACAGGACTACGCTCCCATACACTGTTCATATGATTCATAAAAGCCCCAGTCAATGTGACATTCATGCCTATGATGAGTGTACATAAACCTCTGACTAGAACTGTAAATTTCCTAAAAGGTAAAACCTCCTCCTTGACTTGCTGGCTACAGAACACCATCTGGGGAGTCGAATGCACAGACTAGCCGTTGCAAAGCCATGGTGGAAATATCTTCAAAAGCCAAGCGGGTATTCTGAGACATGCTGCAGGTTAGTCTCTGGGTGTGTGGAAGATACATGTTTATTTTGGACCTGAGTGACAAGTGAGCCCAGCGAAAAGTTCAGACTTCAGAGAGAGGCGACATCACGTCAGAGCTCGCTCAACCGCAGCGCGAGCCGCTAACGAAGGCTTACTGCCACTAACGTGCCTAAAGTGTGCACGAGCGCCGACACCATCATCTTCAGAAGGGACCCACCACCCTGCAGTGGAGCTTGGCATCTCACCAGCAGAGAGGGAAGAGAGGGGTTTAAGTGTGGAGCCTGAGTGTACCTCATTCCAGTCCCAGAGACCACTTAAAAGACATTCCTCCGTTAACACAGCAGTCCAACAGCTGAGGTCTTACAAGTGAGGAGAGCAGTTGAACTAGTCGGGGTGGGTGCACAAGGCTGATATTTCTAGCCCTAAGTTTATTACAGTATTAGTCATTACTTGCCTCTTATAATAAAGGAGCCACATGTGGAAAAGTTGGCAGAGCACAGTGCAGCTAAAGGTGATATATAGACTGCAGAGCGTGATCACAAACTAATCACTTGTCCCTCTGACACAAGATATCGTCATTGTTGAAACTGTGGATGCAAAATAAAAATTACAGTGCATTGCCGTTTTTTTGTTTTGATTTTTTTACATTTTCACCTCAAATGGCCTCAATGATGTTTCAGACACTCACCAGCCACTATATTTAGATACTTCTGTTTAATTGTTCACCACTCAATGGACTTACTCATCTAGACTTGGTAAAAAAATAAATAACTTGCTGAGCATCAAAATGTGGCAGATTGGGGATTTTACTTTGAACAGGGCAGGATATTTGGTTCTAGACTTGCTGCTATGAGTATCTTAGGAACTGCTGATCTTCTCAGACTTTAGTACATAAACAAATCTCTCTTTTACAGAGAATAGTTAAAAAAACATGGTAGGCTGTAATTGGTGTAAACAGCATGAAAACATGGATCCTGCTTTGTTACAGTATAGTAATGGTGGTTTTATTGTTTGGAGGGATATTTTCTTCCTGTAAAGTTGAATTTTCAAATTTGTAAGTTGCTAGTTTCCCGTATATATTTAATACTGTCTACCAATCTTCTTTACAGGATCTGAAGTCATATTTCGGTGTTTCCATCAAGGACATCATCCTTGTATCTTTTTTTTTTTTTTTTTGAGAGACTCCATATTGAAAGGCTGAAGTAAATTTATACAGATTTTTTTTTTAGTCATAGTTGAAACATTTGGCAAAAAGTTGTTGAAAGGTTTCAGAAATTTGGTCCTGGATATTTGTAGTAGACATAGAGAATTTTGCTGTGATTACATTAAACAATTGTCTACCAAAGGCCTTTTTAGTATGATCATCTGCATAAATGCTTTCCTTGCAGAAAAAAGGTTAACATTTGATTTTCATCCAGAAAAATGTCACATACCAAATGCTTCATTTATCATGGAGATGCTTCCAAGCAGGATTTTTGTTTTCTTCACTCTTCAGATATACACTTCAGAGTACTCCAACATTCACAAAGTTACAGAAAGCTCAGACGGCAGATGACTGTGATGGTAGATGACAGAACCACATACAATGTTTTGCACTCCTCCAAAGGCCTCCAAACTCTCCAGTGAAACATCTCTATTGGCACTCTTACATACGTGTCTATAAAACATGTGGTTTTACTTTGCAGCTGATGATAGAGAGTTCCTCAGAGTGTTATGTCTAACAATTATACCACAGGGACACATTCTGAGGACGGTGCATAATGTCCATCTTGTCTGTAATGTAATTTAAAGATCTTAGGTGACCACTACGTCTATAAATAGGCCTTCCCATTTCTCACACGCACTCGGAGTACCTAGAATGTGTAAATGCACGCCTTGGAGAAAACTCATAATAAACAGTAGACCTTGATGTGAGAAAAAAAAAATGAGTAGCTGAGGTCACTATCTGGAAGAAAATCCCTCTGGTTAATCTGACAGAGATGGTAGTTATTATGAGGACAGATAACACATGGAAGCATGTGGAAAGAATCACAATCACAGAGTCAAATGCACGCAAGCATAGGAACGCGACTTCCACCCTTCCACACATGCATTGTGAGGCATCACCGCCTACAGACATAGCTGCTTACAACAACAATGTAGTTTCAACTTGCATATCTGCATAATGACTCTTAAAATGCAATTTCCACACACATGCATGCACATACGTATATGTGCATATGCATTGAGCAGTATTTCCCTACCACAGTGAAGCAAGGACAGGCCAAAGCTCACTTTTCAGTCGGCGATGCTTTGAGTTCCAGAGGGGCGCACATGAAAGAGCTGCAGAATATAAAGGAGTGCCCAAGGATACACTGCGGCGCTCAATGTGAGGACAATTTAGCCCTGATGGAAAACCTGGATCAAAGGCCTGGCCTCCATAATTGCACATTCCCCAACAAACACAGTGGCATTTGAAGAGCGGGCCAGACCTCCGGACTCCTGAGACCCGGGTCGCAGACACAGGCAGCACCATTCCTTTCACCTTGCTATGTTCTCTGTCTCAATGTCTTGCTAAAAGATTAGAGAAATGCTTTTGTTCCAGGGCTGCTCACAATTTCTCTTCAAATGTCACGATACAGACAGATAGCAGCAGCCTCTCGGGTTTTCTTCTATCTTTTGTTACAGTTGTTGACCAAGTTATGGCCACTGCTGCAAAATAAAAGGACTGAATGCATGAACTCAGCACATACATATAACCAGTTAAAAACATTTTAACACTAAAATTTTGGGGTTTTTTGTGAGTCTCTCGTCTGCTCTTTAGCTGTACCCCAAATATAATCTATTAGGTTTGCTGGCCTGTCAAGCATATGCCCTGGTCATTCAGCCAGCTTTTGACACAGATGTTATGTACTTCTAAAAAATAAAATCAACATCTTTATAAAAAAAAAAATAAAAAATGTCAACACAAAATCTAGCTCCAGTCTACCAAATCTCATCCAAACTATTTGCTTCACAAGCCATCATTTTCAACCACATTTTTTTTCTTCCACTAAGCTTTTCTTTAATATGCTTGGATGTGATTTTTTTATGATTAGGTCTTTGGTGAGTGTCTGCTGGTTAATTGCAAACTTAAAATGGCTTTTTTAAAACATCTCTATATTATATACAAGTTGAATTGACCTTTTTTTATATATATATTTTAATTATCTAGAAGCAGAATTTGATGCTTTCATTTGCTGTAAGACACAATAATCAAAATGAACTAAACTAAGCACTTGAAATCTGTCACATCCTGGTTTAACCCCAAGATAGAAAAGCTATGTGTTTGTGCCTTTTGCCTGCAAGAAGACGCTGGAACAGGAAATTGTTTTAAAACCCAAAGTTTCTTACTCCCTTGAGCTCTGCCTGTAGGTTTTCTTCCTGTTGAATGCAGGTCGAACCACCAAAATGCAGCTTAAGAGACTGTAAATCTTGCTTGAACATCTTCACTCTGCTGCAGGTGGGAGACCTCAGGATATAGTGGAATGTCTTGGCTCTCCTGCAATAAAAACCTTAAACTTGCAGGAATAAAATAGAGTTTGACATCAACCAGATAAACATTGGGTATCTTAGCTTGATGTACAGCTTTGCACCATGCCAGAAGTTAGTTTGCAATGTTTAAAAAGGAATTCTGTCTGTTAACATTGGTTGTTGTCTTAGAATATTGACTGTCGTTCTTTTGCTCCGTCACCGCTCTGATGTTTGCATGAAATCTCTTCCAACACTTCAGACACCGAGGCAAAACCAACACTCTGACAGCTCGATCCACATGAGCCTGTGAGTGCTTACTTCAGTACTTTGGATGGTTTTATGTTGCGTCTAGACTTTAATAAGTGGTTGTGTTTTCCTGAACACACACCCCAAATCTACCCTGAAAGTCCTATGGCGATGCTTTAATAATAAAATATCGTCTGCATGTGTTGTGGGGTTCTCTTCATATAAACATGTTTCTAAGAAGCCTGAATGTGGTAAACCTACAAAGACTGCCCTGTCATCAGAAATATTCCTCAGTTTATGTGCTTTTCTTTACGGTGCTACATCCCTGAAGGTTGAGGTTTTTGTGAGCCATGTATGTAGATGCTGTAACTCAGACAACATAAGCAGAATGGTCAAAGTTCTGCTTTTTGGAAGCAGAGTTGGAGCGCTGTGCAGAATCTGCACCGCCGCTCTTCAGACTGCTGGGTGGACTAACGCCTGACAGCTCATTCAACTCCCTCCACACTTGTTAGAGAATCGAGGAAGAGACACATAAAAAGACTTCGAAGCTTCGAAAAAGTTCTTGGCTAAAGGAAAACAAAAACAGTTTTTGATATAGCCATGAGAAAGCCACTTTAATAACATGGCAGAATCAAGAATTATACCAAGACTTGAGGTTTAGTTTGTCAAAAGAGGCCAATTCACCAAGATAATGCTTGATTTCAGTCATCTGAGTCTCTGTGGCAATAGAGACTCAATTAGGGATTCAGTTTCATCAGATTTCATCTTCAAGTGCCACTAAAGCATTTGATCAAGGGGGGACATCAGCATGAAATGAAAAAACATTAAAACCTGCCTGATTATTTGACCTAGAGCGAAACTGTACGAAAAAAAAAATGTTCTGTGGCTCTATGGTACCCCACATGCCAGGTTTTCAGAGTCTGACATTATCTGGTAGCCAAAACACTACATGTTCTTCCCAAAAAATGGAAGTTAAACCACTTTAGACCCACACGTAATAGACTGACTACATTTTGCATGTTAAGCAAAAGAAGAGTGTTAATCAGAGAAGCAGCTACTCTGGGAACCGCAGAGATCCACAGCTTAAGTGGGAGAACCTGCCAACGACAAACTGATCAGAGCTGATGAGAAAAAAACCTGTTAGAGCCTGCAAGATAATTGAGACTGGAGTAGATGTTCACCTTTCAGCAGGACAGCGACCCTGAACATACAGCTGGAACTACAGAGGAATGGTTGTCAGGATGGCACAGTCAAAGGTCAGATTCCCACAGATCCAATTGGGAATCTTTGGGAAGATTTGTCACTCCCTATAACTTCTACTTCACAATTATACAATGCTTTTTGTTGGTCTTTCTCAGAGAATCTCAATAAAATACTGATGTTTGAGGCTTTTATGTCACAAAATGTAAAAAGGTTTAAGTGGTTTGATTTGTTTGGCAGGCATATCTGGGACAAATGGTGGAAAGCAGCAGAGTAACTCATTTTCACTTATTGTACTGTTATAGTGTAGCTACTTAACATATCTGAATTGTCACCATAAGTCTTTGGTGGCAGCTTAGATCAATCACAGAGCTCCCTTATGTTTTTAATCAATGACCTGTCAAAGCTGTCAAAGCCAGCAGCCATCATTGTATATATAAGTTGCCCATACACACCCTAGTTGATTTCCTACTGATTCTTAAAAAAAATGGTTCCGTAGTTTCCAAAAAAAATGACCAAATTCCAACTTGAAACCAAATTTTAAAGGCTTGAATTATGTGGGATCCAGAGGGAGCTGAACTGAGTTCCCATGAAGAGGGTCCCACGAAGGCAGTAAAGTTATTCAACAGCGAAGGCCAAGACTCATGTGAATCAAACTACAACAAACAGCAACACTTAAATTTTACATTTTTCTCACTATATCTGCAAACAGAGTTATTTCTTTGGATCTACATGGAGGCCTGTCCGTCATGTAAAAAACAGTTTTTCTGTGTTATCTGAAGTCTATTATTTAAAAAATATTTAAAATGTCATATGGAAACTTGGAAATATAACAAAAAGCAAATAATGGTACCCACCTAGTGTGAACAACTCATGACTTTGGTCATAGATTGATAGATTGATGCACATCCATCAGCCATCTGTGTCCCAGGACCTCCACTAACCAGATAAATCATTAAATATCTGCTCCTCTGGGAACTTTGGAGTGTATTTTCCAATCCGAGTTCCTCTTACAGCACTGACCCGTCATTAACCTGCAAGGATTTTCTCTGGTTGCTGGTGAAAAGTGGGACATATTGAATTTCCCCTTTTCTGACATTCAAGTTCTGAGCAGTAATAGTAAGTTGGTAGAGAGGTCCAAGAAAATAACCCAATTTAAGGGAGGCCAAGGTTTGGATACGTTTCATTTCTCTTTGAGCAGAGAATGAAAGGAAAAACATAACAATCTTTGTTTAAATATTGGTCCTTTTTGGCTTTGTTAAAATAAAAAAGGAAAGGTGAAAATTACAAGACGCAGACTGTCTACAGTTTTGACAAGTCCATCGTCTCCAACTTGCTCCAACGGCTGATCACTGCCGAGATGGAAATCGCAGATAGAAAACAGGAGGATGTTTGGTGCTAATCAAGTGCTGACTGGAAGTTCATGTGTATCAAGCTTCCTCCCTTAATGCATATAGTGCTTTGCTATGATACCCTTAAACTCTTGCACATTTTGTCACATTGAAACCACAAACTTCAGTGTAAACCTCAGATCAACTTGAAAGAAGACTGGGTTGCAAATATTCACATCTCGCATTACTTGGTAATAAGCAGTAATATTACCAAGTAATATTAAACAAACAGAAAACTCACAACAACAGCAACTGAAAGCCGTTTCTTTTTTTCTATCAGTTTGAATGTATAAAATCCCAAGATGTATGTGCAGAATTGGACTTTTTAGGTGTCTTGATCAGATGAAAAAAGAGCCTACCTGGATTTTTAATGGAATTATTTTGTCCTGAAATGTGCATTTCTCCTCAGTTTTAATAGTTTGTAATGTATTTGTGTTGGTGACAGAGCACCACAAAGCATCACCTTCATTATGAAGTGAAAGAAACAAAATTAAATCTTTTACCCCGACACCTAAAAATAAAATCCACCCCAGCCTTTTCGGATGCCACTTCATCTGCCATTTTCCTTCTTCAAAACAAGAAATAAGATGGCAGCAAATGTAATTTAATTGCTAAATTAAAATATTTAGTTTATGATGCTCTTTCAACATATTTAGAAAAAAAATAGTTCTGCGTCGTCTCAAAACGGCTGTAAATGTTTAGCTTTAAACTGGTGGCTCCGTTGGGCTTGTGGGATATTTGTTTACCCAACTCACGGATAAGAGTAATATTTGCAATATTTTGAGGTACAAACAACGTCCTGTGGGTGTGTTTCCTGTAGGAGTGGTGACCGGCAGTCAGCTGGGCTGTGGTTACGCAAGTCGGTGGCCACAGCGTTGGGAAACCGTAGCACAATAGTAAATGCGTAAGTCGTGAATAAACTGTGGGATGTTGGGGGAGAGGGTGAGGAATTACACATAGTGATGATGATGATCCTGTGGACTCAAAAGGTTAAGGTCTAATTTGCAGCCCTTTCTTTTTGTTGCTGTGTTAAAACCATTCTAGTCAGCAGCAATATAAAACACTACAAAGCAAACATGCCTTTAGTGTGGCTGAGGAAAACATACTTGTGGACGGACTTTTCGGACAGAATGTGCCCGCGCGCCTTGCCATATCAAATCTAATATAGCCCAGCTAATTTGGCTTCAAATAAATCGAGCCGCTTTATTTTGCTAAAGGCGTGAGAATGCACCAGTGGCAGAAAAACAACTAACTGTGTAATATGTCCAGCAGTAAATCATCAGACAGATGTTGAGTGAGGCAGTTTAAAGTCACATTAAAAAAATGATTAATGCTGGGACATGACAGAGGGAGAATTAATGAACGATCCAATCATATAAGTGGTTAAACAAACCGCCGAAGACAGAGAACACCCTTCATTCAGCCGCTGAAAGACAGCAGCAAATATGCGACAGCGCCCTCCCTGCATAGCAATCATTGCTATCGTGCAACATCTCCACGGAAAACTAATCAAACTGTAAATTACAGATGTTCGGTTGTGTACACAAAGGACTGAGTTTGTCTAATTAAAAAAGAAACAATGATTAGTCTGTGGGACATCGCAGTGGAGAGTGAAGGTCCACGCTGAGCATCTTGATGAAAAGCTTCATTATTCGTCTGTTTATACTGCAACACTGGGACTCTGGGTCCCCCGTCCGAAAAGGCCCGGACTGCACCGCTGACTCTGCAGCAATCAGCTGTACGCTGCAGTGTGGAAATTGGCTGTATATTATGAAAAGATTACAATCTAAGCAGTGTGGTGCGTGCCCGTAATTCATGCCATATCCTGTGAGGCTTGGGGTTAAACAGGCAGGACTTAGCGACATGAACAAGACTTCAATCACGGGGAGGCCCGCGAGGATAAGGAGGGGGAAATTCACCGCTGGCGCTGCTATGCGAGGCATATTAGTTGGGACAGAAATGGAACCATTATTTTAAAGAAAATGTGTTGCTTCAAGACTGTAATTTTACATGTGAGGTGTGTTTTATGTTAGAAATTACGCTTTTATTGAATGTTTTAGTGCAGAAGCAGAATGATGACTTCAGCAGGCATCAGAGGGAGTTGGAAGTGCACGGAGCTCAGAGTATGGGGTGATTGGGTGTGTGTTTCTTTTAGGGCAGCAGTGGCAGTCCCCCTTGGGGTTGTTACATTTATGGGCCAGGGAGAGGTTCAAATGGACCGGCATTCAGATCCAGCTTTGGATTCCTCTATGCAGCACTGGAGAGTTACAGACTGAAACACTAGTCCAGCTCGTTCCCATTGTTCTTTACGGCCTCATCCACTCTGCTGTCTTCAGTTGCTGTTGTTGTGAGTTTACTGAATGCAACAGAGAATAATTATGCTATGAAGCCATGTCTCATCTATCTGTGGTCCCTGCATCACAGTGAAGCGACGCAAACAGACTGACTTTTTCCCACCTGCAAAACTCGTCGCACTACTTAAACTATTTCACGTTTTGTACTTTGGGGCAGATTTTACATGATAGATCAATACAAAGTAGGCATAATTGTAAGGAGCAAAGAGCTTTTATAAATAAAAACCTGAAAAGTGAGGCATACATTTGTATTCAACCCCTCAACTCAATACTTTTTATACCACTTTTGCTGCAGTGTTGTGCTGCCTGTTCTTCTTTGCATAAATGCTGTGAGCATCAGTTTTCAAGTCCAGCCACAGTTTATCAATTGGTCACTCATGGGAAGATGGCAGTGAAAGCCTTCCTTTCACTTCACACACCATGAAGTGAAGCATCCACACACCATGATGCTGCCACTATCATGTTTCACAGTGGGAATGGTGACTTCAGCGGGACCCCTATATGTTTTAGCATGTAGGCCACAAAACAAAGAAGCAAACATGAGGCAGACTATGCTCTTCATTTATGGCCTGCCTGAACTCTGACACTCCACATGTTAAAACACGGTGGTGGTGGTAGCATCATGCTGCAGGGATGCTTTTGTTCAACAAAGTCATTCAGCCTTGAGGATAAATACCGGGCAATCTGGGACAAAAACATATGAGAGTCTTCAGAAGATTTGAGACAGGAATGCTGGTTTGGTTCTGACAGGAAACAAGCTCAAGCTTACAGCCAGAGCTACAAATGGATTGGTTTAGATCAAAGCATTTTTGAACAGCCTAGTCAAAGTCCTCACCTAAATTCTACTGAGAAACTGTGACAAACTTAGAAATTGATGTTTGCAGATGCTCTCCATTCAGTCAAGCTGAACGTGAGCTACTTTCCAAAGAAGAATGAGCAAAAGATGTGCAAAGCTGGTAGAAACTTGCAGCTGCATTTCCAGCAGAACACATAAAAGTTCGTTCTGTGAGGCACTGTAAAAGACTTTTATGGGCTTTGTGATTTATGTTTCCTGATTACAACTAAAAATAATCATCGGATGGTAAGCTTTGGCAGGGCCTGATTGTCTGTGATAGTCTTGCTGAAAGAAAAACCTGCGGCGTCCAGCTTTAAGACAAGTGGAATATCTTGTACGAGGATGGAGGGATGCGGGCCAGCTGTCGTTCCGATCCAACCATTCACATGTGTGGGTCCAGACAGATCAGGAGTGAGGGAGGGTTTGCTGCTGTGAGGCTGCTCCACCTAATCCCATGCTGCATTACTCACCCAGTCCAGTCAAACGGCCCACAGACGCGGGGACTTCCCCTTCCCTCCGAAGACAGAGAGGAATACTGTATTGCTTCATGCGGCGCTGAGGTAATATCATTACTTCAACCAAATGCTGCAAAGTCTAACCTGTATATTGTCTCAAGTGTCTAAACTGCATGGTGGGAGAGTAGATAATAAACTGTGACAGAGTAACGCTAATATGTCACAAGGAATATTGCAGATATAGCATTACAATAATTTTAGGATTATGGTTGCACGTAAATACTTTCCAGTCTGTGCAGCTATGGTTGCTTTTACTGGATCATTTTAGGAAAGCTCATGTCTTGTCTGCAGCGGAGAATATAAAGCGACACATTTAGTTCCTGATAGATATCAATCCAATCTTTTTCGGGGGAACTCCATGACGTGGGTGTGCAACAGCTCCACAAAGTATTGTCTCTTGCACGCAACTCTGAAATGACTGCTGTCTTGCTGCCGCCGCCACTCCTTTAACACCTTCGGGGTTTTCAAAGGTGTCATTTCAAAAATGCAGACTGAAAAACAAACCCAAACCCGACAGGCGAGCCATGTTCATAAAAGTGCTCATATTTGTCGGGACACGGCCCATAAAGTCGGCCGCCTCTCATCGTATACGTTTCACACAGCTATAATTGTGCGTAATTGCTGTGCTACCTTTAAGTTAAACATTGGGGAAGGATCCTCTTCAGCAGCTTAACAGTGAGATGTGATGGTGTAATGAGTCCAAACTGGTTCTGCTCTGACATATTTCCCATGATAGGTAAATATGAACTTGAAGCAAAGCAATGGGGCTATCTGTGAAAACAAGCAAAGCCATATATTTTACTTGGAAAAACAGCCATCAGCTGTATCAACACTGGTCCTCCTACTGCAGCCAGCCACATCAAGTGAGAAACTGTAGAGTCTGGAGGCATCCTCTGAGCACAAGCACAGACCCGAGGAAAACATTGTCCGTCAGATCAGGGGCTTTCTGGACATATCAGGGTTTAATGACTAATCCCTACTGACTTTAACTGTTTACTCCTGATAAATGTTCAGACATAATAAGATTTTAACAAAGAGAAACAGCTATGGGAGCTGTTAACCGTTGCTGTGTGTTCAATGGCGGTATTATGATAGTGAGGCCGGCCCAACTTTTCCTCTTGCAAATAATCTGTGTGCTGTTTGCACTGGCACAGCTGTTTGCTTCTCCTTTTTTCAGCTGTCTGTGCTCGCCCTCCTTTCTCCCGGTTTGATAACATAATACTCCAAGCATGTTTCCAGAGGGTCATAAAAAGAGAGGGAGCCGCTATCTGCTCTTTGATTGTGCAATGAGCAGATTTAAACACATCCTATAAACCTGGAACCTTCTGCCATCCCATGTTTAATTTTTGTGAGGGGTTTTTTCCACAGTGCTTACTGGTTTCTTCCGTTTCTGCTTTTTTGTTCAATTTAAATGCTTAAGTTCAAACAAATTGTAATATCTGGGGAACATAACCCAAGGAAACATAAAATGCAGGTTTCAAGCTAACCTGCCCCTGCATGAACAAGTAATTAGAAGAAAAACAAGTCTTTTAGTATTTGCAAAATTATTTTTACTGCGACACACTGAGGGGTTTGCAAGTGTGATCAACCTGATTAAAATCACGTCGCAGCATGTCCAGACTTTGACTAGGCCTAGTTCAGAGTAAGACAGTGTGTTTTACTTCTTCTGTTGGTCAAGTAACCACGCAAGCATATCAGGTAAATCTATAAAATACACTTGCACTAAAACCCACGTTGTCTACAGCCAAACCATTCCAGTTAAGCCTGTTTTCATCTGATCACAGAAGCTAAACAGAGTCAGGCCTGGTCAGTACTTAAATGGGAGACCACCTCCAAATGGCTCAAATCCAGGTGCTGTAGGCATTTTTTCTTTACCACAAAAGGGTGTAAAATGCCGGTCAAGGCAATTTTATTGCCTAAACCAGCAATAAAATGCCGGTTAAGTTTCTTTCAAAACCTTTGTGATTTTGAAAGAATCTTGTAGCGTTCTATATTACAGCAGATCTGAAGAAGCCTCTGACTGCAGAGCAGTCTCATGAAGAGGAATCCTTTTTGCACCAGCATCTGCAGAGGTTCCACAGCAGAACCTCAGAACAGAACCAGCCTTCTGCAGCAGGTCACTGAGTCTTTTTAAGTCACTGGTTATAAGGATATTTTCATATAGGTCATGGTTGGTTTGAGTTTTTTCACCCTTAGGTAATGAAAATATGATTTTTAAATATATATTTTTAAACCCAAGTCATCTTTGATAATTACAATCACTTTGATTAACTAAATCATTAAATACAACAGAAAAATAACAGAAACAGAACATATTCACAGTGCTGTTTGCGTGCAACTGGTTTAATGTCACACAAACTGTTCGAAGCACAAGTAGACAGTTAATGGCTACAAGTTTCATAATGTTTCATGTGTGCAGCAGCCATGTTGGATTGTGAACTCGCGGTGGCTTAGGGGCTCGTATAGAAATCTGTCTTCTTTGTATGTTCCGTTTTAGTTTTTACTTGGAATGTTCTTACTTTACTTTATGTAACTGAACTTGAGTGGCTATGTTTGACCTGACTGATTATATGTTTCTGGACAGAAATTGGATCTGCTTTTTAAAGGGCTCTTTGTCATGTGGTGGTGAGTTTGTAATGGTGAGAACGAACGCTGAGACCCAGATGATGATGATGATGATTTAATAAAGAGAGTGCTCAAAACAGTCCGGTTCAGGCAGCACGGCAGAACACTTAGCAACAGCTAAATACCGGTAGCAACTGAAAATACAAGACTGGAAACGAGAGCAGAGTCGACACAGGACTTAACAGTTCTACTGTGAGCGACACGCAACACACAAGGATCTGACAAAGAACAGAGACAACAGGTGGGCTTAAACACACAGGGAGTAATCAGGGGGACTAGACACACCTGGGAAACAATTAGGGAGCAGATAGGACAACACAGAGACTCATAGGATCACAATAAACAGAAAAAAAACAAAACTAAACACAGAAATTTGTTTGGCACTTGCAGCTTTCTAAATAAATACATTTTCTATTACTTTTTCCCAAGCAGATGATGTCTGTCGGATATTCTGTGAGATTGACTGAACTGTGTGGATTACAAAACCTCTTGGGACATGCAGCTCTGCTTATCAAACATCTGATGTTGTGGTTGGATATTTCTTCTTGGTGTAAATCCTTTTTAATGATCTCATTGTGATTTTGAAAGAAACTTGCATGAGTCAGTGACATGCCCACACATGGCTCCCCACAGCGATCTTATTAATGAAACCATTTGCTGCATTGCATTTTTAAATCAGAAAGAATCTGAATACGTCAAAAGCCAAAACCAAGGACATTTTGTCATACTAAAAAACCTTGGGAACATCTTCTTGAGATCCTCTTTTTAAATGCTCCTCCCCATTCCCAGGCCAATATACCGCTTTTTTTGACAACTTGACAACTATCTGTCACCCTGCATGGGAATGAGGTAAAAACATGCGTTTTATTCTCTTACTAACATTTTAAAAAATTAAAAAAAACGTTGTTTTTTTTTTGTGTTATTTTCCAACATTGCGGATACTTGATAGCCACAACCAGCTAAATGCTGTTCACCACACCTTATGGAAACACACCCACAGGACATGGTTTATACCTCAAAGTATTAAAAACATCATCCACATCCATGTGCTGGGTAAACAAAAATGTCACTGGCCAAAAACCTTTGAAAAAGCAACAGCTATACTGCTGAAAAACAGCAGACTTTTTCTGTTTCTTCTCAATTATTGATTTATACTCGTTAGAGTTAACTCACAAGCACCTTTTGTGTGATCGCTGCTGCCCTTAAAGAAGATGCCTTTTAGTATAATCTATCAATGAAATGTTCAGGAAAAAAAAGGTCCTGGATTTAATTTCCATAAATTTAGGCATTGGGGGAGGAGAAAAATCCATGTTAATGATAAATTCACTGCTTACTCAAATCTTTATCTATACATGTATGTGAAGATTTTTTGTTTATTTAGGTTTAATTTTAGAAATTTTCTTCTACAAAGGCCCTTGAAAATCTTTTTAAAGTGTGCCATCATGAACTGTCTGAAATGCCAGACGGTCTTAAATAAAAATCTCAGTCCCCAGAACTAAATGCTTAAAAAAAAACAAAACGGTGTGAGCTGACTAGAGGAGAGAAAAACAGAGGACCCATGACAATCTGGAAAATCTCTCCAAATTATTTATGGAGATTGTGCAAAACGACCATAGGCAATGAATGAATAAAATGTGCTCACAATAAAGGCTGAATTTTTCTCTTTTAGATTTATATTAAGACTTTTTAACACTTCTTTACCAGGGGTGCCAATAAATGTAACTATATAAACTTGCCTGGCCCTTTAAATGATGTAATGGGATTCCAAATCCAATAAAGAGACACATTTTTACTGACTTTGTTCCACCTCCCTGTAGGACCCACTGCACCGCAATGAATAGGATAAATTAAAACTTTGTTAGACCGTAAAGCTGTTCTGTTGCCTCCACAATGTAAGTGTCTGTTGCGTTAGAAGTGTAGTGATGCATTTGGAGGATCAGAGATGACTCCCAACCAATTCATGAAAAGAAGGTTTTATTTTGTGTAAGTTCTAAAAGGTGGGACCCGACAGCCCCACCTTTGACCTCCAAAAATGATGGTCATTTCTGGTTGTGTGCTCATCTTCCTCATCAGCAAAGCAGCTTCTACGAGTGTCGGCATTTTTGAGCGAGTTCCTGATCAACACCCACTGAATTGAACACTGGGGTGTTCACTGAAGCAATAAAAAAAACAAAAAAAAACAGCAAATGCGTTCAGATTTTGAGTGATGCCACCGGCAAATAGGCATGACAGCACATTCGGTCCCACGTCTGCGGGCGGTGGTCTGCGGGGGCTCCGTGTTTTGTTTCAATCATCAAAGCTATTGGGTTGGGGATCTTTTCTCTCTGCCTATCTCTCAGCAACACTCATGGCCACTCGGACCTTGAAATCTTACTCCGGGCTGCTGAGAGGAGTGGGCGGCTGGGCCAAAGAAACGTCTCCCTGGCCTTGGTCGGCGCTGCCGGGGGTCACGCTGGCATTCTTCTGTTACACAAAAGACTTCTTCAAGTGGCCGTGTGACAATGGGCTTTAGATCAGTGGAGCGTTATGATTACTGGGCAACTTGAATGCATTCTGTCTTAAGTGAGCCAAAATTAATTTGAACTTTTTGATGTGTTTCTAAAGCAAACCTGCCTGTAGCATCCAGTAACTTTCAACAGACACGCATTCTGTATCAACAAGACAAACTGGGGTTCGTTATGAGCCTGTTAATAAGCACAGCCCCTCGCTTTCAACCTTAAGTGCTAACATTATGTCACTCACAAGCCCCTCATAATGAATGTGCACAAACCACGTCTCCACAACGGCATTGAAGCATGATTTCACAAGACAAGCCTTTAACGGCGCACAAAGGAATGTCAGATGTGCTGACACAAAAGATCTCCTCTTTCTCTCCCTGATTTACAAAACGTATAACGCACCGAGGGGAGTTGAGACTCTCATGCATTAGCACACCACATTAAAATGCGTTCAGCGACTCTGATTGGGGCCGAATGAAAAACATTATCAAATAAAATTAATTAAAACAAGGCGGTGAGTCTATAGCTTCCAGACTGCTTTTGTTTAGCTGTCGTAAACAGAGTTAGCGGCGTCTGTCAGTGAATTAAGAAAACGCTGGGCCCCATTCTACTGCGGCGGCCTTGATTCGTGGATCCTGTGAGGCGTGCCAGCGCTTTGCTCTCACTCAGCGCGAACCGACTTGGCCGGTGACAGACAGGCAGCCTCGTGTCAAAACACCGTCTGCTTCTGCCAGCCTGCAGGACGCATGCAGAAAGGCACAATAACGTCACCATTTGTATATTTCTGTGCATCGCAAATTTATTCTTAGAATTTAAAGCTTCAACATTTTTTTTATCAGCATCTCATGTGTTAGACTAATGATGAGCGTGCGATTCTGAAGCGGAAAGAAATATGTTCACTTAAAATATTTAAGCTCGTCATACCTTTATGTTTAGCCCCTTTTACTTTGATACTGCAAAATAAAATGTACTTACACTATTGTGACATCAGAGGTAAGTGTTGAATGACCTTGGCACATCTGCACACCTAAAATAACATTTATTGAAAAAACAAACAAAAACCCGAAAAGCTCATGGTAACTCTGGAGGTGATGCAGCAGTCCACCGCTCAGGTGGGGCAATATGTTGACAAGGAAATTATTAAATGTTAACTCAACAAATCTGTCAAGGAGAAAGCCGGTGCTGGCAGAAAGCAAACGGAAGTCCCATTTGAATTCTGGCATAAGCCCTACGTTAAAACACAGTGGTGGCAGCATCATACTGTGGGATGCTTTACTTCAGTATTGGGTGGCGCTACACACAAGAAGAAAATCTGTTAGAGGGTGCAAAAGACTTGAAGGGTGAATGTTCACACCCCAGCTGCCAGAGCTACAGTGGAACGACTTAAATCAAGGCATGTTCGTGTGTTAGGATAGCCTAGTCAAAGTACAGAACCAAATCCAATTGAGAATCTCTTGCATTGATGTGAAACTTGATGTCTACAAATGCTCTCTTTGCACTATTTTTGAACTATTTTTCAAACAAGATTGGACAAAAATGTTTTGTCCAAGAAAAAGAGTCACAAAGTGGTTCTTAGTTATTGCATTTTGAAAACCTTTGGGCCTTTTTTTCCCTTTCATGTATTATGTGCTGCTTTGTGTTGGACTGCAACATAAAATTGAGGCACAAAACACTGAGATTTGTGGTGGTGACGTGACAAAATCTTGAAAAGTTCAAGGGTTATAAATACCTTTCCAAGCCGATGTGTGACAGCATGTGCAATATATCAACAGAGCAACCCTGCCTCTCTGCTGTTCCATAAAAAACAGCCATGTCCAGGCAAGCGTTGTTATTTTGCCATCAAACATAAAATCTGCTTCAGGTAAAAGCATAAATTCTGCATTTTAGCTTTGTAATCACTATTTATTGAGTTCTGTTTAATTTGTTAGCCATGAAGCCATTTCATTTTAAAGTTGGAGCCCATTTTCGATGGGTTGACCACAAAACCAGGCTACAGAGCCAATGTCTAGTAAATAGAAAACCTCTTTAAAAAGCAATGTGTTCTGTTATCTGAAAGCTTATGAAACTTCACACTGACGTTTTTTATTGGAATATTTGAGGTAACTCTTTATTTTATTTATTTATACTGAAGGGTGAATGATTCACTGAGTTGGAGACTTGATTTATAGTCATCTAAGCAAAAACTGCTGAAATTAGCAGATCAAGACAAAGAAAAAAACAATCAGGCATGTAGACTTGTAACTTTATTAAAACAAAATAGATAGTATTCTGAGAACAAGCCAATAATCCAGACTATCAATAAGGAACAACAGCGTAATCACAATGTGCTGTCTCTATGGCACCCACGCTTGTATTGCCTCTGTGCTGGTTGTTATCATGGTGTGTGGAAACATTCCCCCCCACTGACAGTTTTATGACTGCTTCACAGCATTTTGAGAGTCAAAGCCAAGACAAAATAAAAGACAAGATAATAAAGCCTCCTATTTCCTCTAAAAGGTTAAAAATTTAACTTTACTCTGGATTATGTTTCCTACGATACACAAGTGTTGCAGTTTCACAGTCTTGACCAGCTTTGCACACATAAGAGACTAAACTTTACCCCGATGAATGTTGTTCACTTAACTTAATGGAGAGCATCTAGGGGAAAGAAATTCCAATCGTGACTTTGACTGGGCCATTCCAAGACACGGAAATGCAATGCTCAAGTATTTCTGAAGACGACTGGGTACTCTGGATTTTATTTAAGGACATCAGAGCAAAGGGGAAGAAATAGAAGTGCATGCCTTGTTTTTCCAGGATTTTATTTGTAAATAAAAAAATAAAACCATTCATCATGTTTCCTCTACAATTAATGGCCACGTGGTTTTAATCTAGACTGCTGATTCCCAATAAAATATACTAAAGCTTGCAATGAAACAAAATGGGAAAATGTTGAAATTCACTTTAAATTCTCTTCTCTGTTTTTTTTTTCTGTTTATGACACTTAGTGCAAAGTATTGTTGCACAGTTCTAAAGAGCCTTGAAAAACTTCAATTCTGCAGTTTAACTCTGACTACTTCTAGTTATACAGTAGATTCTTGTTGCACATTGGAGTATGGATACATATCACCTGTTTACTTTTTATGGATAGTTCAGTACACTATGCTTACTTTCAACATATCACCTGCTTACTTTTTATCATGCAGGATAAAAAACATTACTCTCTTCCAACTTCCTTCTTATCTCCACTGTTTTCCCCTCCCTGATTGTTTTTTTCTCTGTTCATTTCCTCTTCCCACCAGGTGAGATCCACACTATATGTTCACACAATTGTTTGTCATTACTGATTTTTTTGCTAAAATAAATTCTGTTTATTTTATTTTATTTTATTTTTGCTTTAATTTAATGAAATAAAATAAAATGTATTTATTTAATTAATTAATTAATTATTGGCTGGCCGTTCAAGCTACTAATTTACAAAGGCATATTAGGGACATAGATGTGCTCCAGTGACGCAGATCCTTCATAGAAAAAAATATTTAAAAAATAAAATTATAAAATTATGAGGATAAAGTTATATTAAAAAAATAATAGACATGGTGAAAAGATCAAAATCGGGTTCAAACCCTAACCCAAATATATAAGTCGCATAAGGGCAAAACAGTGGACTTAGCTGGTATTTACCTGCTGTGTGAATAGCCTTTAGTCTAATTCGCCAGCGCTCATGAGAGCAATTTCCTCCTTACTGCTGCTCTGCACACCTGCAGCTGATTCTCCCCTGACCAGGTAATCAGCCAGGCTCAAACCTGCATTCACTGCCAGCCTGTTGACCTAGCATGGTGATGCTTAGCTCCTGCTTTCCTGTTGAAAAGGAAAAATAAAAAAATCTTAAGTAAATTTTCTTTATTTTAATGTTCATAAATTCATCATAAACTTAAGCTAATAAAATCAATGCATTAATTAAGAAATATTAGCTTTTATTAATCGTAGTTACAGTGGACCCCGATCTAGTCATGGTTCAGTATTCAGTATTTTTTTTTTCCTTTCACCACACAAATAATTATTCTCAATTAAACAGATACTAACTTTTAGAAATGACATCAAATGAGTGTTAAAGTATCTAAAAATATTGTTGCTGTGGCCTATTCTGTGCCACCAAGCACATTTACGCCTTTTTGTATTGTGATTTACCAAGTGTGTTTACAAAAGCTTTAAAGTGACAACCCTAGAGAACAGCTCATTAGTTTAACATTAACAGGTAGTTGATATGCTCCAGTGAAGCAGCATATTCAGCTGTACCCATTAACGGAGCAGTTCCCAAATATTTCCACGTTATGCTCTGGAAGGTGGCCGCTCGCCTGCCTCCGACCCGACTGAGGCCTGTAGACAAACTCGACACTGTCCATAATGTGTTGGGCAACAGTCATTACATTGACACACCTCATGTTGGCACTGGGCCTAAGCCAGGGATTAAATATAATTAGAGAAAGGTTTATTGTTATATGAAGTTACCTGATCTCCTTTTGAAGTATTTTATTGTATCTAATTGTATTTGAGGAAACATGATGACTTTTCCCCCTTTTTGTAGTGAAGTAGATAGCCTGTTAGTATTTAAGTATCACTATGCAGTGGAACCTATTAAAAATGTAAATTAAACAATTTCTCTATTTATTTTTTTTAGAATTACCTTAAAGTATGTAGGAACATATAAAATATATGGACATCCATGTGATAAAATAAAACTACAATAAAACACTTTTACTCTGGCCTACATCCTACAACTCAAAACCTATCCAAACTGTTCAAGGAAAGGATATAAACATGGTTGCATAAGTGTGCAGACCTTTAAATACTTTGTTGAAGAAACTTTTAATTCAGTTGTACCATTCAGTCTTTTTCTGAAATTTGTTCCTCTCCAACCTTGCATTTGAGCCCCGGTTACAAAGGATCAAAACGATTTCAGTCTTCAAAGATAACAGTCAGGAGGTGGGGACCAAATATCCATAATATATCAATCAGATTTCAGGTTCCTCCAATTTAAAAGAATTTATAGCAGGTGTGAAATCATGAAGCTTGGATGTTGAAACAGAAACCAAAGTGCACTTATGCAATCAAATTATGTCACTTTTATTACATGTTTCCCAATGAGATTTGTTTGTTTTCCAACTGAATTGTAAAGGATATCCATGTTCAAAGTTGAAAAGACCCTTTGAACTTAATGTCTTGCACTAATAGGAGCATATCCCCAGTAGGACATTTTTATAATTGTTTTGTAGAAATATTTAACAGTTTAGTAACACAGTAAAAATGTGGCCACTTGGGTTGAGTTAAGTTACATCTGTCGGTTCTTTGTTACCAAGTTAATAAAAACTGTCCCACCTGGATCAGATCTTCCTGTAGTTGATATCGGTTTGTGTCTTCTGGATCTCTTCAGACATTGTACGGATTTAACGTTTGCTTTTCGGTTATACTTAATGTATATTTTCCTTCCTATTGCTTACTAACCTGTGTTATTCTGTTCAACTTGTTTTTAAATAGCTTGTTAGTTTATTACTTTTTGCTTCCTTCAGTCGCTCCATACGTTTCCCCCCAGTTTGTGCTCAAGTTTCCTGTGTTGAGTTTGCTTTGTTGACCTCCTTTTATGAGCTCAAATTTATTGCATTCCCTTGATATTTCTTTATGTTTTATGTAAATAAACTGAGCAACATTTTTGCAGATCCCCTGCGTCTCTGTGGTTGGTCCGTGTGCTCCCTGACACGCCACATGCTGGTGTGTAATGCCATTTCATGAATTTACATCCAGTTTCCTGGAAATAACATTGCGGCCGGCTTTCCATCTACAGGCTTATGAAAACAGCCTCGGTCTCTTTCAGTCAAGAATGAGAAGACCGAATATCAAAACTGATATCAGCTTGTCACTGCCTGTTCTTCTTCAAGACTTATTCCTGGAGTGTGCCTGCTAATATGTATGAGCCTGAGGATTTAGTTTGCTCTAGAAGAAAGTGAAGCGGAGGGGTCATCTATATTGAAACTGACAGGCCCATTTGGAAACAATCATCAAATGTGTCATGGAAAAACCGCTACGTCATGGTGCAAAGGACGTCAAGAGGCTGCCAGCATCAATATTTTCCCCTCAAGGCTGGCAACGGATGTCGTTCTGATGGAGCTTATATTCCTCTTGGCAGGCCTGTAGGCCATTTTTCTTTCCTTTTTCTTTTTAGTAAAAGTTCCTGGTTTCAGAATCCCGGGGATTTCTCACCCTCATCATCCAAAGTGCAACATGACTGACAACAACCGGGACAACAGAGAGGAAGAGTTTTATCTGTGTCACCTCCTCCAGATAGGAAGTCCAGGTAATTAGGTGCACTCACCTCAAGCGAGGCCCAATATCCTGTTTGAAGAGAGCACTGTTCTGACTCACTGATCCTGAGGACACGCAGGCCCTTCTAACTTGAGGAGACCACCTCGGTTAGTGTGATGCACAGTGGGTCTAATCTTCTTGCCTCAGTAGTTTCCCTCCTCCCATTTGAGGAACTGCCACTGTGATCAATCATGAAGCTGCAAACATTCCCCTGAATTCTGGCTTCTTCTTGATCTAATCACAAACAAAGTGCCTTAGAAAAATATTCGCAGCACTCAAAGTTTTTCACATTTTTCACATCACAACCACAAGTTTTAATGCATTTCCTTGGGATTTGATGTACGGAAAGTAAAAGGGGTTACACATTATGATGTGGAAGCAAAATAAACCATTTTTACCAAAAAAAAATAATAAAAATCTGAATTACATGCATTTGAAAACTCATGCTCTTACTCTCGCCATCATTGAACCTAAAGATTTGTGCAAAAAAGAACAGACAACAATGTTTCTCTAGAAACGTACAAGTTCTACAAAGTACTGATTCGGGATGGCTGAATACAAATTAGTTATTTTTTTTCCTTCTTTGGACCCACTTTACAATTAGGCACCACTTTGGTATATCACA
This sequence comes from Poecilia formosa, assembly GCF_000485575.1. Lineage (NCBI taxonomy): Eukaryota > Metazoa > Chordata > Actinopteri > Cyprinodontiformes > Poeciliidae > Poecilia > Poecilia formosa. The sequence goes on along the minus strand of NW_006799981.1, from coordinate 2,858,274 downwards.
TAAATTCCCACTGAAAATTAATAGAAGATTTTGGCTCTGACGCAGGCTCTGGATATGAATCCCCGGTGAAAGGAGCCTTCCTGCACACACATTTGGCCTAATCACAAGGGTCAGCTCAGCTGTATGAGACTTGATACTGTAGACCAGGTGGAAATGCAGCTATAGCCTAAGACAGGATAATCTATCTTCCCTCCCCTCAGAGGATCAAACACCCCTGGCCATTAAGGATGTGAGGGGACAGCACACAACACACTGATGATCCATTCACAGGGTCTTAACCTAACACGTGTGCCTGTGCAGAGAGCTGATCCTGTAGCCTTGTTATGACGCTGTTGATGTGCACGCTTGCAGGTAACCATCTAAATCCTTCTGCAGTCATTGCTCCCCGCTCCACTCCCCTTCCCACTGACATATGTTGCGCCACTTTAGCATGGGGGAAAAGACTAAAGACACTTCGAATAAACATGACATAAATGAGTCGCCCACAGAATCACCACAGCAATTAGGCACAGTTTGAACCAATGAAAATCAAAACCAAACCCCTCAACATGTAATCCCTCTTTTTTTACTCAACCTCCACATGGCAGCTGGGCTCCCACCACACCGAGGTGCTCACCGCATATTCACTCAGACATCCAAATACCATCACCTCACAGAAGAGGCTTTTGAACTGCATGCAGCCCTGCTTTGAGAGAGGGGGGGGGACATTTATCTGAGTGCAGAAAGCTGATACCATCTGTAACACATTTTGTAAGAGCAGCTCCCATAAACACACCATGTAAACAGTGGTGTATATTTAAAAGGAAAAACACCCCAAATGACAAAAGGGAACCTCTCTGAGCTCTAATCGCCCACTCAGATGTGCTTCATCACCTCACACATTTACTCTTGCCCGGTATGTGTCGTAATCTCCTTAAAACTCTTAATGCATTAATGCCTACGCTCCATCTTATTTTTACTGTAAGAGAGGTGGGAACCCTGTAAATTTAGGCAGAAGCCGAGTTTCTTAAACTAAGAGAGAGCCAAATGGATATCTGTTACACCCATTTCATTAAATGAGGGTCGGGCTTTATAGAACAGAATAGAAGAAATACCCTATTACGGTCCACAGTGGAGAAATTCAGATGTAACAGAATCAAATCAAAAGTAAGTGGGAGCATGCAGGTTTACACAAAAGTAAGAAATATATAAAGATAATAATAAGAGGCTGTTCTGTAACTTTACAACATAAGAGAAATAATACTGTTTAGCGACTTAAAGCTATAGATGAACAGAAATGATTCAGTTGAACCCATTCATCTGAATTAAAACGTAAAAGAGGTGCAAATATGTGTGCATAAAAAAACAGAGTCTAAAAGCTGCGGGGAAGAAGGATCTGTGATGAAGCTCCTTTGTCCACTTAGGATGCAGCAGTCTGTCACTGAAGGTGCTCTCCAGTTCAGCAGCAGCTTCATGCATTGGTTGGAAGACTTTGTCCAACAGTGATGTTGTAAACAGGTCAACCTAGGACATAGTTGGCCTTCCTGAGGAACATATATGTTAAAGTATTTTGTGTCTTGAATGCCTGGAAGTTAGATTAAACAAATTTTGTTTCTCAAAATAAACTCTGATGTACAGATCTGGGTCGGACGTTTATATTATTCCCATACTAATTTTGGACTTTACGCAATGTTTTTTCAGGGTCAGATGATTATGCAGCAAACAACTTCAAGTATTTTTTATTTTTAGAATTGAGTGTTCAACTTTCTCATGGATGTCTCTAATCTTTCTCATGGATGTACAAGTCTGTTCCTCCACTAATGTTTGGGTAAATGTCTGTTAACATGTTGCAGAGACACTGCGTTATATTTGTGACCATCAACAGGCTTCTGTTATAGCTCTGGGTGGATGTTTGACTGCTCATCTTGGTGGAGTTTATTTAAATTGGTTGGGTTTCCCTGCATGGACTCAGTTTTTAGACATAGTCTATAAATTCTCAACAGGGTTGAGGTGGGGGTCATTCCAGATTTATGAAAGCCTACTTAATTCATCCCCAAACCAGTTTTGATGCGTTTTTTGGATCCTTGTCCGACTGAAAGAACCATTAGTGTCCATGTTTGCATCAGCTAACCCAAACTGCTCCCCTGAGAGGGAAAGGTAATCGGTTAAGATGTTCAAGAACAACCCAGGAACCTCCCAAATGTAAACTACTTGAAGAGCAGTGCCACTGCCCACTGTATATAACCATGGACTGAGAGGCTGCCAGCACTTTCAAACATGACTGAAATCTGCAGCTGCCCACCCAAAGAAACTGAACCCCTTGTGAGAAAATGTTTTATGGCCAGATAAGGCAAAGAATGAGCTGTTTTGCTACAATGATGAAAGGATGTTTGGAGGAGTTGAGGTGAGACTTTCAGATCTAAGAACACTGTTCCGGTTATCAAGCATAGTAGTGGAAGTATCATGCTGATGGTGTATTTAACTGCTTGTTGTACCAGTGAATTGCACAAGATGGAATAATGAAATTCTTCAGCTTTACATCAGCTCAGCTCTGCCAATAATGGTGACCAAACCTCCAGCCTTATGTTCCAGCTCCTCTGCAACTTGCTTAAGGAAATTTTTTATATATATTTACAGGGTTGCATGCATATATTTGATTCTATATGTACATACCATACCGTATATTTTCTCTTTATTCTCGTAGTTCTGAAAGCTGATAGCTATGTATAGCAGTAGCAAAATATCAGCAAAAGAACAAAACGAAACATTGTTTTAATTTCTACAGTCATCAGCCTCTGCTTGAAGAAAGGGAAGAGCCTGCAGAGGTGTTTCACGTGACTGACTGTGGTCGAGCAGGCTTCATGGCTCCAAAACGTGTCGGCATGTTCTGAAGAGCACCTCATGTACATGTCATTTCCTCCTTAATGTAATGCTGAAGGGTAAATGCACAGTCACGTTGCTTGCTAGTATTTCTCTGTTGACTATTGAAACAACAGGATCCTTTTGTTTGCTATGGATGAAAGAGGAAATTAACCTCTTCCTTGACTTCGGTGACTGGATGTTAAATGTTAAACAGATAGTAGTTGTTATAAATCATTTCATGGGAGCAGTGTGTCATGGGTTTTAATAAAAAGTAGGGGGAAGGGAGCACACTAAGCACCTAATCCACCACATTCTTGTTGAAGTCTGAACTCCAGCAGGCTTCAATGCCATGCTCTGCAACAGAAGGGGTTGCAAAAGACTGAGGTAATTGGATTGGAATACGGCATTGATTGTCAGACAACAAAAGATATCCATCTCTTTCTCCCTCTCATGGCCTTTCAGGTTTTGTGTCCCTGGTCTGGAATGTATTTGGTCATTCACTCATCTCATCCAAGCAGAGAGAGGACACAAGCACAGGAGAGAGGGGCCACCAGGACCGGCTCAGTCTGCTGTTCTCATCTGGAAGTCACAGCAGACCCATGTGTGAGGATGTATGAGCCATGGATCGCCCCCCGAAAGCCCAAGGGTCATTTCTGTGATCATTACCATAATCACATTAAGGCTGCAGGAGATTAGCACCATGGCCTCGGAGGAGAAACCAGGTCTGTGCTCCATGAGGACAACACACCGTGCTCATAGGGAGCAGCAGACATGCTGCATGATAAATGGGAGTAGTTATGATTAAACAGAAGAGATCCAGTTTTTTCTGTTCTTTTTACAGTTGTGTAACACTAGTTTGGATTTGTCATTGTAAAAGGAAAGAACAAATTTATGAAGTGTTGCCAAAAGTGTACCTACCCTCTAAATGTTTTATTTGATAAACCAAGCCAAAATTGTGCATAGTTCTGGAGATGAAGAAACAAAATCACATTTTGTTTCTCCCTCATTTTCTTCCCCCCCACCCCAAAATATCTAAAAAGTGTCCCATCTTTAGATCTCTTTCCACGTCTCTCCTCTGTTCTAGTTTGCCATAGCTTTAAACCTACCAAGACACGGCCTTCCATCTAAACTGACAGCATTAATCAGATAAGAAACCAAGAAACCCGCAGTACCCCTGAAGGAGCTGCAGAGATCCTTTTAGAGACTTAATGTGCCAAACAAGGCAAAAATGTGCAAATATCATTTCTAAGGTTGGTTTGAAGGACTGATGATAATGAGGAGATGCTGGAGGTATAAAAGGAATTCCAAGAAGCTAAGTTTTTAAAATGCTTACATAACAGTATTGCAGATAATCAAATATCAAACAAAAAGTACATAATTGGTCAAAGGGCAAGATGTAAAGTAAACCCTGGATATGTCACTAAACCATTACAAAGCAATTTACAGAGACTAATGAACAAAACAGAAGTGTTTTTGGATTGTAGGAGGAAACTGGAGTACCCAGAGACAACCCACCATGCATGCAGGAAATATGGTAACTCAAAGAAAAAAGAGCCCATCCTGGACTTGGAACCTAGGACCTCCTTGCTGCAATGGGGCTACAAATTGCACCACTAGAAATTGCAGATGTTAATAGGTATAATTCAAACAACTGGTATAAGTGTGTGTTTCTACAGTAGGGAAGCTGGTCAGAGTTGATAGGTAGGCAGATGGAGATTAATAGAGGAAAATGCTGGGAGGAATCCTGTTAAAAGATGTCAAAGAGTTGACACCTACCAGCAGAAGAACAACCATTTGGAAGACCCGCAGACATTTGGTCTTCCAAATAAAAGGCCATTAAAATACATCAAAGTTTAGAGTTGCATAATGTGACAAAAGGGGAAAAAGTCTTGCTAAGCACTAGTCTGTATACATTTCCCCCCTCCTCTCACCGCAGCTCTCCCCCACCCCCATCATCCTCCATAGCAGCATCACCTCTGGGCAGGTCGTGGGGGCAATGAAGGCCGATTTCTGACACAACCCCCTCCCCAAACTGTCCATAGCGTCTAGACTCAATTTCAGCTTTTCCCATCAAGGGGAATGAGTGAAAGAGAGAGGAAAAAGAAACTTACCCAAGGGTTAAAAACTTTTCCAATTAACCCTAATTACCCAAAGAGAGCATTTCAATGAGCCCTGTAACCTGAGATGTCTATCAGCTCAGTGGCTCAGGCAAGGAAGTGGTATCTTTCATCTTGAAGTTCAACCACAGGAAACGTGACATTTGAATATTGACAGCAGTGATTTAAGAGCGTGGAAGTAACACCTAGATACTCTCCCTCCTTGTGACAGAATACATGTATCACGGCCTGTGCATAAGATGAAAACCCAACCCCTGGCTTCCGGGTGAGCATCCCTGTGTCGCTGATGCTTCTGCAGATAAGATAAACCCTGCTGCTTTACTGTTAGGGTGAAAACACGGAGAGGTCGTACAGTCTTATAGAAAAACTACAAAACAAATAATACCTTTCAGCTCATCTAGTGCAAGCACATACATCTACACAGCACAACACCCTCATAAACAGCTATAAAGTGGGATGGTGAAGCATTACATAGTTACTGATTGATTCGCTCCTCACTATGTAATACCACGGTTTCCAACGGTGCTTCTTTGATTGTGACCCTTTGAGTGACCTGTGTAATTGGTTCGCACAAATCACTAACGACAGGGGCAGAGGGGGTTTCCCACCCCTCATATAAATGTGTGTGGGTGGGTGAGTGCACAGTGCTGGCCACTGATCTAGTTCACAGATTACTTTCTAGAAGAGAGACACCTGGTCACAGTTACCCTTTGACACCAACAGGAATATTTCTGTGATCACATGGAAATAAAACGAATGTTAAATCTGTTAATCTGGTCAGCAGGAGTTTCATTTAGACGGACATCCATCCTGCGGATGTTGGGCCTTACCATGACTCGTCAATATACTCACAAGATCATGTGTAATTGTGAAAAGGAAGGAAAATGAAGCATGTTTGGTACATTTTACACATAAAATATTTAAAAGACTTATTTTTGGATTCAGTTGCCACATGTTCTAAAACGGATCAAGCTCTGAACTTACTAGGCCATTCTAACACATTAACATGCCTTGATCTAAACCAGGTTTTCTTCCAGTATTGTTGTGCATGTAGCTCCATCCATATTCACTTCAACTCTAACCACCTTCCCTGGCTCTGCTGAAACAATGCAACTCCACAGCATGATGCTGCCACCACCATTTTCCACAGTGGATGCGGTGTGTTTAGGGTGTTAGGTTTTAGCTACATTTAGATCAAATATATTTTTAGTTTCAGCTCACCAAACCAACATTTTCTGTATACTTGCAGTGTGACTTATCATTTTTTATTTTTAAGAATCTCTTTCCTCTTGCTGCTCTTCCATCAAATTTGTAAAGCGTAATGCTTTTATTGTATTTACCTGTTGGTCTTTGCAGCTCCTCCAGAGTTATCACAGCCATCTTGGCTGCTTTTATGCTCTCTTTGGTCAACTTAGGTGAACATTCATGCTTTAGTAGGCTGTTGTGCTCTATATTGTCAGATGATTCATTGAACAGAGCTCTGTGAGATGCTAGGAGCTTGGCATGTTGTTTTATGGCTTCTAACTAATTTAAATTGGTCTTCATGATGCTGTTTGTCGACTCTTACAGACCTCTGAAGCCTTCACGGAACAGTTGGATTTATTCTGAGGTTAAATTACACACAGATTGAATCTGTTTACTATTTAGAGAATTTCTGAAGCCTATTGATTTTATTTATAACTATCAAAATAAAGGCATCTGTGTACAATATTTTCAGATTTTTATTTGTAGAGAAATGTTTAAGACCATGTATTATTTTTCTTTTTACTTCACGACGATGCTCGGCTGTTTGGTTTCATAGAATAAACCCCAATAACTGCATTCGGAGTTGCCTTTGTAACGTAAAAAATATGAAAAAGTTCAAGTACAAATACTTTTCCAAGGCACTTTATATTCTGATTAGCAACTGATTTACAATGTGTGCTCTTGACATTGTTGACATTCCAACAATCAAAGCATATTTAGCAGGAAGAATATGCTTAAAATTTGCAGATGTTTATGATGTTTCAACAGTAGAATTTCACAATCTTCTTCCAAGGCTTGCCTAAAAATACCATGCTTTCAGTATTTGTCCTTGGCTCACTGCTGGCCTTGATGCAAGCTTTCCTTTCACTCCACATGATTTAGCAAGCTGCCTTTACTAATCAGAGTGTGAAAGCTAACATCGGATCTGTCCACCTTTCAGGCGGACATAAATCTTTCCGAAGTAAAAATTACTGGAAAAGCTGTGGTTAAGTCCAATAGAATAAGAGGTAGATGCAGTAAGAACTGAGGCATGCTTGAAAAATACATTTCATTTTTGTTTAGACTTGTGGCTGTGGAGATTTATGCACGTCAATATGACTTCGGGTCATATGAGTCTTCACATTTTATTGTGCCAGCACCGTGATGCTAGAAACTCTTACAGCTACCATGCAGGTGTGTATTTTTTTATAATTCGTGGAAACACAAACACAGTTTGTTAATCAAATATGGATTTCCACTGCAAGATTTCACAAAAAAAAAATAAATAAAAGTAGACTGTGGCAAAAAGAAAAAAGTCATTCAGTTCTGATTTTTATTTTTGGTTTGATATCACAAAAGACACAAGGATCGAGCTGATTATCTGATATTTGTAAAAGCTACATTTAAAGTGAGTTGGGAAAAGTTTAAATAGAGAAGTGTTTTTCTGACTTACGACTATGGCCCAGTCTTTTGGGACCGTCGTTATTCCAAGATTCAATTTTTGAGACAATTCTAATGCTTCATGATGGCCCTTTTCCAAAAGTTCTAGATGATTTATAAGGGTTTTCCACTAGTATTGTGGAAAGCCACAATACTAGTGGTTTTCTAAAAAGAGTAAAAAGCACCCTTTTTAGAGTGCTTTTTAGACTGGCACTCTAAAAAGAGAGTGCTAGTCTCTCTTTTTAGATTTGTTTATTTTTTTTTCTGGGGTTCTAAGTGTGCAAAGTGGAGCTTAAAATGTGACATCAGAAGAGTGTCGGTCACTGCTTGGCTAGGGTGTTGCGTCACAAAAGTGACTCTCACTCTACTTTACTTCCCTTCCCACAGACTTCTCTGGTTCTTTTCTTTTTTGAGTCAAACAAAAAGCCCCAGACTGAGCAGGCTGCTCAACATATCCTCCATATCCTCCACTGTTGCGTTTGTGCAACATACACATCTCGCTGCTCTACGTTTTGGACTCTGAGGTCGACCAATAAGTCGACCACACTCACTAGACTTGTAATGGAAAACCACCAGAACTGTGTAAATGAGCCGAGTCGAGCCACGCTTTAGAGGTGCTAGTGGAAAAGGGCCATAAGTCTCTTTATGTTAGTGGCGGATTTAATAGCGGCAATATGGTTTACTACCCAGCGAGGCATGACCTAGGGAACACCTGGAATAAAGTCGTCAGTCTGATACAACCCAACAATTTTTTGTTGCTTCGTTTACATGTCAGCTCCACAGTGAGTAGAATGTTAGCAACGTAAAAATAATGCTTTACAATGCAATTGGGTATTAAAGCTGAAATTTTATTTCGCTTAGATGTAATAGTTCTTTACATGTTTCTTATAACGTGGAACTAAACCCGATGTAAAAGCATAAGCCCCGGACATATTTCGGGAAATTCCACCAAAGTGGGCAGTGCTAAGAGACACCGAGGGGCGTGGCCAAGTGTGGGGAGGAGGAGCAGAGGGAGTTAAACAGGGGTGTGGTCAAGGAGAGGGAAAGTGACAGCTAGCTTGAAACATGAAGAGTGACCAGCGCAACGCTGGTAGTTTCGCCACAGATCGGTCTTTTAAGGTAAAGAATTTCTATCCATCATCACCAGAGGTGAAGGAAGGCTTTGTGGAGTCCAGCAGGTTCAAACCTAATCAGCTCAAGCTCAAGGCGCTGACTCAGCGAGTCCTGTAGCTAGCACAATGCTAATTAAATTAAAAGACTATTCTAACTAATAAGTAATAAAATGCTAACCTGAAAATGTTATCAATTAATGCCTACAATTCCAACTCCTGACTTGCTATGTCTGTGTGAGATGGTTTTATACCTGATGCAGGGTTGTGACGAAGACATCGACCAAGTTGTACCGTTTGTTACCAACAGGAAGATTCAACTTCTAACCCAAAAACATCAAAAACGAAATTATATGAAAACGTCACTATTTGCACAGTAACATAAAGAAAACACCTTTAAAGTGCAGTTAATCTGCAAATGAAATGTTGATTTGGGGTTTAGCTAATCTTTAAAAAACTTCATTGATTGTTATTGAAAATACAATGTCAATCCAATTTATTGAGGTAATAGCTTATAAAGTTAAGTTAAATACTAGAAAATATAATTTTTTTAAGAATAGACTTTGACTGGTTTGCTTAACATCAACTAAAATCGCTGTTCAAATCACATTTTCAGTTGTTCTCTACACAAAATAATTTGGTGAAAGCATATTTTTTTCTCTTTAAAAAAAAAAGTATAAACATCAGTTTTTATACATATATAATTACCTCCCAGTCAAGCACCACCACCGCCACCTGCACCCTGATCGTGCTTCAAGCCCCAATCAAAAGTTTGCAGCCCTGCTCAGCCCCATGTGATGTCACCACCAGAGGCACGTACCTGTGGAAGCTCGGGGAGGCTGGGTTTTATCTCGATTAAAACCGTTCACAGCGAATTTGCTAAACAGCGAGGTTGTATATTGTTCTGTAGGCGGTAACTGCATCTAAAGTGATTGTGCTGTTTTTTTACAGAAAAGTGTGAGAAGCAGCTTTAAGGTTGAGGGGCGGTGCTGTGTGCTAGCTTGCCTCATTATTATGGAGGCAACTCCCCTTCGCTGAACTTGTGTAGCTAGGGCTCAGACTCGGACCAGCAGTCAGTGAGTCAGTCTGCAGTGGGATCGGCCGCCGCATGGCTTCTGCGTAAACTTTCCTCAGCAACAAGTGGAGACGAAGAGCAGACGCTCCGGAGTGTTTGACGGACCTACCAGGAAAGAAACCACAGCTCTTCTATGAATCTGGAACCTGTGCTCCGCTAAGCAAACTGCTGTTTCCCCCCCATTCGTGCATGTTCAAACCAGAGGAGAGCTCTGGTGCCGTGGGTCGGCCGGACGACTAGTACAAACGAGTGGCAAACAGCAGGCATGATTTTGAGACGCAGCTCCGCGGTTGCTGCCTTCTTCCTGCTCTGCTTTCTTGTGGAGGTATGTGGATCTGTTGTTGGTCGGGGAGCAGCGGGAAAGGTCACTCGGTTCGGCTGAGTGGATGCACCGCTGTGTTCTGTGTGCTAGCTCGACATGCAGCCGTGCTTCCAGGAGAGGTTCGGGTCTGCACGCTGAATAACCACTCTTCTGTCTCCCAACAGGTGTCGCAGGGATCGGGACAATTCGAGCTGCAGATCTTGTCGATGCACAACGCGAACGGAGAGTTGCCCAACGGCATGTGTTGCGATGGCGCACGGAGCGCAGCGGATCGAAAGTGCGCACGGAGCGAGTGCGACACGTTTTTCAAAGTTTGTCTGAAGGAATACCAGTCCAGGGTTTCCGCTGCGGGGCCCTGCAGCTTCGGAATGGGATCTACGCCTGTCCTCGGAGGGAATACGTTTTCTTTCAGGAGTCCTGTCAGGAATGACAAATCCAGGATAGTTTTGCCCTTCAGCTTTGCCTGGCCGGTGAGTGGAGGCTTAAATAATCATAAAAAAAAAAAAATAAAAATAAAAAAAAACATTTCCTGATTTCCATCCCCAAATAAAACGTATAGAGAAGTGAAAATAGGTGTTCGGAAGGCAGATGTATGTCCTTACATCACCTTCACTGGGGCCGGGACGAAACATATGAAAACTTTGTGACTTTTTATGTGTCTCCTTTTTTCCTGGGAAGCCCAGGAAAGTTTGAATTTACAGACAAGTTTGAAAACCTACCAGAAGTAAACACATTTTATGTATGAAAGACAAAATTCTAATAAAAACACCAAAACATTATACTCGTTGGAAAAAAAAAAACTTTAATGCACACTTAAACTACTTGTAAATACATCCATGGTTAGTCTTTTTTTTCCTCATTGTTGCTTGGTAATGCAAAATCAAATAAGACATATAAAATGCAAAAACAAGATAAAAAAAGATGTTAGAAAAATTTAGCATGGACAATATAAACAGAAAGTCTGTGCTGCTGTGGTGACTTGTGGGGTCCCAAATTAAATTTGCTCCGGGCCTCATTCAGACTTGGATCGACTCTGACTTTAACGTCCCCCTCCCCCTTTAAAAAGTGGATAGAAAAGGCAACAAACAAAGGAAAAGTTTCCCTTTGGAATCCTTCTTTTTTTTGACACCCCCTGACCCTGGTCCCCAGATTGTGTGCACTAATTTACAATGTGCAGGTATTTTAGTCCACCAGGCCTAGACCTGTCCATCATAATTGGCTTAGGGTGTTAAAGTACTTTGCATATTGTTAAACTTGGAATTTGACTTGGGGTGAAACTTGGTTGCTAATTCGAAATTATGATTTGAAGTTAATTATAGCCATCTGACACGTATCAGTTTGAGTAAAGATGAAAGTGTCTCCAGTTATTTCATTCCTGTGTCTTGCTTTGTGTGTGACAGTGTTAAAAGCAGTCGTTGAAATAGAGATGCACAAAAGTCGTACAATATTTCTGCAATCAGCTTTGATCTGGTGTCGGATATTGTAAACGTGAGCATTTTTTTTTTATTCATTAGATTTATTGAAACCATGCTTTACACATTGACTGATGGCATGTACTGTTCAGATACATGTCAAAAAAAAATCTCGAAATCCCTTCAGTTTATGTTGGATGCAAAACTACCTCTATCAGAAAACCTGCAACACTTTTTTTTTCTCCACTACACATCATACTCCTTAGATTACAATTATCTGTTAGGGAACCCCTATTGGTGCAATCTTTACTTTATTTGATCCTGTTTGCATAATCTTAACAGATAACAGTTGACATGAAACGGTTTAAATCACAGATTTCCTCTCCTCTGCCTCCTCTGGTTGCTTCTCAAGTTGCAGCAACTCCAGAGTAGAAAGAAAAGAGAAAACTTTCTGGTTTCTTTGGGTCACACATCTCGTCTTCTTTTGGTAAATAAACGACCCTGACAAGCGGGAGTGCTGGAGCTTTGTGAGAGAGATGATTTGCCATGCTGGAACACATTTCCATGAAGTGAAAAAAAAAAAAGGGACCGTGCACAGACTGACTGGCCCCAGAGCTTGGCCCACAAACTCCTCCACTGTGCCTGATAGCTGAAAGGCACAGTCTGCTGGTATGTGTGTGTGTCCAATTACATCAAGGCTATTTTTACCTCAATCGTGATGGAAGTTCTTCTTGTAATATCTTGCATTATTCACGCTGATTTGTTGTTTCCATCAATCATGACCGGTTTTTGTCTCTGATATATGAGGCAGATCCTATCAGTTCATGTCAAAAAAAAAGAAAAGGACGTTTGTGTTGGCTTGTGGGAATTTGATGCTTTGTGCTTTTTATTTGTGCTCTACTTGGAGCCTGGCGTCTTGCATATTTTTTTAAACAACAAAGGTTTCTGTTTACATTCCCATTCTGGCAGCATTAGGTTTGCGTGAACCCTTGCAACAGCACTAGAGCAGAGATGGACAACAAACTTGGTGCCTTGTAAAGTTTGAGGGCTCTTGGTTGTACTCTTTCAGTTTCATGCATACTAAAAAAAAACAAACAAAAAAAACATTTTCTTGCCATACAATGAAATAAGAACATCTGGATTGTTTGGGGCACTGTTCCAATGCAAAGGGCTTTGGCGCAGACAGCCCTTGAATTAGTAAAGACCAGATTCTCTCATCCTTCACTTCAAGAGCTTTACTCCAGTGCACACTAACAATTGTCAGGTTAGGTATGATATCACTCTTTGTCCTTTTCATCAGTTGATTGGCTGTTGTGGACAGATGGCAGTGTGGTGCAATTGGGCTTGTTGGGTCCTGAGAGTTCATGAAGCCCTCTCCCCCACCCCTCTTCGTCCCTTCATCCTCTCTTGTGAGCTGCATGAAGTTGGCCTCTTGTCCAGACCGAGGGCTTTGTTTAAATCACGCTCGGTTGGACCGCAGGCATTTCATCGCTTTAACCTTGCCACCCACGGTAACTGCTGCACTTAATGAGGCTGCACACATGTCCTCAGATCAGGTAGGGCAAGAACCAGGCGTCCAGTTGAACTGGACGATGTTGGCTGGACCTCTTTAACACAAACGAACCGCTGTTTCGGAGACTTGTGTTGGGTTCAGGGTGTCTGCTTGGGGCTTTTATTCCACAAGAGAAGTGAGGTCCCAGCTCCACTGGCCCTCACGGTGTATCAAGTAGAGACAATAGGGTGCCCTCTGTGACTACAGTGAGGATTACAGAACATAATGGAGGTAGCGCAGCTGTAAAGCCAGTGCAGGGCAAGCAACAGGAAACAGTTGTCGTAGACTCAGCAATGATGGAAGACCACATCTCTCTGGCTTCATCAGCATATTTGGTCACCTAGGAAAAAGTGAGAAGAATTTTTACATTTATCTTTTGTTTGAAAGTCAGTAATTGAGTAAAGACATCACAGGTTGGATTTTGATTTGTCTTCATGTTGGGCCAGAACTCGTATCGAGAAGTAGCAAAGTTGGAAAAAATGTGTGGTTTCACATTGCTTAAGACTTTCTGTTAAATCTTTTCTATACCTTGAAGTCATTTCTTTAAGGAAAAATTAGAGCAATTTCATGAGTGACCCACCTTTTCTGCACTAGTTGCTGTGCACTGCTGGTCAGCTGATTGAAAGAAGGCTCCTAGACTTACAAGAAAGACAAATATGGCTGCTTGAAAATATTGCAGTTGCAAAAACACAGAAAATCATGGTGTAGAAACAAAAGATTTATCATTCCTATTCAGGTGTAGTTTTAAGCTACAGCTGGCAAACCCCAAACGGCATCCCCCTCAACTAGAATTGGTAGCTTAATTAGGTAACTAGTCAGTACCAGCTTGTTATACTTGGGCTAAGGTCCTAAAGACAAAAAGCTGCACTACTACATATGCATGAATTAATTGGCCAAAGATCAGAATCATATGGTTAGGAAGATATGCATTGAAGCTTAAATTGAGATTCTTTTAGGATTCTGGTGTAAAAATTCTGTGCACTGCTGGTCAGCTGATTGAAAGAAGGCTCCTCTATTATTATTTAAGTGGTGGCACAAATAACATTTTTGTTTTAGATCTTATGTAAATACCATCGCCTTATTTTTAGTTCTGCTACCGTGAGAACTCCATACTGTTTTTTTTTTTTTTTTGGTACTTTAACTACCTAATCCATTTAAATCAGATGACATAATTCAATTTTTCTCCCATCTTCCCCTTCATGCACAGTGTTGTAGTGTTACTCTGAGCTGGGACATGTTAATATCCCTGTGATTGATTTTTGTTGACGAGCCAAAGCGGTCTGAAAACACGAAGGTGTGTCGAAGAACAATAGGCGGCTCAGCCTGAAGGATAATTGCTGTTGGCTGCTGTGGGAATAATGACATGTTTGTTTTATGTACTCTTCTCTGATGTGGCAGTTAAATGCAGATTAGTCGAGTGAAAGAGGGAAAAGAATGTCTCTCTTGTACCTCACCCTGTTCTGCTTTCTTTTTTTTCCACCTTTTTAAAATTTGTACTTGCAGTGCTTTTCGCTGTGACATTGCATAATGGCTTCTGACGCTTCACTGCTTATCAGACTTGTTTTGAAGTTACACAGAAGCATGGCATCACATGCTTTCTGAGGCACATTTAATCGAGATAACCTGCGCTTTGTTTGCATTTCCGTTAATGGAGGCTGACCCGTGCCAAAAAGCGATCCCTCGCTCTCCCTAAGCTTGTTTAGTTAAATGCACAACATGGCTTTCATCTCTTGTCTGGGGGTTCGTGTTTTGATCTTGTTTGCCTTGTGAAAAAAGGTCTGTTTGTGGTGTCTTTGTTTATGTTGGCAAAAGGTGAGATTTCTTGCAGTTGAGATTCCGATGTATCCTTCGTGGAATATTTATTGAGCCGTTATTTAGATGGGTCATGTTGGGACGGGGATATTTACATTGTTTGCCTTCATTTTGACTACATTAGAGTTGTCATTTTATATCTCGGACTGTCACATAGGTGTTATATCGACCATCTTGCCATTCTTTGGCTAGAGCTGCTGAAGAAATCTGATACAAAGCGTCAAGATCTCTTTGACTTGTTCTGTTTGCATTTCCTTTATTCTGATTGTGGATCCTTGTTTATCTTCAACCTTTTTCAACCAAGACTAAGCTCTTCTTTTATACCTTACGCTTGAAGTTAGGCTTGTGCTGAATACTTTTTTGACAGAGTGTATTAGAATTTTAAAAAAAGAAAATTCAACTAAACTTTTCCTTCCATCCTTTGTTTTATGGTTGAAGTCCTCTCAGAGAGATGTTGGAGTGAGTGAAGTTTTCTCCTGCTGTTGCTGGGCACTGCTGACCATGTCGTTTAAAAAAAAATACACACTTACAAAGACAAATTTGGCAGTTTAGGAAAAGATGAGGTAACAAAACAGGCAGCCATGGCGTATAAACTTAACAAATTTTCATTTCCTTTGTTTTAATTGAAGACAGAGATGTTGTCTCGGATCTAACATTTCTGTTTTTCTTTTATGAGCAGTTGCCTTCATATAAAGTCGAGCTAAATCTCAATACCAGTATTGAGATTCAGAAAGTTTCAGAATGGTAACATTTCCACTACGCATTACCAAAATAAGATTACTAGGATGACTTAAGCTTTCTCTGCCTGTTGCCTGTGCACTGCCAGTGAGCTGGCTTAAAGAAGGGCACACTTACAAAAAAAACCCTCCTCCTTTGGAAATATTTCTAGTCACAAAAAACAGTCATCATGTGCAAACTAAAGGAGTTTGCATTTCCGTCCTGCAGATTGACGACCTCAGTTTATTTTCAACCTTTAGCTTTTGCCTGTTTTTCCAAGACGCATGCCTCTCCTTATTTTGTTATATTTCTTAGTAATAGCACATCAGATGGGTTCATTTTTTACAGTGGAGGACAAGGGGAGTGTGTTAGAAAATTCCCCTACTGAGAGGATTTAGTTGTGTTCTTTGGCAAGTGAGTGTGGTTTGAACTGGAAGGATCTTTATCGCCTGTGTTGGTTGTCTGTAGGACAGTGCCTGCTCGGCCAGGAAAGATAAGAAGACGTATGGCCACACTTACTGCACTTGGGTGTGTGTGTTTATATGTGTGTGTTGGAGAGAGGGAGTGTGTTCTCTGTAGTTCAAAGAAAAGCGGTGAGTCAGCTGGAAGCCTGGGAAAAGTGAACCTGGCAGTGGCAAGACGGTTTCAAGCTGATAAGAGCGGAGGAGTTATGGAGTGTTAGTGAATGAGGAGTGGGGCTGTGTTTTACTCTCTGCAAGTTTTTTTTTTTTGTTTTGTTTTGTTTTGTTTTGTCTGTCTGAAATGGTGACCTGTTAGGCTTATTCAAAGTAACATCAAAGACTGTTTTAATCATTTTTAGGGCTAAGACTAATGTATAATCAGCCTTGTTGGGATTAAAGTGCTTCAGTGGCCTCCATGCCAAGGCAAGCCCAAGTCGTGTAAGATCTGGGTGTGTTTTTGTCTTTTGTGAATGTGTCTTAAAGGTATTAAGATCTGAGGCGCCCTGTGAATTTAATGTGCCAGTTTTTTGTGTATTTCAGCTTATAACAGAGAGCAGGGTTTCCATCCTGCCAGTCATTGACGCAGTATGACGTTTCATTGTTTGTTGATGTTTTCTCTTGGCAGAGATCCAGTGCTGTTCGTAGCACAACAGTTAGGGAAAAGCTTCTGCAATGTAAAAAACAGAATGTACAGATCGCTAAAGGATTATTCAACTGAGATAGGCTTTGGTATCATAGTATAACTCGCCAAGGTTTAAAACTGTGCTCTGATTTTTGTTTTTTACCTTTTTATTTTTTATTTTTGGTTTAAATTTCTTCTTAATAAAATGCCTGTGAAAATACAGAAGCATCTACAACATAAATAGCCTTTTAACGTATCTACAAAAGTATAGAATTTAAAGTTCACAAATGTTTAGTCCATATAATATTTTATGGTTATCTAATTTTAATCCTTTTTTGATGCCAAAAAAGTATTGAAAATTTCCCTTTTATTGTTTTTTCTGTAAATTCAGCTTTGGTTTAGCACCAATAGAATGCATTAGCTGCTAACTGTTAACATTTAGCATTGTTTGAGCTAGCTAGTTGCGGTGTTAGTCGGTTGCATTAGCATTGAGGAAGCTGGAAGCATCAGAGACAGTTGTAGGTTTTGTGTTGTAGTATTTCTGGCACCCAGTAAAAATAGAAACTGTGATAAATGATTTGCACGCACTGCAAGAAGATCAAGACTAGCTAACTGTTAGCTGCTAGCAATACTAAAGTTAGCATCTGTTTCACGAAAGTTATGTCATAAATCAAATGAACATCTGCAGTATGAACTGCAGATGTTTTCTTGTAGTTAAAAATGAAACATTATGGCCCTCTAACCTGAAGTGGAAAACATTATACTCAACAAAGATACTTTTAAAATGATCTAAGATTTGCTAAAAACAAACAAAAAGACTGTTTACCATGCCTTTGTTTATTTATGTCTTAAATTTGAGTGCAAATATTGTGAAATTGTGGTATTTTAACTTAAGGCTGTCACACTGTCAGAATGCCATAGCGACCCACACCTAAACTGGGGTGGAAATCAGTTTTCCCAAATGCTAAATTACAAAAAAGTACACTTGAATTCCTAATGAATAAATGCCTTGTGTGGTTGGTGAAATTGCATTAGAGTTCCCATTTTTAGGATGAGATCACCGCTTGTATTGAGCGGCTGTCACATGCGTGAGAGTTATTTCTGTTAGTCATTCCTAGCCCAAAGAGGTTTCAAAATGTCATGCAGTAAAATAGCTTGTAATGATGTTTTTGAGTGCTCTTGTTTAAGCTTGAAATTTAATCTGCCAGCAACTAGCACGCTAAAAAGCTAAAGTTCCTGTGCTGGGTTTTTAGGTGTTGGACACTGTGGAGGGAGGTGGGGAACACCAAAGCTTTAACTTGATACTTGCCAGAACACTCTTGTTCTGAGTGCTAGAATAACTAGCTGCAGGTTTCAACAATGTAGAGGATGATTAGGGATCACGTTACCACTGACTCGGTGCAGTGTTAAGCAACTGCAAGCAGTTATGAATCAGGACTTACTGTAAAGTTTTGATGAGTGTTGCATTTCAAATAATGGTTGCCCTGATTGCAGGGAAGTACTGGCAAGGGATCAAACAAATGTCTCCTGGTAAAATGGAAAGTTGAATGCCTGAGAACAAGGTGAAGGCAAAGCGAGAAAAAAAAAATCCACTGGAGTGACTCATGCTCCTTGCTTTCTTTGTGTGGAAAGTGAGCAGGGGTTTTCCTTTGGAGCAGGTTTGTTTACCATGAAGTCATCACAGCGAAGACGGACTCACTGGCACTTCAGAATTTTTCAAATGCCTCCATGCGGCGCTGCAAGGAGCTGTGCAAGTACAACAAGTGATACTTATGTCTAGTAGTGGATGCTCGAGCACCACAAGTGGATTTCATTTTCTCTCACTTTGCCGATGCTTTCGTTCTCTCATAACTGTTGTGCATGCTAGGGTGAATGTGTAAACCGATATCGGTGTGAGCTTGATCCACCCTGGACTGGACAAAACGTGTTTCTGGGAAAATTGAAATGTAGATGGGCCTTTCAGAGTTGGACTTTTTTGTGCCTTGTGCTGGGTACTTGAAAAGCTTCAGATCTCTGTCATAAGTTACTTAAATTAGTATAAAATTGAAACGTTTCCTTAGAATGAGGATGTGCATGTTTTTCTATGAACTTCTAGATGATCTCTGGTGTTTTTCTGCTGTTTTGTGAGCCCTCAGCTTGCCCACTGGCCCATACGTCTGTCTTTCTAATCATAGGGAGACCTCTGCACCACCTCAGGCTTATCTGTTAATCAGATCAGCAGTCGTGCGTTGACAGAATTTTCTGGTGGAGGCTTTGTTAGCCATTCTAGAGAAAAGAGGGGGATGAAATGTCACTGGGAGGACGGGTAAGACTTTGGGAAACGGGGAAAGTTCTCCAAACGTTGGCAGTATTGCCACATCCAAGACTCACTTTTGTGATTATTCAGGTCCAGCAGTGAATGAAAAGACTTGGATAGCATAGGTTTGGGGCCAGAAAATTGAAACTTGCAAATAAATATGCATGTCCTAATTATTACCAATGATTATTTTTATTTAATTTTTTTGTTGTGTTGATTTTCACTGACACTTCTTATCTCTCTGTCTCCCTTCTTCCTCAGAGGTCCTATACTTTGATAGTGGAGGCCTGGGACTTTAACAATGAAACTGGTGGTGAGTATTTCTTTCCATCTGACATCTACGTCCTGCCCTATTTTCTCTTTACTGTCTTTTGGCCGTCCTTGTGGCAGCACCTGGGAGACATTATGTTGAAGGTCAGGGAAGGAAGTTTATCCTTCCCAAACCCCACTGCCCTTTTCCTCAAGATCCACAGGCTGTTTTTTTTCTTTTTAAGTGTGCTGACAGGTGCTTGTGAGGGCAGGAAGAAGAGATGGTGAGGCAGAGGAGGGGAGCCTCATTGCCCACACCGGCCTATAAAAATGTTTTTATATGGCCGATGACTGATGGCAGGTGCTGCCAGCTGAGGTCAGGGTCACGCTGTCTCGCTATCACTGAGGCATAAAACACAAGAGTTCATCCAGAACGTGCAGCCCGGCCTGCAGTCTCCACACAGGGGTCCGTGGCCTCTGAACCGTGCCTTCTCGCAGATTAAAGTTCCTGCTGGTGCAGGTGAGCTCGGAGCGCGCTCACTGGGAAGGACTCTGTGCGCCATTCAAAGACTCTGCACGTTTTTCTCACGAGTGTGGGAATAACATGGTGGTGACACAAGGCAGAAATCTAAATACTGGCTGCTGTTGGGACTCCTGCTGGCTGGTGGTCAGGTTGGACATGGTGTGGTGACCTGCATTGAGGGCCGGGCCTCAGCTGGAGTGTGTTGTCTGAACTCGACGAGGTTTCGGTCTTTTCTGCTGCATTTGCCGCTCCCCAGAGAACCATTAGGACACTAGTGTGAAAAGCCCCCTGAATGCGCTCTCACTGTTGGTTTAACTTTTTTATGGTTGGCAGGGCAGCTCACAACTCTGCTACATTCATGTGTCTGGCTGAGTTTGATAGTTTTCTTAATTTAAATGACGACTTTTAAGGAATCCCAATAGTCAGAGTTACTAGAAATGCATCTTATGAAGACTCAAATCTAGCCATTTTCAGGGTTTGTGATGCGTTTAAAAGTAAATTCAGAGAAAGGGCATGAAAGTTTATGAAAATAACAGACTGAATTTATTACAACAGCGTTGCTCCGTTTTTTTCTTTTGAGCTAAGCTTAGTGTTTGTCAGTTGTGGCACATACCCAATCTGTGAATACTGACATCCTTTTTTAAATCTGAGTAACTTTAAACATCTCGGTTTTCTGACGAATAGGCTCAGAGATTTCTAATTTAGTAATACCAGCCATACTAAATGTGGCATTTACTAATTTAAGATGCTAAAATTAATCTGATTGATGCATCGCAATTCAAATGTGACATTAAAAATTGGCCATAATTCTTTCTTAATTGTTTTTTTTTTGTAATTGGGGAAAAAACATTTAAATTAGGAAGTACTGGAAGTACTTCTCTATCTGGAGCACAGAGAAACAGGGCGCTGCCGCTTCTTTACCTGTTGATGCTCACTAAGTAAAAAGAAACAATTCGAAGAAACCTTCGTCAGTCGTGGTGTAGAAACTAAAGGAGTGCCACCCATTGCTCTGGTGAAGCCTACAGTTGGCAGATATGCACAACAGGTGTTGGGGAGATTAGACAGGCTACCTGGACAGAACGAATCACCAACTAATTAACTGGCTAACATCAGCAGGAAAAACATTCTGAACAATATGCACTTAAAAATTAATTCACCATCCAAGTTTCTCAAGATCAAAATGCCAATGAGGAAACGTTAGATATGTTGCACCTGTAATAAGCATGTTTTAGTAGCCACAGACATAATAGCTTGTTTAAAATTTGATGTGAAGCTGGCATATCATCAAGGTTGTCAAACTGTCTCATGACAAACCGATGCCTAATTTACTGTGATTCTCATGTTTTCAATTCTGTCGTCACTCCAAAGTGTTAGAACAGGTGTTGCTTTTAGGTAACGTTGAAATCTTGAAAAAAGAATTCAGCGCCAGAATGATATTTATGGAGCTGGCGTGATTTATGTTGGGCCCCGCGGCAGGCAGCAGGTAGCGCGGCTCTGCTACTCCTGACACCGCAGGCCAGCAGGCGGTAGAGAAATGCCACACAGCTCCGCTCTGGATCCCACGGTGCTGCGAAATGTTGCCGGGCACTGCGATTTCAGAATCCACCCGCCAACCGCCGCAGCGTGGTGAATAAATAACGGCGCGCACACACTCGACGTTGCATCACACTACAGAGGGAGCGAGTCACCTCGCGGTCACCCACCTCTGCTCTCGTGTGAGCCACAGTAAATAATGACTGACATCTTTTTCATTCTCTCCCAGGTGGAAGATTAGACATCAGGTAGTGAGTCGAGTGCTGCATGTGAGGCAGAACGAGTAGCATTTCATGTGTGGAGCTTGTAAGCAGACGGTGTCGCGTCTGGAGATTGGGCCCAGTATGTTTGCTCAGTTCGAGTGTGTTTGCTCTCTGTGTGAAGCTCATTACTCCTGGCACAGTCAACCCATAAAACGTTCTCTGTGTCTGAGAAGATTCTGAGTTTATCATGATTTTGAGTAAAATACTCACAGCATTCATGTACAGTTTTAAAACAAAAATATAAGCCATATAATCACCTCGGACTTAAAAGAAAACGGCAAAAAAAAAAAAAAATCCCCACAGCTCCAGAAATGATTATAATATTGATTTAATACAGTTTTATTAATGTTTTATAACATAACTTATCATTTTAAGTGTGATTATATAGAATAAACAACCACTAGAACTGCCAATTGTTTCTAAATCAGAGTGATTGGTTGCACTTGTTTAGTTTTTTTTACACCCTTACTGTCCTGATGAACAAGTCTCCAAGTAGATACATTTGTTTTCATGCACAGAAAGAAGCATTTGTTTATCAGCCAGCTGAGTGGCGGTGCTCAGCAACTCGTGGAAGGGGCAGCGCAGCTTTACTTTATGCTTCATACAGCTGAAAAACACTTAAGTAGTGAATCGAGTTGCACAGAAAATGTGTCCAATTTGTAGAATGGTGAAATTCGGAGATGTAATGAGTTACTGGCTGTGGAGAGAGAAAAGGAGGATGTGCAGCAAATGACACAGGATTGGTAACTGAGCCAAGGACAAATGTGAATTTGATGTTTCAGTCTCTTTGTTATGGATCATCCAGGATTTAGAAAAGTTGGCACCCTTTTGGAAATCTGAAAGTTAAGCGTCTATGTTCTGTAAGGTACACGCGCAGACTTGGAGATGTGTATCATCGTTTTGTTTGCTATGAAATGGTGAATGCTGTTTTACATCAGGTCATAAGGTAGTGCTGGGTGATACGGGTTAAAAATCTCCAGGTTTCTCATACAATGTCTGATTTTAATTGATGTTCTTCCCCCTAAAAAAATATACAGCATCATAAAATCTCAGTTAACCCAAAGTTGAAAAAAATCAAAGCTGTAAATATGCTATAGTTCTTAGTTGGCTGATATCACTCTAAAATATGAAATATGGAAACCCCAAGAATGCATTGGTTAAAAAAAAATCTAGATTTTCCCAGAATTAAATCTTCAATAACAGAAATGTTATTAAATTGACCTATTGCCCAGCTCTTCAATGCTTATTCTGACAGTTGAAATTTTCTCATAAGTAAAATCAAAGTGTGGCTGTGTTTGAGGGAGCTGAACAGCAGTGTACAGCAACACGTGGGGGAGGGGCAACACTGTTAGTCTGTGCTCCCCTCACCTGGAGCTCTCATTATAGGAATTTAACTGCAGGAATGGTGTGACATAAAACTTTTAGTGGCCTGTGTTAACTAGCAACATTGGAGAGACAGAGTGTGTGGAAGTGTTGATTTTAATACTTTCTGTTAACAAAAAAAAATGCATCTGAAAGAGGCTGGGGAAAAAGTCCCAAAGGCATGCTGGCAGGCCTCCCAGCAGTGACTGAGGCATCAGTGTCCTCGCACTGTAATTTATGGCGGCTGTGGTTCTGTCCTCGCCTGAGCAGATGCAGAGAGCAGCATCAGAGACCAGTATTATCCCTGGGCTGTAAAGCTCCGGATCAGAAACCCAACCAGTGGGAGCTGGACAGGGAGCGTGAGAAAAAAAAGCAGTTAAAGCGCTCATTACAGGCATCCTTTTCCCTTTTTTTTCCTGCATTTCCTCCTTGTACTTTTCTTCCTTTCTAGCACACATAGTTGCCTTAATTACATATAATCTGCTATATCAGAGATCTCCTGCAATTTGTGTCAGAAATTTTTGAGGCAGTTTCGGGTTCCCAATTTATGGTCGAGAACTTAACAACTTAACAACACCCAATAGCACAATGTCGGACGTTGCACTCTGCACAGCTGTTCTCTCGAGCATCTGAACAACAGCGAAAAAGGGTTCTCATTGTGCCGATGTCGATGTGTTGTAGGTTCCGACGGGAAGCTGATAGAGAAAGCCTCTCACTCGGGCATGATCAACCCAAGCCCACAGTGGCAGAAACTGATTCACAACGGCCCGGTCGCTCAGTTCGAGTACGAAATCCGGGTCAGCTGCGACGAGCACTACTACGGCTTCGGCTGCAACAAGTTCTGCCGACCCAGAGACGAGTTCTTCGGACATTACACGTGCGACTACAATGGAAACAAGACCTGCCTGGAAGGCTGGTCTGGACCTGAGTGCAACACAGGTAAGCCCAGCGGAGGTGGCAGGCTTAAGCACGTCTCTGCGGTGGAAAATGGTGACGTAGCTTCAGGCTTTTCTGCTGATGAACAAATCTTTAAAAACTTCATCACGCAGACTGTGTGATCTGTGATTCATGCTGATGCATTGTCTGTTTCATTCAACAATGCCTTTTTTCAGATCTCTCTCCGTCTGTAGACGTTTCAAGTTTATCTGTGTTTATCCGTCTGTGCAGAAAACGATGTTTCATAGTAAAAAAAAAACAAACAAAAAAAATCAGTCTGCACAGTAGTCAGCAAAATGATTAGACATTTTACTGTGCTATAATCCTGGGTGTTGGCAGCTGTGTTTATTCATACAGACAGCATAGTAATTACATTTACTGCTATAATTACAATGCAACCAAATCCAGCTAAATTTAAATCTAGTTATGTTTTTAAATGATCGTCTTCTTCTTCTAGCTATTTGTCGACAAGGCTGCAGCACTGAACATGGATCGTGTAAGGAGCCAGGTGAATGCAAGTAAGTGTCTCGAGTTGCTATGTTCAGTTTATCCTCCTGAAATGAAAATGATCTCCTTTAATTTGGGATGTTCATAAAATTGCCCCTTTTTATACCATCTCGCTCATAAGTATTGAGGTTGTTGTAAGTTCTGCTTATCAAGAGTTTAATACTGTATGTACAGGGCCATCAAAAAGTGTTCATCTTACTTGAATTTTTGCACATTCTGTCACCTTTCTCATGTTTTGCGTTGTATTTTATTGGGATTGCATGTTGTTTATCAGGCTGCACAGTGGCGCAGTTGGTAGAGCTGTTGCCTTGCAGCAAGAAGGTTCTGGGTTCAATTCCCGGCCCCGGTCTCTCTGCATGGAGCTTGCATGTTCTCCCTGTGTATATGTGGGTTTCCTCCCACAGTCCAAAAACATGACTGTCAGGTTAATTGGCCTCTCCAAATTGCCCCTAGGTGTGAGTGTGACTGTGTTGCCCTGCGACAGACTGGCGACCTGTCCAGGGCGTACCCCACCTCCCACCCGGAACGATAGCTGGAGATAGGCACCAGCAACCCTCCTGACCCCACCAAGGGACAAGGGTGTAAAGAAAATGGATGGATGGATGTTGTTTATCAGCTCAAAGCAAAAAAATGCAATTTGGAAGTGGAACAATTAGGAGGCATGCATTACAAATAAAAATCTAGAAAGTGTTTGCATTCAGCTCCTTTTACTCTAAACCCGCTATCTAAAATCAAAGACAACCAACTGCAATCAGATATTGGCACTGTGTATACATTTTTTTTTTTGGAGGGGAGGGGAGCTCCAGGACAGTTTCCAAGGCCTTAACTGAGTTTTGGATTGAAGCTGCTAGACTGGGCCAAGATAATGCTAAACAGCCACAATTCAGTGCTAAAAAGTGACATCGATCCGCTTACGTGGCAAAAGTTATCAGTCAAATCTGGTTCAGCATTTGGATGAGCCTTTTTTTTGTGTAGCTAATGGCTTCTAATGCTATTTATTCACACAGCCAGAGGAAAAGCTCCAGCACAGATGGGTATCAGAGGCGCAGTTATATCTCCTCGTCCCGGAGGAGGTCCTGGTGATCAGCTCATTGCACAGATCAGGATTTCACTGCTTGCTTTAGCTGTCTGATTTGGCCATAACTCGCTCACCAATGGATGATCGTGTTTGCTTTTTGCAGCTTTGTTGTGTTTCCCAAGCTTTTGACTGAATCAGATTTCTTGTAGGAGCCTGAAGTATTGGCAGAACAAGAGGTTGACTCGCTTTAGTCTTCTGACAGGTGTGGCTATATTTAAAGCTCAGGGTTTAAACTCTTGAAGCTAGGTCCTCTGTTATTGTAGTCAGTGAGCCGTTTCCCACCACTGGGGCGGTTGTGGTGTGTTTAATAACAGCGGTACATAGCAACACTGGTTTCAGGCAAGGGCAGCCTCCTTGTTCCTAGTTTAATGTCTGCAGTTCCTCAGCAGATGATATTCCTGAGGGTGTTTTTTTTTTTCTTCTTTTTTCTTTCATTTCAGTCCCAGTCCTCTTAGAAAGCTATGAAGGAATTTGCTGATGCAGATTCAGTAGCAGGGTCCAACATAATGTCCCATTTAGGCATGGACTAATATGACGAGATTCATAGTATTGTTGTATTTGGATAAAGAATAAGAACCAAAATGATTTCCATTGTTTAACTGATCTGATCTATGACACAGAATATTCAGAATTATGCAGACGTTATTGTAGGTATTCAATGTTAGAACATTTAAGTCGTTTCCGAAAAGATGTTAAACCACAGGAATGATGAGACTGTATGTATGATGATGCATCAACATATCAGCTGTTAGCTGGAATTCAGCCTAATCGTCTCAGACCAGTCGGAAAACAAAAAACAATCCTCAACACTCCTCAGTGTGGATGCTGTTATAAAGAGTCAAAAATTTGATCAGTGAGGATTTAAAATGGTCATAAAATGCTTAGAAGGTCTTTTTCAAACATGTCCAGACATGTTTGTGATTTATTCGCGCTGCAAGAAGGCGAGGGAGAGCAAGACTTTCAGCGGAAAGCCGGAAGGCTAAACGGAGTTTGTTTCATTCTTCTTTGATCTTTAAGATGCTGGAATTGGGAATGGGATTGCATCACAGGTGCCCGCTATCAGGCTGTGCCAATACTTCAAAATTCCTTTTACTAAGTGAAGAAAACTGAAATTGCATTATGAGAGATCTGAAAAACTATTTGAAAGGAGTGTGTTTTCTATGACGTGTTCAGGCATGTCTGTGGTTTATTTAAACTGAGAAAGAAAAATACTTTTAGCGGATAGTGGGAAAGCTGGACAGAATAGAGCGATATTTCGCCTTTATCCCTTTGAGCTTAAAACTTTTGTTATTGATTTGAAATGCTTAGAAATGTTGTTATCCTTTAAATCAAGGTCTGTTTTGTAGGGAATTGCACACAGAACCTACAGGGGGTTTTGTACTGCTAATAAAACATGCTACAGGCAGTCACATTCACTGTACTAACTAAGTAACTTGAGCTTCTGCTTGAAACCTTCCGATAGAGGATTCGCCCATTTTCAAGAGCGCACAGTGGACTGGTGTTTACTTAAGCACCATGTTTATTTTTACTTTCCACCCGTTTATTTTTTTTTTTTTAGGCTAATCAGTGCGCCGCTGCTCCAGGGGGACGCTGTTTCCTGTCACTATAGGCTCCACAGCAGCAACAGTATCGCAGCTCCGCCACCTCCAAAGCGCGGACAAATCAGTCACGCTGTTGCAATTATGGAGCCGAGAACAAAAAGGGCAACGTTATCGGTGTAATTATGGACTCTAACGTTTGAGTGGTCAGCAAAGAGTTTGTCCTCCTCCTGCTCTCAGCCTTGAGGCGCAGGCCTGCTCACTGACTCATGGGAACCAAGACGGGCAGCAGTGAAACAGCTGAAAGGAGGGCCGAGCGCTCCTCTCTGTGTTAGTGACGCCAGTGCCAAGCCGCAGGCACAGCATCGTTAAAGGGAACGTCTGGTCGCATGCTAATGTTAGCCACCCCAAAGGTCCCATTGGAGCTGTAATTTAGTGTTTTTCTTTGTTTTCTGTTTGGTTAAAATGCTAAGGCACCCATGTCTCCTTGTGCCCAAGTATTGTAAAAATGCAGTTGCATAAACACTCGGCTGCTTAAAATTTATTTGTGGTGTTTATTCTTGTGTGAATACTGCCTCTTTGTTTAGTCCGTGCAGCTCCTGGGCAGCTAATGCTGCTGTGTACTTCATTAGGATCAGATTATTCGGAAGGAATCTGGAATAAGTGGAGGATTAGGATATTTACAGATGCCATGGGGATTTTCTGGCCTTGTTGTAAATAACATTCTGCATGTGCGGGAGTTTTTTTATTTTTTTATTTTTGACCTCTCGTCTCGTTTCTGATTGTGTTGCAGGTGTCTGTACGGATGGCAGGGCCTGTACTGCGATAAATGCATCCCCCACCCGGGCTGTGTGCATGGCACCTGCGTTGAACCATGGCAATGCCTGTGCGACCTCAACTGGGGCGGCCACCTCTGTGATAAAGGTTATTTCTCACTCTCCTTAGTTTTGGCTGCATCGACAGTTGCAGTGGATCTCAAAAAGGAACACGTCCCGGTTTAAGGTGGCAGGTTTTTGAAATGTAAAAACAATGATAACCACCTTAAATGTAACCTATGTCATTCATAATGCAACAAAAAAGCAAAACAAATCTATTGGGATGAAAATTCTAAATATTAAGCTTCATAAACTTGATTGTCCAAGTTTGTGCACCTTTAAATATTTTATTAAAGCAAACGTTTTCGTGACGGTGTTCATTAAATCAGATGGTGAGGACATGTCTTGTTTTTAGCCCCTCTCAGAGACCATACAGATATTTGTAAGAAAATGACATTAAGCTGTCCTAAAGTTTTAATTTTCTGCTGATGAATCCATAATTATGTCAGTTACACCTCAGAGCATTATGCTGCCACCAGTGTGTTTTGGGGGGGGGTGTCTGGTTAACACACTGCTGTTTTTGTGCCTAAAATACACTTATGAATTGTTGTAAAGAAATTCTGTGTGTGACCCAGACATATACAGGTGCTTTATGGTTCATGTGGAAGATCACAAATATTTGACCCATATTTGGTCACTCCCCGTGCCAAAGTGTTGGAATATTTACCTAGAAGTGATGCAAAAATACTTTGTATTCTTTTTCTGACTGATACATTTGTACAATAAGATTTTGTGTAATTTATCTGCCAACTATGGTTTTAAAAAAATTGCAAAAATGCTGAACTTTATTCAAGGTTTCAGTCAGATGAAATCTAAATGTGTCTGAACATTTATTAGCTTAATCACTTTTGCATGTTTATTTTCAATTTTTTTCCCCCTCTTGAGTTTTTTTCAGTAGAAGTGTCACGTTAACGTTGCTCTCTGTTAAGGTCACATCACATCAATCTGGCTATTGATAGACTATAGAGCTGTGGCCGTTTTAAAACCTCATTTCTTCTCTCATCCAGATCTGAACTACTGCGGCACTCACCAGCCATGCTTGAATGGAGGAACGTGCATCAACACAGGACCTGATAAGTACCAGTGTACCTGCGCTGAGGGCTACTCCGGAGCAAACTGTGAGAGAGGTGAGGCTCTGGGGACGGATTTTCTCGAGGGGTTTCAGAGTCACGTTTGCAGCTGCAGAGAGCTAGAAGGTTTGGGCTCCGTGAGCCTGCAGACTAGAGGTCAGAGGTGCTCCGGGTTTGTAATCAGAGGAGGTGGTAACTTGCAATAATCTGTTTCCACTTGAGTGTAAGTGCCCTCCTCCTCCTCCAAGTCAGGTAATCCACCGATGTTGATCTCCAGAGGCCGGTTGTCCTTTTAGCTTCTTCAGATGAATGCGGTGCTAAGGTTCAGCTGTTGTGAACACTTACCATGGAGATGGTTATTTTCCTCATTAAATCTGAGCCTCGTGAGGTGCTGACAGCTTAACTGCGGGGATGTCAGGAAACGATGCCCTTTGTAACGTGAGGTCTGCTGACCGGGGCTATGGTAGCCCCTCCCCCCTCCTCCTGGCATACCAAGAGATGGTCACCCCTCGCTGCTCTACTCGTTTCTGGAGTAAATCATTCATTTCTGATTCATTTGGGACGCGCTCATCCCTAAACCCGTCCGCGCCTCTCCGGTAGAATGGCGGGGAGTCTGAGGGAAGTCACGCTGCACTGGTCAGGTCAGCATAGCATGAAGTACGGTTTCCTGGCGGACGGCGCTGTTGAGGCGGGTAGTGAGAGGGAGATTGGGGCGGGTTTTTAACGGCGGGCTCTTGGAGCGGGGGAGGATGATCTATGGATGTGTTGTGGTGATAAAGGAAGGAATTTTGGCTGACTTAGTAAATTGGGATTTTATGTGATAAAAAACAAATATTACTGCACAATTGTGACGTGGAAGGATGAGAATTTTATTTTTTTGATGTTGTTGGTATGCATTCATATTCACTCCCTTAACTTTGAGACCCGTAGTGCGATTCTCTGCGTCCCTTTTCCACAATTCGAGAATAGTACAGATTTATTTCACTAGACTGACGGTGAAATGCTTAAAACTAAGTGAAGTGGAATTTACTTCACTTGGAAACAAATTAAAAGAGTAAAATTAATCACTTTAACACCAGCCCAAACTATTAAACTTTTAATAACCATATTTTTTTATGTTCATTTGACAGAAGGTAACACCACAAACATCCAATATCTTTTACTCTGAGGTAGAATTGAGCGCATTCATTTATTAAAAAAAGACTAAATAAGAGGGTTTAAAAAATAACATATTTATAACAATATATATATATATATATATATATATATATATATATGGCTGGTGTATTTCATTAACACAGTTGTGTAGTTTATTTTCAATAAAACTGGAAGAAGGTTGTTTTTTTTTTTTGCTCCAGTTGTGGCCCAGGTAGCAAAACATTTGCACTAAAGTAGAACCCAGTTAAACCAGCAGGCTTCAGAATATACATTCCATCCATTCTTCACTACTTTATAGTGATCTAACACATAAAATCTACTTGTAACGTGACAAAATGAGAAAAATGTATTTCTATTGTATAAAACAATGCGTTTCTTATGCAACTTGTAAAAAATGTGCTTTTTTTTTTTTTAGCTGAACACGCCTGCCTCTCCAATCCGTGCTCTAATGGAGGGAGCTGCTCAGAAACCGCTCAAGGCTACGAGTGTCAGTGCGCGCCGGGCTGGAGCGGCCCGTCCTGCACCACCAGTAAGACTGAATCTGCAACGTCTCAACAATTAACAGAATCAAAGAAAACGTAATTCCAGCTTAACCATTTCCACCTGCTGTTGAGCAGATGTGGACGACTGCTCCCCCAGCCCCTGTAACCACGGCGGGACGTGTCAGGACCTGGTGAACGGCTACAAGTGCCACTGTCCTCCGCAGTGGATGGGGAAGACGTGTCTGATAGACGCCAACGAGTGCGACAGCAAGCCCTGCGTCAACGCCAACTCCTGCCGCAACCTGATTGGCAGCTACTTCTGCGAGTGCCTGCCTGGTTGGACGGGGCAGAACTGTGACACCAGTGAGTTGAAAGCTGCAGCTGTTGAGCAGGACACAAGTCCAACTCCTGGCTGGTGTTTAGAAATAATTTCCATTCAGTCAGTCCGTGCTGAATTTACAGCTGCAACATGAAGGCATGAAGCAAAGCAGTGACGCTTGTGCAGTGTAAACTTGTCTGCAGTTCAATTATTAGACTTTTGTGTGTGCGTGTGTGTGTGTGTGTGTCTGTGGTGATTAGGACGGGCTCAAAACAATCTGAGCTTGAGTTTCACTTGGCAGCCGACTGGATTGCTCAATACTCTTGTTGTGCACTTTTGTTTTTCCTTTTTCCCTTTGCATTCCCATCATCCACGTCGTGCACTTTATTCTCACAACAATGTTTTTAAAGGCCCCGGGCGTGAGGAACATAAAGCAGAGACTTGTTTCCTAAGACTAACTATTTACCAGAGCTGTTTAGAATTAATCCTCTGATTTGTTTTTTTTTCCCATGCAGACATAAACGACTGCAAGGACCAGTGCCTGAATGGAGGAACCTGTAAGGTAGGTGACGGGTCAGAAACCATCCGGCTCGGTCGGGTTGTAGCTTCGACTTAATAACAGAGACGTTTACGTGGGCGGTTGTAAAGACAACGGATATAAAAAGTTTACACGCCTATTAAAACTTGATTGGGGTCTGCCTGGACCTTTCAAAAAATGTTTATTCTTCTTCTGGTGAAGACATGTTCTTTGGGGCGTTGTCTTCATCTTCAACCTTCTGAAGTTTGGTGGTTCAGTGCAAACATCGGGTTCTATCTGACTGCAGTTCCAGCTTAAGGAACATCTATTGCATGGTTTTGGTGCTGGCACCGCCATACATAATCTTTTTGAATGGTGGACTAAATTTCATCACAGTGTCATGTTTTTGCAGACTTCAAATAAGATTTTGTTTTTCCAACTGGTTTTCTTGCCACACCTGCCACTCAGTTTTTTATTTTGTGAAGAATAAAGGAGATAGTTGTTACTGGTTCTACACAACCAGCCTCTTTAATGTTGCTGTCGGTGTCTTGGCGACCTCTAGGATCCGTTGTTTCATAGACGATGTATCGACCTCCTTGGTATTGCCACAGACGTACCATGTTTTCACCCTTTAATGCTGGCTGTGTTCAGTGATTTATATCTAATGTTTTGAAAACAATGTTCCGCCT
Source organism: Poecilia formosa (assembly GCF_000485575.1). Lineage (NCBI taxonomy): Eukaryota > Metazoa > Chordata > Actinopteri > Cyprinodontiformes > Poeciliidae > Poecilia > Poecilia formosa. The sequence continues at coordinate 2,826,175 of NW_006799981.1, read as the reverse complement.
GTCTCCTGATTGACCTTTGACATAGCGATCCGCCTGGCGCTTTTAAGCTCTAAAGATTGACAGAGGAAATGTCAGAAAACATCTACTATAGTTTCTGTCAGGTCTGTCTTTGGGAATCTGTGCCTGCTGAGATTTGGTGTAAGGCCAAATGTTAACTTATGACTTTTTCCCCCAAGATTAATTAAGAATCTTCAGTTTGCTTTCTTACTAAAGCTTGAAACAGGATCTTGAAACCTGGCATTTTAACAGTGGTGTGTAGACCCTTACAATCCGCTGCAGCTGAATCAGATTTCCTGAAACCAGAGGCTGAATTGTTTCTGTTAAAAATTATAATCAGGAAAGTGTCTTGAGAGGTTTTAAAAGGAGGAACACGCTTTTTCTCCGGCTCACCAGATTAAATTACAGTGAGCTCCACTCGGTTGAGCCCATACCAGGAAAATGTGTTGAAATAATCGTAACATCACTGCCCACCCCCGTCGTTCCCGCTTCAGCTTTGCTCCCTGGTTTCTCAGTTATTGTTTGGGCTCCACTCAGCTGGAGCCATTGGTCACATGCATCCGACGTTGATCTGAGTTTGTGCCTCTCTCAGGACCTGGTGAACGGGTACCGCTGCACGTGCGCCCCTGGCTTTGCTGGCGACCACTGCGAGAGGGACGTGGACGAATGCGCCAGCTCGCCGTGCCTGAACGGCGGCCGCTGTCAGGACGAGGTCAACGGCTTCCAGTGTCTGTGCCTGACCGGCTTCTCTGGGAACCTGTGCCAGGTGAGACGTCCGCACGAACGAAGCACGAGTCCTAAAGGCGTAGGTGGATATGCTAGAAGGAAGAGCATTGAAAAAAAAATGTTTTTTAGTCTTTATGCAGTTGGGAAGAGGATAAATGTGATTTTAACAAATACTCTGCTCCAGCTAATCGAATCCTTCCATCTATCCTGTAGTTCCATCAATACCATTAGTTGTAACCTTCATCCATCCATGTATCCATCCTCCCTCGTTCCCTCAAACGTTCACTGACAGTTTTGTAACATCATCTTGAGGAACTGTGTAGGACTGGTTCTGTTAACCCGTTGTGGGTTGAGGCTGCTGTATCGTGGCGTTTGCAGCCACACCCTGCTCTCCAGTCCTCCCCTCTTAAAATGGATGGTTTTCTAGAAGCTGCTCCTGGCTGCAGCGCGATGCATTCCTCAGCACTGAAGCTTCGACTCAAGAGGACGGCTCCTGTGTCTCTGCCTCGTTGTTTTTTCTCTCCTCCTCTCTTCCTCCCTGCCTTGTGTGTGTGTGTGTGTGTGTGTGTGTCCGTGTGTCGTTTCCTGGCACGGCCCAAGTGAAGGATGCTCGTGGGGATTTGCTTTGTTTTCTGTAGCAGAAACTATATCGGTTATCGAATTCTCTACTCACCATTCAATCCCTTTTCTCTCCCCTTAGCTGGATATAGATTACTGCTCACCCAACCCTTGCCAGAACGGAGCGCCCTGCTACAACCGGGCCACAGACTACTTCTGCGCGTGCCCAGAGGACTACGAGGGCAAGAACTGCTCCCACCTCAAAGACCACTGTCGCACCACCACGTGTAAAGGTATATCTCTCGCTTTCAGCGACCACAGGCTTTTTCCAGAAAGCTGCTGAAAGATGATCTGTGCGCCGTGCAGTAGTGAAACACTTCACCCACATTTTTCCCACGAGAGCAATACTTGCTTAGTTTTCATACAATGAAGTTTCTTGGCGGAGTCGAGCAGATTTGATGCTCTCTCCTCTAAGCTAAGCCGTTCCCAATGAGCCCAAACGTGCAGAAATTTCCTGAAGATCTGGCAGAAGCCCGATAGCACCGTGTGTGTTCTCAGTAATGACTTGGTGGGCTACCTCTTCTTTTCCCCTTCAATGAGTGCGCACAGTCTTCAGTGCCTGCTCATGCAATTGAGTGAGTGGACCAACCACAGAGGCAGATACCAGACAGTGGGATTCTCTGCGCTCTTGGCACAAATTAAGCGATTTACAGGGAAGCAAATTCACCTCATGCGCCTAACCTGATCAGACAGGGGGAAAGGAGGGGATTTTAGCGTGGTGGGAAAAAAAAAAATACAGTCACTCTAAATTGCTTATGAAAGCATGACCGCTTATCGCTGTTTGTCCCATCAACGCCCCACCGTGACCTTCTCCCCCACTGCTGCAGAGCCGAGCAGAGGCTTCCACTTTTTCACCTTTTGTCACATTACAAACAACTTAACTGAGTGCAGTTTACTCAGATTTCATGAAATAGACTGAGACAAAAGTAGAATATGAAAAGTGTGGCGTGCATATGTATTAAACCCCTCTACTCTAATACGTAAACTCAAGTGCAACGGTATAAATGCAACACAACTGCAAACTTATTAAAGATAACTAAAAGAACAGAAAGAGAGAGTCATGGTGGCACTGGAGGAGCTGCAGAGACACAGCTCAGGTGCAAAACTTATTACTAGTACGCTTCACAAATCTGGCCTTTTAGGAGTGAGAAAGAAACTCTGAGGTTCAGACCACATGTGGAACAAGGATATCTGGTTGGATTAACTTTTTGGGCTGGTGGTAGCATCATGCTGAGGGGATACTCTAAGAACTGTTGAGAGGATGGATGGAGATAAAGATCGGACTAAGAAGAAAATCTGGCAGATAAGGGATGTCCAAATGTGGCCCCTGACCGCAGATTTAAAGTAAAAAAAATAAATAAATAAGAAATGTTGGCGCTGATACAGATGGTTGCTTTTTGTTTTTGAAAATTAGATTTTTGTTGGCAGATTTATGGAACATTCTTGTTCCTGGGAACAGACTATAAAGATCTTCTATATCAAGAAAATTAAATAAAAATGAGGGAACTTCACACTTTTTCATTCTCTCTCAAATATGTTGTTTTCTACTTTTTCATTCAAATATTTCACGTTTATTGTATTGCTCTGCCTGTTTAAAAGAAAAGAATTCACAATTGAATTATTTGATATTTTAATTGGGGGACAAATCCACAAGTATTATCACCTTTTTATTTCTGGTCAGAACTTGTTCCATTAATGTCTGTGGCGTCTTTTTGCAGTGATTGACAGCTGTACCGTCGCCGTGGCATCTAACAGCACGCCAGGAGGAGAGCGCTACATTTCGTCAAATGTGTGTGGACCTCACGGTCGCTGCCGGAGCCAAGCGGGGGGTCAGTTCAGCTGCGAGTGCCAGGAGGGCTTCAGAGGGACCTACTGCCACGAGAGTACGGACGAATTTACCGTCGCCATGGCAGCGCGTCACGTTTGCTCCGCACTGTCGCTGCCGATCTCACCAAGTCTCTCTCGTACTCTAGACATAAACGACTGCGAGAGCAACCCGTGTCGCAACGGAGGCACGTGCATCGACAAAGTCAGCGTCTACCAGTGCATCTGCGCCGACGGCTGGGAGGGCGACCACTGCGAGATCAGTGAGTCACGCCGCCGCCTCATCCTTTCCTCATGTCGCTGCTCAAACCGTCTCAACAGAAAAATGTGTCTTCCATCGCCCGTTTGATATGCCGCCCTCAAATCACACACACCCATCTAATATTTCCAGACATAGATGACTGCAGCACCAACCCCTGTCATAATGGAGGGACATGTCGAGACCTGGTGTCTGATTTCTTCTGCGAGTGCAAAAATGGCTGGAAGGGGAAAACCTGCCACTCACGTAAGAGCCTCCCCCATTTTTTTTTTATTTTATTTTCCACACCCGTGTTGTCTGTCCGTGCAGGCTCATGGTATGTGCTCATGGCTGTACTCGATTATCTATTACCTTACAAACCCTGAGATTTTTCACACATACCTTGCAGGTGAAAGCCAGTGCGATGAAGCTACGTGCAACAATGGGGGCACCTGCCATGATGAGGGTGACACATTCCAGTGCAAGTGTTCCCCAGGCTGGGAGGGCACGACCTGCAACATAGGTGAGCAGCAGGCGCTGCAGCTCGGGGTTAATCCTCCACATTTAAGGGGAACTTCTCAGATTTTATCTGGATTTTTGATGCCGCCAATAAAATCCATTGTAATAAATTTCTATTACGATATTGTAGAGTCCAGATGTGTGCAATTTAATCTCAGTACAATTTAGGGCCAGGCGATATGGTTTAAAAATAAAAGCTCAGATTTTTTTTTCTTTTCTTTAGTTTTTTTATTAACCCTAAATTTGATTTCAGACTTTAATCAAAATTTTCCTCACTTTTTTTTTCTTTTCTTTAGTTT
>NW_006799981.1:2784382-2821873 GCF_000485575.1 Poecilia formosa | reverse complement strand
TTTATCTGGATTTTTGATGCCGCCAATAAAATCCATTGTAATAAATTTCTACTACAATATTGTAGAGTCCAGATGTGTGCAATTTAATCTCAGTATGATTTAGGGCCAGGCGATGTGGTTTAAAAATAAAAGCTCAGATTTTTTTCCTTTTCTTTATTTTTTTATTAATCCTAAATTTGATTTCAGACTTTAATCAAAATTTTCCTCACTTTTTTTTTCTTTTTCTTTCTTCTATTTAAATTATTCCTTCTGTGAGTTGACCTGAATTCAAATTCGAACTGTAAACCAGAGCTGCAAGATATCTGGAAAAACTTGTCCTGATATGAAACTATGACTGCATGTTGACCTTTGTGAGCTTCTGCATCTCAGCCACTAAAATACATTGTGTGTTTGCATCGACGGCAGGAAAATCTATCAAACCAGGTATTTTATTTGGGAGCAGAAATTTGCATTGCTCTTCAAGTGTTGCAATCCTTCCAAACTTGGCGACTTTGCGATGATTACTGCATAGTGTGCAGCTTTTCTGCAAGCCTTCAAAAACACAATAGTCACACGCAAGTTTGGTGGCTGGAGGAGCCGCAGAGACGCACACCTGAGGTGGGAGAACCTGCTGACAAGGCAACTATCAGTCATGCACTCTACAAATCTGGTCTTGTTATGAAACAGTGGGAAGAGAAAAGACGATCTTGAAAGGAACTTGTGGAAGAAGGGACTGTTCACATGACAAACCCTAACTTTTTGGATTGCATGCACAGAGCTATGTGTGGCTGCATTATGCTGTGGGGATGTTTTTTTTTTTCCCTAATAAAAATGCATATAAAAAGCATTTTTATATGCAAAGACCTGGCCATAAACTGTTAATTCAATTTAGGTGTGTTGGACAGTGGAGTGCAACCAACCCACTGATTCATCATATAAAATCTTATTAAAATAAATGATAGTTCAGCCCTGTCTTGTCTCAGATGCTCATCAGCTCCGTTGTGGTTATAGTGATGAATTTTATCCCTCCATTCTGTCAGCACTCCTCAGTTCTCCCATCTTCAGCCCCGCCCATTTCCCAGTGCCGACAGACATCGGCTTAAACTCCCTGATTACGCTGGTGGCACACATCACAGCTGAATCATCATTCTGGGATGATTCTGAGAAGCATCCCAGAATCAGTTTTAACCAACTCATCGAATGTTTAAGGTGTATCCCTGCAATGACCGTTGCATTTATCGCTTTCCTCGCCTCTCTTTCTCAGCCAAAAACTCAAGCTGTCTGCCCAACCCGTGTGAGAACGGAGGAACCTGCGTGGTGAAGGGGGATTCCTTCACCTGCGTCTGCAAGGAAGGCTGGGAGGGTCCCACATGCACTCAGAGTAAGTGGAAAGAACACAGATGGACATTTACTGCTGAATAAATGATCATAAACCTCATGCTGCTTAATGCAAAGGTGAAGTTCTGCGTCTCGTTAAAAGCAGCAGTCATTTTTTCCCCGCTTTTTAAATTTTCTTTATAAATTTCTCCTTCTTCTCCATGGCTGATGCCGGCCATGAGAACAGGAGAGAGAGAGAGAAAGGGCAGAGGAAAGTGAAGACAGATGTTTCTTCCCCGGTCCCACACCCCAGCCCTCTCCCTCTTTCTGTCGTTGCATTCCTGTCCAAACAGTGACATGTCTGCTTGTTCTACAGCCTTCCTGTATTCCCCCAACTTTCCTGGGATCCCTGCCCTGTACGCCTGTAGTCCAGAACATAAATTCCTCTTGCGGCTATTCCTCGTTCAGAGGGGGGGGAGGAAGAAATGGGAAATTAGGGCGTGGAGGTGTACGGTCATTTTTTTTACTATTTTTTTTTTTTTTTAGTGCTCTGGTAGTAATAGTAATACAGAGCGATCAGGCAGTGTGGACACATTATGCCTCTGCGAACGCAAGCTCAGACGTGCTTTTCTGCTGCCAATGTGCGCTGAGCACCTCCACATGAGGGCGGAGAGAGAGAAAATAACACCGCACTCACAAGTTCTCTCTTTTTTCCCTCCCTCCCTTTTTCTTTCTTGCACAGATACCAACGACTGCAGTCCCCACCCATGGTAAGTGGAAGCCAAACATTTCCTGTAGATTTCAACTGGTGTAAACAAGCTGCTCCTCCTGTGTGGCTCACCTCACCTGCATGCTTTCTTCCTGCTGAGAATTGGGACGAACACCTCCCTTCATTCCTGGGATGCAATCGCCTAACCCTGTTTTGCAAATTCTTTCACATGTGACTCTTGCTTAACAAAACGCTTTCAGATTTTTAAGCACACTTTTCCCATTATCTATATAGTTATAAAAAAAACTGATTCATATATCTTGCATTATTGAGAATCTGATTTTGTTTGTTTAGAAAATAAAAAAATAAAAAATCCAACCTGACATGGTTTGTTTTAAACCTTCAGTTACAACAGTGGGACCTGTGTGGACGGGGACAACTGGTACCGCTGTGAATGCGCCCCAGGTTTCGCCGGTCCAGACTGTCGGATCAGTGAGTATTAAACCTGCCTTCAGTTCATGCCTGTTTTTCAGTAGATGTCTGCAGCAGTAAGTCCGCTCGGGGCTGGAATTTGCATTCTTTCAGCCAGCTGACAGTCGGTGCACAGCAACACAGATAACATGAAGGCATAATGGGGGTAGAGCAAGGTTGCTCTGTTTTATCTTTTTAAGCTTTCAGCTTCTGTCATGTAAATTTAAGGTTTACATTATCCTGGGAAACTTCATCGTCTTCTATTTTATGCCATGCTAGCTGTTAATGATTAAAGACTGTTTAAAATATCAGTGTGTAACCATTTTGTTGTTGAAATAAGATTTTAACGTACTGCTATATAAGTTGCAAGATGTTACCTCTGCTCCTAATTTAAAAATTAATGACCGTTTAGGGTAAGAAGGCTGGAATAATATTTACTGATATAATTTTCAAGGAGAACTCTGAATCCTCTAAAAACTCAGACATCTGCCACAAAATTCTGATCGGTGCATCTTTACTTTTGGGCCCGTCAGTCAGTCGGATCATGCCTTGCAGCCGGACAATCAGTCACTTGCAAACGGAAGGTCTAGTCGGCCAATTATCTGAACGCCGGGCTGCAGGCCAGCCTGAGCCATTTTGGTGTCACTCCACCGGGCCGTGTTGGTGTCCCCAGGGGTAAAGCAGCTTAGCGAGCCAGCAGCTAATCAGCCATGCTCTCTGACACTGATTACTCAGACTGTTTTCCCTCTTAAAGGCTTTCAGATGGCCACATTCTTTCCCATTGCAAACCCTTTGTTCTGCTTAGTCCAACCTTTAGCTCCTGCATACCTGCTAATGACGACTTTCTATAAAAGCTCCGGGGGGGGTGGCGGTCCAAGGCTCATTTTAGGCCTGTTTGCTTGTTTAGTTTTCTCTTTTTTTGTTGTTGTTAAATAAACGTGCATAAAGGAGTTTCGATGACGCATGATCCCAAAGAATTAGATTTGAGCACTGATTTAACTTAACTCGATATCTGAACTCTGCAGGCCTGATGCATTTTATTCCATAAGCAAACGATTTCCCCTCTCTCACCCTGCTTCGCCGTAACAGATATTAACGAGTGCCAGTCCTCTCCCTGCGCCTTGGGATCCACCTGCGTGGACGAGATCAACGGATATCGCTGCCTGTGCCCCCCAGACAGAACTGGACTCCACTGTCAAGACAGTACGTCCTCGCAGGATGGGGGAAATTAAGCAGATTATTTTGCAAGTCTCTAACAATATGTTTTTTGTTTGTTTGTTGTTGTTTTTTTCTAAAACGTAGAAACAAGAAAGCATTGCTCTAGTAACGGGCATGTTGCCCCGGATGGAGCCAGCTGGGAAGAAGACTGCAACATTTGTCACTGCTCCAATGGAAAAGTGCTGTGCACAAAGGTATGTCAATGCACAGACTGGTGGACACATTAATCGGAAAATTTGCTAAAATTACTTGTTCCATATTTGTTGATACTAGTATTAATGTAGAGAGTTAAGATTAAGACAGAGTTTTGTTCTTTTTGGCAAAAATTGTCCAAATTGTAATTTAAAATGTCCTGCTATTTCTGCGAGCCCTCCGAGGCCAATCGAAGCTAGCCCACAGCATCACAGATAACCCACCGTACTTAACAGTGAGCATGAGGTTTTTTTTTTTTTTGACACATTCATCCATTGTTTTATCACAAACCCACCTGGAGAATTTCTTTGCTGAGTAGTTGTGCCTTTGTCTCATCTGAACAAGGTGCAGTCACAGTCCCGGTAGATGGTAGCAGGACGGAAAAGGCTTTCTTTCTTCTGACATCACTGCAAACAACAACCTAGGATGTTGATGGCATCTAAAGTTGTTGCTTTGGTGACTGCAAGTTGTTTTTTGTTTTTACATAGCTGTCTATCAGAGATTTGAGGGGTTTTTTTTTCTAGGGATGCTGCAAAATTATTGATTTCCGACTAATTTTTCTATTTTTCCTTCTAAAAAATTACATTTTTGTTTATTTTATTATTGATTTATACGTTGAACTTTTGCACTTTCCTCCATTCTACAAAATAAGATTAACTAAGTTCAACACACCATTTTTGAGGAAAACTGTTCTCATTCGATTAAAATTTTAGGCAAAACATTGACGGCTTATGTCAGTTAGTTACAGAGACCTCATTTAATCCTCAGCCAATCTGGTTTGCTGCAGCTCCAGTTTTTTCTCGAAGGCATTTCTTGATTTTATGAAGATCGGCACACATTTGGCTCACTGAAATGCCAGGTTCTTTTGTCTTTATGATTTTGGGGCTTAGCTAAAACAAAGGGGTTATTTTTGCCTTATCGTTTTTTTTCTGGCCCTAAAATAAAATGCATTTATCTTTAAAGCTGGTGTTTGGAGCACCAACAATCAGGATTTGTACTCAAAGTAAAAGTACAAATCCTGATTGTACACTTCCTTGACGTTCAGTGAAAGTTTATACTGCAGCGTTTAGCTGTGAAGTCCACGATGTCTGTGTTTACTGATGACAAAAGCTCCCTGGGGAACCTCACACAAAGTGGTTGTTGACACAAAGGTTGTGTTTGTGGGTGTGTCCTGCTCTCGGCAGTAGGTAGGGCTCACCACTCACCCACAACAACACGGTTTGTATCTGGGTGGAGCCGGTTTGGGAGCGTCAAATTCTATACTGGGACGATACAGTTTTTTTGTTTTGTAAAGAAACACAAAGGCCGTATTGATAATTGGTGTCGGATGAATTTTCGAGTGAAGTTCCCACACTGGGCCAAACGGAGCTCGGGGTTGTGTTATCATGCTTGGCTATCACTAGATGCACAATGGTTTTAGTAATGCAGCCGGAGGGGAGAAAACGATCGGGAAGTGTAAGATTTTACCATTGTTGCAACTTTTAATGTGTTCATTCCACATGATGCATGCTTTTTGGCACAAGCTGAACCCCCTCCCCCCCCCCCCCCCCCACATTTCCTAAATAACCCTGATATTGCGTGGAATTGCATGTGACCTCATCCCTCATGGCTGGTAGGGTTACACCCACAGAGTGGCAAAGAGACTCATTGACAAACTGCGTAATGGGCTAGGAAAAGGAGAAAATGTGAAATGATGTGGAGCTGCAAGACAGACTGAACAAGTGATCAAGGGTGACCCAACCCAAAACGGATCATGTTTTAGGATTGTGTAATTTATGTCACTTTTTTTTTTTTTGTTTCTTTTCCCCTCGCTGCAGATGTGGTGCGGCCCGAAGTCGTGCAAACTCGGCGCCAAAGGCCGAGGCGGATGCCCCCCGGATCAGAGCTGCATGCCCCTCAGAGAAGCCCACTGCTTTGTGAAACCCTGCCTGGAGCTGGGCGAGTGCTGGGGCTCCGGCCTCGCTCAGCCTCGAATCAAATGCCACCCCAGCTCCTCTTACCAGGACAACAGCTGCGCCAACATCACCTTCGTCCTAAAAAAGGAGATCATGCCCGCGGTAAGCTTCCTCGGCACTTAGAAACGAAGAGATTAAATTATCGTTTTGTTTTATTCCTCTCCTGTGGGAGGAGGTCGTAAATGAATTGGATCAGCTCTGTGAGAAGGATCAGGTTTAGAGAAAGCCATTCCTCGGGATAACAAGCAACTTAAGAATTCATTCGTGCCATTTAAGTACGTTGAGTTCATAAGGCATGTGAATATTCCTGCTCTTTATAATTGAGTCGTCTTAATCTCCATTTTGTTATTGGAATAAAGATATATGAACACATTAGAAGATAAATTTTAGGAGATGACTGCTGAAGAGATGGAAACTGGCAGATTTTCCCCTTGATCAATAGATTTATTAAATGGATCAAAGTGATATAAATGTACAAATAGACTGGCAGAGTTTACTAAAAATCAGCTAAAAGCATGTTTTTTTATTTTATCTGTTTTTTTTTTTGGTGTGTGTCCTGTCCGGTGGTGTGGCATTCGGTCCTGTTTGAGAGTCGAGGTGAAGCCCAACAGATTTACCCTCATGAGTAGAGCATTACAGCTTTCTTGAGACGTAATAAACATTATTAGAAATTAGTTTGAATTTATTTAACGTGAAATGGGGAAAAGGTTTAAAGGAAAGAATGAGAGATGAGCATAAAGACAATCCAAGTCGATGTCCTGGCAGTCTGCCTCTACACCTGCAGAAAGAAAAAAACAAAAAACAAAAGCAAGAATCCACAGCAACAAACAATACAGATAATTATAACATCATCCAGCTTACACAGTACAAGTTAACACAAGATGCATTTAGTGGCAACCACACCCCAACGTAGAGCGCATCTGAAAAACACCTGAATATAAACAGCTGTGTGTGATTAGAAGTGTTTGCGTGTGAAGTTTCTCTATAAAAGCATCTTTCAATGCATAAATTAAAACAGTTTTTAAGACAGTTTTTTTTTTCTTTTTTCTAAAAGAAATGTGAATAGAAATTCACATTTCTATTCACATAGAAATGTGAATAGAAATGTGAATAGAAATTCACATTTCTTTTAGAAAACCCTGGTTTGTTGGTTTCTAGCTATAGCGAGGGACAGACTCTCTACTTGCTGTGTAATTTAAATTAGATAAACTTGAACCACGTCAGATTTTTAACCTTTTTTTTTTTTTTTTTGCTGAAATGTCGTCAGCGCTCCAGTTTTAGTCCTAATTTCTTGCCGCATCATTAACTCATCTCTTCTCCGTGCGTAGGGCTTAACCGTGGAAGGAGTTTGTAAGCAGCTGAGGAACCTGAACATAGTGAGGAATTTTTCCTTGGAGCATTCTGTGACTATAACCTGTGACCCGTCGTTCTCGGCCAGCAACGAGATCCACGTCTGCCTGGTAAGTGCCTCCTCCCACTCAGTCTGCCATGTGTTTCTCAGGAAACTTTGCTTTGATTTATAGCCAGCAGCGTAAATTCCCAGCAGCACTTAAAGATGCTTTAATGGGACAGGGCTAGATGGAGTTATATTGGGTGATTGGAGGGGAACAAGGAAATATGTGATGTATAAAAAAAAAACTGATTTTGAAACCTTTCTCTGAATCTAGTCTACTGAAGACCACCGTTTGGACCGCAATCCCATCAAAGAGATCACAGACCGAATAATCGACCTGGTTAACAAGGCCAACGGGAACAACACAATCCTCTCTGCCATTGTCAAAGTTCAGGTGCCAAGACCCAGCAAAACTGGTATGAAACGAGTCTCTCTCTCCCAGACGTGCACACACTTGATCAGTTGATGATGCCACACCTTAAATATGACAGCAAACCTTAAAGAAAAAATGTGTTTATTTGAAGAGCATTTCCTTCCCCTCCTACACGTGAAACCTCCCAGGTCTGGCGTGCAGCGGCGGTTAGCAGAGTGTTAAAGTCTAGCCAGACATTCAGGATTCAGAGCAGGGCTGCCTTGCTGCGTGGATTTCAATGGACTGGTTGGACTTCTGCATGTCCACTGTCCATCCACGCAGTACCAGTAGCCTGTTTGTTGACCAGATGGTGCCTTTCAAAGGCAAATCTTCAACTGTCAACTCATTGTACTTTACTGGATCTATAACAATGCATTACATTTGAATAGAAATCATGCCATCCATTTGAATTTAGGATGTCTCATTGCCATACCCTTCAATAAAACTTTCAACTAGTAAATTCAAAGACCCTGAAAGACCTGCAACAAAAGGGGTTTCTAGAAAACTTGGAATTTGGGGTTTAAACTACAAATTTTTATTTTTTATGTGTAAAGAAGTTTGTAAGCCATGCATTGACATTGTAATGCAAAAAAAAGTGTTTTTTTTTTTTTTATTATGTAGAGTTCTTTGGGATCCGACTGACATGTTCTCATCTTCCTCCACCAGACTACCTTGTGCCCCTCCTCTCCTCCATTTTCATCGTCATCTGGTTCCTCCTGCTGGTCTCCGTCTTGCTGTGGTGCATGCGGCGGCGGCGGAAACAGAGCAACCACAACGGGACGCTGCCGAGCGGCTCCGAGGACAACACCACCAACAACGTGCGGGAGCACCTCAACCAGATCAAGAACCCTATAGAGAAGCACGTGGGCCTGACGGTGGCCATCAAAGACTACGAAAACAAGAACTCGATCATTGCCAAAATAAGGACAAATCATCCCGAAGGGGATGAGGACGACAAGGAGAGGCACTTACAGAAGGGCCGCTTCGCCAAACAGCCAGCATACACGCTGGTGGAGAGGGACGAGAAGGCGCCCATCTCCAATCCCAACCCAACATCCAAGCATCCTAACTGGACTAATAAACAAGACAACAGGGACTTGGAGACGGCAAACAGCATAAACAGGATGGACTACATCGTATAGCAGACAGCTGTGTTGCTGTGCAACCAAGCCTTATTCCTTCACACCCAGGTGGTGGGTGAAAACGGGGAGCCTCGGCATGTGTAGTTAATAAAACGGTCATGTCATTTGTTGACCCCGTCAGTATTTTCACATATTCCCCGTGTTAATTTAAGTTTTGACAAGCTGGCTTACACTGGCAGTGACGGTTGCTTTGGTTGGCTGGAAACACAAGGCACTGGTCTACATTTCACCGTAGAGCTACTTGCAAAAGTGTCCTCTTGTGCATTTCATTTCCACTCCCCCCCTCTAACCCCCGGTTTTTATTTAGCGGACAAATGGAAGGGGGCTTCTGGCGTAATTGTTGACTAAAACTACACGACGTGTTCGACACTAGAGCTAATTATTTTTTAGTACATGTTTGAATTCCTTCTAGTTTCATTTGGAGGAAGTGCCTTTTCAGCTTTTAGACTCGAGCAACTGTCAAGAGGAAAAAAAAAAAGAAAATCCACTTTATTATTTATTTTAATTTTCTGGGGGGGAGCAAGAGAGAACAAATGGTTCAGTGTCAGCAGTTGCTGCCAATATGAAGAATTTATGTGACAATTTAGAACTTGTAGATATGTACATTTTTTATTAATCATTGTGTATATTTGATTTATTAACTTAATAATCAAGAGCCTTAAAGATATCATTCCTTTTTATTTATATGTTCTGTCTAGTTTGAAGGTTCTGATAGCTGCAGAAGCTTTCCATTTCTTTTAAAACAATTTTCAAAAAAATAAAGGCAAATTTCAAATTTTAGAAGACAAGAGACGGGAACTTTACACGCCTGAAAACTCCACTCTTTTTTTTTTTTTTTTTCAAATACATTTGACATTTCATTATTTGTTGCCAGGACCTTAATTGAAACCAAGTGAGGTTAGGACGACAAAAAGATCTCCTTCGGCTACGAGGGTTGGACATGGTGACAGACATATTGCTTGCCACTAATGGATATAAATTCACTCGTAAGGGAACAAAAATTCTTCAGCAGTTTCAGTTTTTTCACCCACCCACGTATTTCAATGGCTGTCGAATTCCCATCTGCTTTAGTCAGCAAAATACTTGAACAGCAGGGGGGCAATGGGAACACTGATGCAAACACTGCCTTCCTCTGCTAGAGTTCGCTTTGTTTCTCTGCACATTTCAAAAAACGAAAACAAACACAAAAAAAAAAAAAGAAAAAAGACGAGGCTCTTTAAAGATCTCATTTGTTAACCCTTTAAGATCTTGGCAACACTTTGTCCTTTCTGACTTGTTTTGTGTTATGAACTTGAGAGTTATGTGTTGATCTGGCAATATATTTTTTGAAAAGTCATATTTATTAAATATTTTGTATGAAAAGAGAATTAAAGTTGTCTTTGTTCTGGAGAAATCGAGTTCAGAGTCTGTGTGTGTGTGTGTGTGTGTGTGACGCATCTGGGGCCAGAACATGTCAGAGCGCATTATGAGCGCGTTCTCATGCAGCTGGCGTGGGAACCGGAGCTGGAGAAACTTCATAGGCTCCCAACGAGGTTCCTGTCCTAATATGTTTACTGCTAATTGTGTTGCGGCCAGCCGGCCGTCCTCACATCGGGTCAAAAGTACCTTCACACCCCATGATCCGCTCACAAGGTTTCCCCTCGTCTGTCTGGGCTTTTCTTTACAAACCTTACAGAAAGGCAGGGATCAGAGTTTAAGGAGAATCTCTTGGGAATATGTTTGACGGGATTAAAACTGAGACCAGGGATTAGCAACACTTCCCGAGGATGACCCTAGAACATTAGGGGACTTGGGCCAAACTAATCTGGCTCCAGCGCACACAATGGCAACTCCGTAAAGCTGTCCCAATCAGTTCTGTGTGTGTGTGAAAGAAAATGGAAAATAATAAAAATCAAATCAGTTATTCACATGAATAACTGAAAATAAAAAAAAAGGTAAAATATAAAGACTGAATCACCACTTATACCCAAGTAGTCTTTCATATTTGGCTTGAATCCAGAATAAAAGCCACTCTGTATCCCTGAAATGCTTTTAAATTTACGTTATTGCAAATGTATTCCAACTTGTTGAACTTTTATACCTTTGTCACAGTGCTAAGTTATAACGGTTATGTATGTCACAGGATAGATCAGAAATATGCAACCTGCAGCTCCAGAGTCACATGTGGCTCTTAACTTTAGTCAAAAATGCTGTTTTCATGCAGTACTGTAAGGATTTTTTTCATCTTTTAGTTCCAAAATGAGCTTTTTTGACAGTTTTCTATTTTTTACATTCCCTTGGAAAAACTGTTGTGTAAAAGTTTGATTTTCTTTATATATATTACAAAAGTTTTCTTTAATTAAAAAAGAAAAATCCCACGAAATAATTTGTTTAATGTTGAATCTTATGCGGCTTTAAGCAAATTTTGTTTAGCTGGATCTAAAACCAAAATGACTCAAGGTTGTAAACTTGCTGACCCCTGGGATGGACCAAGGCAAAGTGGAGCAATAATTATGGGCCAAAAAAAGGAATAGGATGATTCATTAATGTCTAGAAATCTGCAAGTTTGAAAGAGTTCCCCATGAACTCTAATACCCCTGAATTAAGTGGAGTGTAAGGCACCTAATTAAGTCCAGCTGTGTGCAACATAACTTCAATATAAATCCAGCTGTTCTGTGAAGGGCTCAGAAGTTTGTAAGAGAACAACCAGCATCATGGCAGCCAGGTCAGGGAGACATTTACAGCAGGTTTTAGGTTATAAAATATCCTAAGTAAAGCGGCACCAATGATTACAGATCTTTAAAAAGCCTGACCTGCCAATTCTGATTTTGGCAAGTACCAATTTTGTCCACTAAATATAGCAGGAACGTCTATCAGTCAAACCTCTCAAGATCGTCTTTAAATGCAAGTATTGGCCGATAACCGAAATCCCAAAATTAAGAAAGTGTGTGCCGATAAATCAGCTGGCTGATTAATCAGTGCTTTGAAAATCTCGCACAGTTTTGAAAATGAAAAGTTTGAAAGAACTGCAACCTACCAAGACATGGTAGGTTGCAGTTCTCCAGGGTGCAGAAGCATCCTGGAGAAAAACCTGGAGAAAAACCTGGTAGAGAAAAACGTGGAGAAAAACCTGATAGAGGCTGCAAGTGGTTGTCCTTTGGTAAAGGTAAAGGACAACCACTTAAACATCCAGGAGGAGGTTTGGAACGGCTTCAGTCAAAACACATTCATGGATTAGAATGGACCAGTCAAAGTCCAGACCTAAATCTTGAGATCTCTGACATCACAGATGCTTTCCACCTAATCTGACTGAGCAGGCTCAGTTACCTCTGTGCAACAGAGCCTAAGTTAAACACAGGTAACTTTTTGCTACTTTGAGAACTTCTGAAGGCGATTGCGCCGAGTTTCATTTAGAGATGTCGGAACAAAAGGGTCCAAATACAAAAGGACAACAAACTTTTCAGATTTTTTTTATTGTTTTTGCAAAAAGGAAAAAAAATAATAATAATACTGCTATCTTGTAACTTCACAGCCTTACTTTATGTTGGTCTATCATATAAAATCCCGACAAAACACATAAGAAAATGTGTAAAAGCTCAAGGGGTGTGAATACTTTTACAATGTACCACCTTCAATTGCTCAGGAGCGATGGATTAGGTTAAATGTAAGCGACTGAAGTCAACCCAAAATAAGAATGGGGTGATGAAATAAGTCTGGAAACTGCCATCAATCACATCAGAGCTTCGGCGGGGATACTGGACACTTTTCAGACGCGTAGGAGCCAGCGCTTCAGACTGAAAGCCATGACGTACTGCGCGGCTCCTGCCTGTCTCAAATCCCTGATCTTTAACATAAAACCAAAATCTATTCTCCAATAAAGGTTTTCTACTTCCATTTGCAGAAATCTCTGGATTGCCGCTCCTAAAAAACGGGAGAGGCACCGGCCTGTTTTTGGTATTTGTCAAGAGAATACTGTAACGCTCAAGTCTGAACCGACACTAAGCAGTTAGCATTTGATGCGAGTCACAAGAACAACATGTTAAAAATAACAAGTAAAGCCGACTAAAGAGACCACATGAGCTGCAAGCTTTCAGCCCGACAGAATAAAATCTGTATCTCCGTGGCGTCAGGGATCTTTACTTCAGCTTTCCTCTCCCTCTCAGGACCTCTTCGTTCGTCGTAATCTCGAGGTTCTGGGCACGTTTTCACTCCCCTCCTCTCCGAACGCGGATCTGGAACCAATAGAGGAGCCCGAGGATGCGGGCTTGACAGATAGGCCCCTCAGACTTGCGGCTGGCCTGTTTTGGTTTGTCTTTGCTGTGTTATTGCTTGCGAGGAGGAGCCTCTGGGCCTGTTTCCCTGGAGTAAGCAGCTCTACTTCCAGTGTGGTTTTCTTGCACTCGGAGACAGGGAAAGCCTTGGAGTTTGCCATCGCTCCGACTGGAGGAAGTGGCAGCAGGGGAGGGAGGTTATGGTTGAGTGTTTGCGAGGTGGAGTGGATTTGCGCTGGGGCTGAACAGCTTCCAAGGCACGTTTTCTTGGCCAGCTGCGAGCCAGGATCTTCCCTGGTCTCGCACCTCTTGCTGGTCTTCTGTGTTATTTCACTCTCTGCCTCGTGTTTCTGCCTTTGAGAAGACCGTACTTCAGCCTCAGGCTCAATTAAGGCATCGCTGCAAGGCACCCTGTGGTTTGCCTCCATGGGTGCGTTCAGTTCAGACCTGGGCAGGGCCTCTGGTCTCGATTCTGCCTCCCCGGCTTTACCTTCAAGTCCCTGTTTTTTGGGAAAGCCACTCCGCTCCATCTGCTGCATCTCAGTCGTGGAACCACAGATCTCTTGCTGCACACAAGCTTGTTTGGCTCTGCAAAAAAAAAAAAAAAAGAGTTAAAAGCATAGGAACAAACATTGTGTGAGTGTCCTCTTTGACTGGTGGGGTTGGAAAGCATTAGATCATACTTACATCGTTTGAAGCACAGTCTTCTTTGTTTTTCTCGGGCTGCGTAAAAGCTCTCGGGTTTCTCCCACACTGGAAAAATATTCTGATCTGGTTTGCTCACTCAGCTCAGTCTAGAAAGGACAAACAGAAAAGGTGTAAACAAAGAGGATTTAGCTGGCGGCATCCCCTGATGGAAGGAGGACATGTAAACGCGTTGTGGCGAGGAAGGGAAATAAGTATAATCATAACTTCATTCGAATGGCAGAAAAAGCTCATAACAAGCTCCCTAAAGGGTTAAACTTGGGGTGAAAGTTTAATAACTCCACATAGTAGAGAGGGGGAACCTCTGAGGCAGAACACGGAACAAGCCAAAAATTGGATCTCACCAACATGTGCCCTCAACGGGCCACTAATGAAGGTTAATCACATGTTTTTTTCCTTGGCTGACCGAGAACAGACTCCAGTTTTATGAGAGAACAGAAGATGCTGGTAGTAAATTGACCAGAACTTGGAGGTAGAGAGTCTGTCAGTTTGTTGTAAATTAATTGCAATAATAAGGGCACAGTGTGCTAGCAGGGCCATTTGAGACTGGGAACGAGCCAGTGGTAGATCGTTCTATTATTAGAGAATTGCAGAAGTATTCGTACCCAGTGAACTTTTCACATTTTGTCACATTACAACCACTTAGTCATGACTTTATGCGACGGTCGAACACAATGCAAATTAAAAATCTGAATCTGGTAATTCCAGTGCAAGTAATTACCTTCAAAAGTCACCTAATTACCAGTTGCAAAAGTTTAAAGCAGGTCTTAGGATATAAAACAAGTTCCCACGCTTTGAAAATCTCACAGAGCTGTGGAAATCTACTATCCGTAAATGGAAAGAGTCGGTCACGACTGCAAACCAAACAAAACAAAGCCGCCCCCATAAACTGCCAGGGCTTGAAAAGGATCATTAAGCAGCGAAGCAGAAAAGAGGCTCATAGTAACTCTGGAGGAGCTGCAGAGAAGCACAGCTCGGGTGGGAGAATCTCATCTTTTCTTGAGCAGTGAAAGGGAAACTGGTCAGACTAGATGGAAAGACAAATGAAGCTAAATACAAATCAATCCTAGGAGAGAACCTGCAGAAGACTTGAGATTCACGTTTTGACGGCATTAATTATTTCAGTGATTGTGGCGATTAATGAGAAAAAAAAAATATTGGCAAACTGCTAATTTCTCATTTAACCACTTCAGCTTATTTTATACAATATTAGAAATACAAAAGAAAATGCAAATAGATCATTCAATTCCTTTTTTAAAATAAGAATACAAACATTTTATTGTCTAAAATGCATTGAAAGCATTCTTTTAGTGTACGCTCGATCATTTGTAGCAAAGGATGCAGTTAGAAAAACATCTATGCAGTGTCGTCGTGATCTGTTGATTATTTTTTAATCAATCAATAATTGGACAGCAAAAGGAGCTTCATTTTTTTTATTATTATTATTTACAGAATTTGAACCAGGTGAGGATAAATCCAGAAGTTGCAGGACAGCCGCGCTGTAGAGCTTTTATTATGCACTAGTTGGTTTTATCACATAAAATCCTCCTAAAGTATATTGACGTTTGTGGCTGTAGCATAAAAAAAAATGTGGGATGTGAATACTTTTGCAGGACATGTTATTAGAAATGTGACCCACCGCTAAAATTTAAGAAATTGAACTGATAAGTGGAAAATTTAACCGCTGTGATGAAAGAAACATAAAAATCAGGGTTTTACCAAAAGGCATTAGTAGCGAATCAGCCAATACGAGTGAGGTTACTTCACTGTGGACAACAATTCAGGGCAAGATGACAATGCAACTTGCATATCCGTGTCCCTTTCATGACTGGAAACGATGGACTGTCACAGCGGGGAAAAGAAACCACACGGACGTTTAATCTGGGAAAACTCAACAGAGTGGCCGCCATGTTTATTTAATATCGACCATTTCTCAGATCATTGCCCTCCTATAAACTGGTTCGTAAAATGATCAATGTGCTCTTTAAGACGGGGAAAGCCGATGTGGTGAGTGCTGGCGTCCGCCAGTTGTTTCTAAAGCAGGATGAAAAATCATTAAGGTCCACTTCCACAAACACGATACCAGTGACAACGCAAGAGAAAAGGAGTAATTGCCCCAAGCTGCAGGAGTGAGATGGAGGATTGTGGCTTAGCGCTGGATGCTGAAACCTAGTAACTGCAGAGAGACTAAAGAGGCCGGGCGGAGGGAGAGTAACGAAGGAGGAGAAGTAAAAAAGGAAGGAAAAGAGACAGGCAGAATAAGAAAAGAGTGTTTGGAGAGGAGCACAACAAAAGCAGAGGCACCTCCCAAAGTCACACCGCCTGACCTCAGACGTCTCATCAACATACCCACAAGAGTAAGAATCCTCACACAGGAAGCTGTCCACAAGCTGCTCTTTGTGCAAGAGCAGACTCATTTTTCAGTGTGGGCAGCGCTTCACTCTCTGCTCTCACTCGGAAGCCAGAGCTACAGCTGGCCTTTGGACTGGCGGCAGGGACACACGTACAAACTTGCATTCGCCCACACACTCGCAAACCCACCCCGACAACAGCAACAGGCAAGAAAGTGCAAAACGTGAGGCCACAATCAGCATTGTGAGGCCTTGATATGCATTATCGGCTGTTTAATATGAATAAATCCTGTTTGAACGTGAACTTGAAAGAAAAATCAACAAGGAGCCAAAGGGAGGCTCCCTGGGAAAGTTTAGAGTTGTTCTGTTCCTGTCGGGGAGACTTCAAAAGAACAAGAGAGTGAAAGAACCGAGTCTTGGAAAGGAAGAGGGACGAACAGAGGAAGGTCGGATGTACGAGGCAGACAAAAAAAAAAAAAAGAAATAAAGAGGATTAAATCGACAGAAGGAGGCAATGCTTAAATTATTCTTGTCTGCCGTTGACCCTGAAAGTCAAGATTGTAAACAACGTATCCGGTGTTCCTTTTACCCAATCAGATTGCTTCGTTTCAAAGTTTTGATCTTCCTTCCCCAAGTGGATATTATTGTATGCACTTTTATAATTTCAATGTCCACCACCGTAAAGTTTTCATACCCTGAACCTAAATGGAAGGAAAATGATGTCTCTACCTGCTATGCATATCTCCACATCAAAAAATGTGCACATTCTTCTTTGCAAAACAGAGCAAGCTCAATCAGATTGGATGGCAAGCATCCATTAACAGCAATTTTCAAAGTTTCCAACAGATTCTCAATTGGATACAGTTAGGGATGCACCGATTTATTGGGCAGCTAATTTATCTGCGCCAAAAGTCTGGAAGTCTGAAAGAAAGAGATCGGGCAACATTGTCTTTATTATAAGCCTCAAGGATAAAACTGTACTGTAGGGAAATTAGTTGGATAGCTGGAGAGTCCTATGAATAGCAACAGTGACAGGCAGTAAAAATGTCCACTGCAGCTTCTACACATCCAAACTCCCTGAAGCTCCACCAGAGCAGCTGCAACAAGGCAGCACATCTGGATGTCAGTTTGTAAAGATAAGCCTGGCAAAAGGGCAGCGAGAGCAGAGACGATGAATTATTTGGTTTAAAGGGATGCTGGTACACGCTCTTATAACTTGACCCAGCTCTTAATGGCTCCTGGAAGCAACTTCAAAAAGATAACCAAGCAGATACTCCATAAAAACACCAGTTTCTCCTCTGTCACCTCAGATAAGGCAGGAGTACAGACAGCGGGGGATTATGTTGGTTATCTTGTAATGCAGCTGCACTTGAAGTAATGCAGTGAGCCGGCAAAACGGTCCGACTGATCTAAAACACTCCACTGCTGCAATGACTGGCTTTCTCATGGATTACACAGAGGCACACCAGACAAACAAAGACGCAAACATGCAGTCGTACCTAAGGGCTATTCAGGGAGACCAATTAATCACACAAGAGTGTCTTTGGACACTGGGAGGAAGTGGAGTGTCCAGACAGAACCCAGAGGCGGACATGCAAACTCCACACAGAAACAACGGAAGCAGAAGTATGATGGGATTTCATAAAATTAACTAATGCAAATCAGTGCATGATTGTGAAGCAGAAGGAAAGAGATATGTGGTCCAATAAATGGTGTAGAGAAACATCTGAAAGGTGCAGAGTGAATTTATGCAACCTTCTGAATTAAAGACTGTACAGTCATATTCAATAAATTAGAAAACAAGTTCCAATGAGCCTCTTTTAATCCCAAGTTTTCATTAACTGCAAGCAAAAAAACCAACAGAAATTAAGGGATTCAAACATCCATCTGCATAGAATTAACATGCATAATATGTCTCACTTAGTGATAAAGTTCTTACAATAAATAATATTCTAATCTATTGAATGAGTCTATAGATGCAAATCTGCCTTTTGCTGCATTTAAACATTTAGGAACTGACAATTTTGCCCGATCTTTGCAGAATAACAAGCTCAATCAGATTGGACAGGTCTTGTCTTTATCACCATCAATCTTTCTATCAACTTTGACAAGACTCTCATACACTGCACAATAAAAACTCTCCCACACAGCATGACGCTGCAGCCACCGTGTTTCAAGGTTGGGCTGGTGTGTTTAGGCTGAAGTACAATGTTCCTTTTCAGCCACGTAGGAGTTTAATTTGCATGCAGATCAAAAAGTTAATCTACACGCAGCTCCATACATCTGACCAGAGCATCTCCCTCTATGTGTGCTTCCCTAATATTCCCTAAGCTGAAAACTGCAAATGGTTTTTTCTTCTGACTTTCCTTTTCACCACATTTGTGAAGTACAATAAAAAAAACAACATAGAAATGTGTCATTGCCAAATTATGGAAATTTCACAGATTATAAAGGCTGATTAAAAGTGATGTTATTATGTCTGATTGTTTCTTAATGCAAACGGACAAGCAACGACTTTTAAATAAGACTAAACCTTTTCAGTCAAGCATAGGGGCATTGCAAATTTGTCTGAAACCTGAAACAACCATAAAAAATAAAAAAAAACCCCTCATCATAGTAAATCAAAAGCATTGTCAGCGTGGGGAGCGCCCACTGTCTCTCATCTACAGTAAAATAGTGGAAACAAGGTTGTTTGTTCTTGGATTACCCAAAATCTTTACATCTCGCCTAACACACAAAAAGCCAGTCAGATTTTATCCCGTAAATCCAATTACTCACTCATCATCGTTGGAGAGATAATAACTCACATCAACATGAAATGCCTGAGTCCCTCAAATCATCTAAATACTGAGTTATTCTTTCCACGAGAAAGCCACGTTTATAAAACCTTCAAACTGGCACCAAGAAACAAAAACACCAGCCTTCCAGGCAGAAATACCTCCTGCCGAGATGTTCGCAAATTTATTCCACACATTCCACCAATCATCCTACACCCACCCTTCTCCCATAAAGAAAACCATGCCATGTTTGTCTAAGCTCACCACATCTTCTCTGCAACAAAGTCAACAAGCATGGGCACCGACTTGTGTAAAACAGAGGACAGCTCTTATCCTCCAACAATGACTAAAGTTTTTGGATCCACCCATGGGGATGGATTAGCAAGAGCTGTTAACTGTTTGCACTTTGAGAAAAATCAGAGAAAACATCAAAAGGCCGAGTGGAATCAAAGGGACTTAACGTTGTATTGCGAGAGATCCCACCCGTGTATTTGACCTAGAAGAGGAGATGGGTAGATCCCGGAGGTTTGGGAAACGGCTGCAGCTAGCTGTTGGGAGCTGCGAGAAACAGAGCCGTGCTGAGGTCATGAATAAACACAAAGCCTCGTCCAGAGCTCAGAAGAGGACGGAGCGGGGCGGGGGGGTCTGGAAACACATCTGTGCTCCCTTTGATCCAAACTTCTGCGGCGCAGCACGGCGCTCACCTCAGCTGCCCACTCTTTGCCTGACTACAAAACATCGACAATCCTAAACAAGCTCTTTCCTTCCCATACTGCCCTCCTTCACTGCGGGCTGACTCACAAGCAACTTCTCATGAGGGGACTTGAAATTTTCAAAAAGTCAAGAAGAAAAAAAAACAAAACAATAAAATCTGGTAACACACAAAACCTCTTGTTTGCCTCCCACTGTCGTCTGCAAAATAAAGCAGTCTGAAAGCTTCAACCTTTTCTGAGCCACAGTTGTTTAAAGGTTTCTAGGTCATAACAGACTGAGTGCATCTGGCTAATATAGATGTCAAGATTGACTTCTCTAAACTCCAGACATCTCTGTCACAGCTTTAAAGGCATCGCTGTGCTGAAACCAAAGCATTTGCTGGATAGTTCAACTGTTCCTGACAAACCATTGGTTTCTATCTGTTAAACAAGAGAGGCTGCGCATGACAACTTAAGAACTGCTGACAGAGTCCAGAGAAACCGATTTAGAGCCGACATCCAATCACGTACTAAACAAAAAGACAGCTGTCTACATGAGAGGAGTCCTACAGATTCAATTAGTAAAGCGGTGAGATGAGCACTGGCCATCTGTGTAACAGTTGGGGAGTGAAGAGAAGTGGAAGTTTGGCATTAGTTAGAGCAACACAGAATCACAGAGGTCAGAGTTTTTTAGGCGAATTGGTTTAGGAAAATGCTGATGTATCTCTACTAAAAATAGATGATTCCATTTTCTCTTTGAGAACAGCAATTAACAGTAGGGTTGCAAGATATATCTCCATTAAATCCTGTATTGGTCAGTTTTTAACACATCGGTATTAGTCTGCTAAGTAAAACTGGTCCAATGTAATGTCAATGTTTACTTTCATTTTGTTGCTCTTTGTGTTTCAGGAGGGGTCGTGATATTTATTTGGTCATGTGACAGTGATTGTGATGCAGAGTGGGATTGTATTTGTAGGTTGTTTAACAGAGAAGCAATGCCAGCAGTGTGTTCAAAGCTTTCAAAGTACTGTTATACTGAGATATTTTAAAGCAGTACTAAAACTGGATAAGTACTTATTCTGCTGTTTTGTCCTATCCTTTTGTTCTGCATGTGTGAAGTAAGAAAATGTTCCAGTTCCAAGTTGGAAAAATAAACAGGGAGGAGACCTAAAGTTAGATGTCCAAGAGGGGAAGATGAAAGTTTCTGACCAACTAAAGCTTCAGTATTGTCATTGGTTTAAAACAAGCTGATGTCTGCAAGAACATCTAAATTTTACCTATGAAACAAATGAAAATGCTGAGTAAATGTCCACGCTTTAAACTGGATGAAATGACATTCATTCATACTGACTCAAATGAAGCGGAGTTGATTTGTGCTTTTGGGTTTAATTATTGACCTTTGAATTTCTTTCTTCCAAGTTTAAGCTTAGATAATGTTTTAATCCTAATCTTCCTTTCTTCATTATTAAGCAATGCCCCCAACTCAATCACTAAATATTCACATGCAGTGAGGGCAGTGTAGGTAGGCCTGTCGCAATAAACAAATCAATTAACCGCATGATAAATTAAAAGAAACTCAATAATTTTCATTTGCTTGATTTATTGTTTCACCCTTTTTTTCTCTCTTTTTACCAAAAACTGATAAAAGTCTCCAGTCTGGTGTTTTGGTCTCAATTGTCCCTATTTTTTGAAAGAAAAATGTGTTTATAGAGATGTCGTAATTTATTATATTTGTTGTTTCTGTTTTTTTCTACATTTATTTGGATATTCAAAATGATTCCAGCTCCATGGTTTAAAAGTTCGATAAAATTTAAAGTTGATCAATCTTTAAGAATGTGTTGTTGCATTTTCATACCATTATTACTATTATTTTACTTGAAAATGTTCTCAAAACAACAATGTTATCGTTTATCGCAATAAGCTCTGGGACAATTTATCGTCCAGCAAAAGTTTTTACCGTGACAGGCCTAATCATATAAGTTAAAGTACACTCATCTGGCCAGGTGTGTAACAGCACAGCTTCAACACGCAACACTTCAACTATTATATCTCACCAAATGCCCGTCTGCAACTGCAGTCCTGGAGTGCCACTGTCCTACAACCTTTGGAAGAATCCAGGCTCTCCTACACACTCGAATCAAGTTACCAGGTCTTTGCAAAACTTGTTGGCATGCCAAGGAAGTAATTAAAAATTTTGATTCAGGTGCGTTGGAGCAAGGAAGCATCCAAAAGTTGCTGAACAGAACAGCAGTTGGAAACTCGTCACCGATGCTTGTGGAGAGAAACAAAATGTAATGCCTTTTTGCATAGAACACCTAAAGAAAGTTCAATGAAGTAAAACTTGAAAAAAAAAACAACATGCTGAAAGTCCCAACTTGATGCATTTAACAGACAGGAATTTAAATAAAGTCTAGTATTTTGTTCTTGTCAAATGGAAATTAAATTTGTCTCAACAGACTCACAGCCAGGAAAAAACAAAAACGCTACTTTGTCCCAGAAGAGGATGGGAGTGCACAGTAATCCTACATGAAAAGGATCCGCGATGGATGCCATGATGTTACCTCAGTTCCTTCACAACTCAGCTCCTCTGACCTTATAAAATGTTCTCATTTGTCTACATTTCCACTGTGGTTACAGTTTTTCTTCTGCAAGTCACACAAACTGAATCCTGACAAACCTGAAACTTCTTTAAACACGCAAATGTGGTAAAATAAAAAAAAAAAAGCAGAAAAGTTTTTCTTTTTTTTTTGAAGCCTCACATGCAAATGCTCTCAAGTATTGTGGGATTACAGACTTTCAAAAACAAGATCAAGTCTGAAAGAAGCTCCAAAGACCACATTCATCTTAGACAGCAACATTATTATAGTTTACAAGAGAATTCTGATTTTTGACGTGCATTTCAAGTCAAGAATAGAGCAAGAGGAAGTGAACAAATGATTCCTTTTGTCATGTGAAAATCCTTGTGCCTCTCTGTCTGGTATCTTTCCCTCACAAACACGGCTGAGCTAGTGAGAGCCCCACCACAAAACTCCCACCCTCCAATTCCCTCTGCTTGTACTGTATGATCCCAGAGTACCACATCCTGAGCAGAGAAACGCAATCGACAGCAATGCCTCCTTGAACTGGAAAATTGGTTACACAATCTGAACTCTTCGTCAACGACTATGCAGCTTGACAAAAATATTACAATCGCTGCTTTCATTGGAAGTCGAGCTGCGGAAAAGGCTGAGGTATTTAAAAAAAAAAAAAAATCTAAATAAAAATCCCTCACAGAAAAATAACAGGCCACTTATCATGGGATGGGAAGGCGGTGCGATGTCTGTGCCAAGGTGAGAGGCTCCACTGCCAATTCCCAAAATACTCAGGGGGGCTTTAAGGATCAAATATACACTGACCATAGGACAGTAGATTATATTAAAAAGGAAAAACAGCATTTTAGACTGCAAAATTAATGTAATAAATCTCTGTTGAAACACTAATAGTGAAGACAGTTTACTTGTTTTAATCCACCCAAGTTAAAGTGCTTTACAAAAGTATTCACGCCCCTTAAAATGATCTATATTGTGTCACAACCACAAACGCCTTTAATATGATTCTATATGACAGATGAACACAAAATAAATTTATAAATGGTTTTCAGATTTTTAAAGACATTTGTATATGGACTCTTTAACTCCCAGGTAAACAACAGGCTTTATATGTCACCTAACACGTAAACAGAGGCCATAGCTGTTTTGTGAAGACCTCGGTTTATGAAACCAAATTCCAAAGTTTGAACATCTTACTGAGCTCTGTTCTCTTCCTCCACTGAAAAAGGAAAGAATTTGGCTTAACTGTGAACCAACCAAAGCATGGCTGTCCCCCTAAACTGACAAGCCAAGCATTTAAACAGGCAAGGAAGAAAGATGTCATAATGACACTTAAGGATCTAAAAATACTTACTGAACCACAAGTAGTTTAGCCCTCCACAGATCTGGCTTTTATGGTAGATTGGCAAGAAAAAAGCCACAGCAAGTCCTAATTGCATTTTGCCACAAGGTATGTACAGGACACCAATCCTACAGTGAGCCACAGTGGTGGCAGCATCATGCAGTGGGAATGTTTTTCATCAGCAGAGATGATGGGGCGATGGATGTGGTTAAATACAGACAGAAAACCTGCCAGCGGCTGAAAAACCCTGAAAACTGAATATTGGTAAAACATTTTAGTTTTTAAATGGGTCCAGTCAAAGTCCAGACCTTAATCCAATTGAGAATCAGTGGCAAAATTTAAACGGACTGTCTTCATCTAATCTGGCATACTCTGGAAAGACAGGATGGGCAATTGGAAACTGCCAATAAAAACTTACGGCTTTACTGGAAGCATGATGAGGATGAAATACAAAAACACTGCATTTTTTTAGATTTTCATTTGTAAAAGCTTTAGAAACAAAGATTCATTTCAATTTACAATGACGTACTACTTTGTTTTGATCTATCCTTTAAAATTCCCCCCAAAACATTAACATTTGTGGCTGTAGCGTGACAAAATGTGAAATTCCTGAAACAATCAGGGCTGACTTTAATGCCAAGATGAACTTAGAAGTGTAGAAAAGCTTCGCAATTAGCTAGGTACAATTTGATAAATCTCTCTTTTAGCAACATAAAAATATAAAAATGTAATTAATGTTTCATGTTTGGTCATGGTAGGTTAGACTTAGTCTCAAAAAAGGCGACCCTGAACATTTTGACACAAATCTCTTCGTATTTTCTTTTCTAGGTCTACAAGATGCTCCAAAAGAGTTCAAACCCCCTGTCCTGTAGTAAAGCAGACCACTATACATAAAGGGAGAGCACAATTTGGCAATGAAACTCTATAATAACACACAGACCAATGCTGAACTTTTTGCCAAGCAACTGGAAGGGGAAATAGAGGAGTATAAACAGCACTCACCGCGGCCAGGCTCGGGTTTCCATGGTGCACCGAGGCATCTTCTGGGCAGCTCACACACACGACATATCGTTCAGGAAACAAACGCAAATCTGAAAGCAGGCGGGGAAACAGGACACATCTTAATAATGTGGGTTTACCTCTAATTATCAGTCCATGTCAGACAGGAGGAATTGTGGTAGAAGCTTGAATTAACATCTACAAACTATTCATCACACAATGGGAGCTTAAATATATCCAGAACTTTATGAGCTGAGTAAACAACATAGAAATAGTTTACATTTTTACATTAACTCTGGGTTTTGGACTAAACCTACAGTTAAACTGATTTCAAAAGGAAATATGTCCACTTCAAAAACTCATTTTGTTTTATGTGGCGCCATATACATTTTTTCAATATAAATCAAACAAAAACAGATTAATGTAAAACCTAAGCTAGACTCTTCCATCAAGTAAACAATTTTGATGATGGCAAGTTAATGAAAAACCAGCACAAGAAAGGATTTTAAAAAATAAAAGGAAGGAATCTCTAACTTTACGGTTTGATTAATTTTGTCTGTAACCTTTTAGTTGAGGGCTACATTGCTCATAACCTTCCTTTCTAAATCCTCTTCAATGATTTTCCTCATGTGTGGAGGAGGAGAAGTATTACTTACATGAACTATGTGTATGTGTAATATTAGACGTCTACGCAACTACTGCAAAAAACTTTGTGACAATTTCTGGCAAGAACTGAAAGCACTAATAAAACAAGTCCGAACCCTTCTTTCCAAGTCAGACAGCGTTGGTCGCAATAGCAAACACTGCATAGATGCGGCATTTGCTTAGTTTTAATATGCCGTTCTTCCGATCTCCTTGGAAACAATAAGCAAGAGAGAAGGTCTCATCACCTTTTATGTCCTCACCCGAAATAGACCTTTGCAACAAATATGAGAGCGCTCATGGAGAACGGCGGATCCACTGCGATGATGGGGAAGAGAAAAGTGAAGAGCAATATCATGCAGTCCTATTGTTCAGTAAGATTTTTGAAAACTGAGGAGATCGGGAGATCCAAACGTTATTCTGAATTACAAACTTCTAAAAAAAGAAGAGTAAGTCTGCAGATAGTATAACTCATTTTAATATTCTATCGTTCATGAGCAACATGCACTGCAGCCATTCAAGACCAAGATGTTTTTAAGATGTTGCCTTAGGGCCAGGTGTCCAAAGCCCTAATCCTTCTGCAGCTCTCAGGATGATTATGTGCAACCCTCCAGTGTTTTTTTTGTTTCTTCTTTTTAGTGTAAGATCTTAGTAAAAGTTTGCATGTTCTCCTTATGAATGCATGGGTTCTCCGGCTTAGGTTAATTGGTCACACTGGTGTGTGTGTGCATGGTTATTTGTCCTGTTGTGTGTCCCCCTGATGGACAGGGACACACAAAGTCCCTGGACCAGATCCAAGGTGTATCCCACCTCTTGCCCAATGACTGCTGAAAATAGCAGCCAGCCCACATAGGACACTGCATGAACAACCGGGTAAAGATGATGGATGGAAAATCCAATCTTCTTAAAATGGGGTACAAGGTCAAATAAAATACAGCAATTTTTAATGAAAGGGAGACCTTTGTGTACACAACTCATTAAATGGGGGTTTTATGTAAAGTCAACTTTTAGGAGCTTTATATCATGTTATAATGTTACCCCTTTATCAAAACATACCTGGAGTGTTACTTTATTTCTTTCATATATGTTCCTTTAATCTCTGGTGACAACCGTTCAAGGCGTCTAAACGTTGGCTCTCTAAGTTTCACCTTTTCCACAAAGCTCCTCCAAGCTTCTACATTACAGAGCTCTCCTCCCCTGCAGCCGCCCAATCAGCACCTTCAGACTAGCAGCAGTAGCAATTAGCAAACAGCAAACAAACAGCAAACAGCTGGTAGAACTAACAGCACATCTGCTGAGCTCATCATAGAAAGTACTTCTCCTAAGAACAGTTGCAAATGTCATTATGGGGGAGAACCATGTCATGACTTATTGAAGACATAGTTTCGGAAAAGTAGGAGCTTTTTAACGAGACAGACGCCAATTTCAAGGTGTAAAATTGCAAAGTCATGTTTGATATATAAAATTTTTTAACTGACAGTACATAATACTGCCCCTTTAAACTCAAATAAATAAGTACAGCAAACATTTTCGAAGAGAGTCTGACCCATTTTTACTGAGTATAGTATAAACAACTTTCAGGTGACTTCAAGGATTCAGAGTTTAGACTTGTTTTGATCAAAGGAGCTCAAATATATTGTACACTAAACCAAGTTACCCAAATAGGCAGAAGATGCATCTGTGGTTCTCAAAACAACTTCACCTGCAGAGCTGATACATTTTTTTATTATTCTCTAAAGGTTTTCAAGGTTTTTGGCGATTCAGTCTTAAAAGTAGGTTGAGTTCTTGTACAAGGTTTGTACCAACAGATTTTCAGGTAAAAATGGTTGTGGCCTTGCTTGGGTTTTCATAGTTTAAAACTATTTTAACAACGATAATGTTACGATGACAAGATAGGTTACAATAAATTCTTCATGAAGATATGTTTGTGATATGTGTGCACCTTTATTAATGATGCATTAATTGTACACAAATTCAAAGGGAAGTTTGCATTTTTTTCTATTTCATGCTGCTTTATGGTTTTAATCAGAAAACAACAACTGGGTTTCATGTGTGGCTGGAAGATCTGAAATATTGCTGCTTTGCAGTATTGTTTCATTGCCTTAAACTTGAACCCTATTATCAAAATCTGCCTTAGATTTGAAACCATTTTTAGTAAGAGAATAGAACATTTAAAATGCATAATAGCTAATAAATTATTTATTTAAAAAGCAGGGAAAAACACTAAGAAACTTGAATGGACTGAATTTTTGGGTTTTACCGATGTATTTGAAGTATCATTCTTTTTTAGCGAGTTTGTTGAAATATAAAATAAGAATAATCTGCATGAGTATAAATTAATTGTGGATTTTTCTAGTCCACAATCACATTATATTACAATGCATGCAGACTCAAATATAATCAGTACATCCCATCTGGATGATTGTTGCACCTCTCTCGTACACTTGGGCATCACTCATTCAACAGGTTCATTCCTGCTGAATGAGTGATCACTATTCATGGCAGAAAAGGTTTGCTGCTTTTGAGAACACAACACATTTTAAACAGAACTGAGGTTCGTGGTTTGGGAAACGCATTCAAGAAACTTGATCTCTTGATTTCAAAATGAGTTTTGATGTGTTTTTGGGATAAGTGTCTTTTTGGAACACCCTGTTCCATCCAAGTTTTAATTATCCGACCTAAACTGTCGACCTCTGAACAAAGAAAATTAGTTTTGATGTTCAAAAACAAAAACAGCAACCACCCAAGTGCAGGCATCCCATGAACAGGAAACTGCTGGCACACCAATGCCCACAGAGAAAACACTTTCACTTCACCATTGAAAGGCAGAATGCCAAACAAGAAATAAGCCCCCCTGCTCCTAAGGAGATACCTTTTACAATGGACTTGAATTTGCAACTCCCAACTCAGCAAGTCAAATGCATTCTGGAGATAAATACAAGACAAACACTGAGCTAGTTAGCCACAAAAACAGCAAGTATCTTTGGATTAGTCAGGATGAAGCTTCCAAACTTAAGAACTCAGCGCCAAATATCTGGCCTGGTGGTGGTAGCATGATGCCATGGGCTGATTTGCTAGAGGTTCCGATGCAATGGAAAAATTCAGCGAAATAATGAAGGAGAAGGAGCATCTAGCAGTGGCATCCAGTCAGGGGAGGCACTTTTTTGTGTATTATTTCAACATTTCTAAATGTTGAAATTTATGCCCTGCTGTCTCACCTCTGGAGGCGCTTATGCAAGCAGCTGAGGCATGTCCATTGCCATCTCTCTTAATATCACTAATACACGTTTTGAATTACTCATGCGCTATGCATGCTGAAGTTCCACAGTCTGTCTTGTGTATATAATGAATTTAAGACTGATAGGCCATACATCCAAAGTGAAAATACTCAAGGTGATGCAGAAAGTACCGAGCCGCACTGATAGGGGGCAGTGCTGAGTCCTAGTGTTGAAGATATTTGTGGAGAAGGACTTCACATACAAATATAGGTAAGATCATAATTTAAGAAGAAATGAGATGAGCCATAAAAATGTAAATAAACGAAATCTTATTTGACCATTTTGGTGTTATTTTTTTCTTGCTCTTTCATTGCTAAACTGCATGGAATTAATTAAAGCACAATTAAAAGCTGTAAAAAAAATTATTTAAAAAATTTCTCAAAATCTTTTTAGGCAGAAGAACATAAAACTTCCAAGAAAAACTTGCTTATTGACATGAACAT
Organism: Poecilia formosa; assembly: GCF_000485575.1. Lineage (NCBI taxonomy): Eukaryota > Metazoa > Chordata > Actinopteri > Cyprinodontiformes > Poeciliidae > Poecilia > Poecilia formosa. The sequence continues at coordinate 2,793,018 of NW_006799981.1, read as the reverse complement.
TCTTCAACTGTTATCAAACTTTCAGAATGTAATTATAATAAGAACTTCTTACAAATGCAATTTAAAACTAATTGCATGTTTTGATGTTAGCTAACCACATGTGTAGGCTGTAGTGAACTCAACAGACCAAGTTTCACAACCTTTGACCCCAGAGGACCAGGCCTAATTTGATCTGTGACGGACCTGCTGAAAGAACCCGTCATTTTACTCTGCAGCAGGTCACCGTTGCCCCAACATCCAGGCCTCCGTCCTGTGGGAGCAGATATTAACTTTACTGACAGGAAGAGAACCATGTTGGTCCCATGAAAAGGTGACCAAGGGTCACAGGCGCTATATGGGCCGTGAAGATAGATTCCCACTGCCCTCCATAGACAGTTGCACAGTTCCTCTCTCTCTCACACTCCCTGTAGCCTCTCAAGGGGGCTATTTTAGCGGCTGCCTGTTCTCAACAGCACCCTAAGCAGGTAGGGACAAGACATAAAAACAAGTGGGGGGGAGAAAAATCAACACAAGAGCTGCAGATGACTTGCTCTTTCTGTGGGAAATTTGGCTGAAAATGAGCCTTTGAGACGATCCATTTCTGATTATTTCAAATGGGACGGGGGTCCATAAAAACATGTAGGTCACATACCCTGCTTGACAACACATCTGAGATTGGAGTGCCGCCTCAGGAAATTGGCCACAAGGTTGAAGTTTCTCCCTAAGAGAGGCAAAGAGAGACAATATTTATTTCAGCAGGGGTCTATGCGGAGGAGTTTATGTTCAGAAGAAGTTCGCTGTGCAGTAATATTTTCTAAAAAAGTGAGAAAAGTGGTTAATTAATAGATCTGCATTGCCTTTGCATTTTGTTAAGTTACAACCATGAACCCAAAGTTTTTTATTGGGACTTTATGTGATGGAACAAAACAAAATAGTAAACAATTGTAAAGTGAAAGGGAAAAAAACAACATGCTTTTCAAAGGGCACTGTCCAGTTTTATTCAGTTCAACTTTCCTGATACACCTACATAAAACCTGGATCAGCTAACTGTAATTCAGTCTCAGCATAAACACAGCTATTCAATGAAGCCTGAGGGGTTTGTTAAAGAAGCTGGGGAGTCCTTTAAGCACTGTTAGGTTATAAAAAAATATTCCAAACCCCAAATATCTCCCAGAGTTCTGTTCAATTCAGCATTTGAAAATAAAAGGGGGGTTTGGCACAACTGCAAAGCAACATAAACATAGCTTTCCACTTCAACTGGCAGAGTAGGCAAACCTTGACATTAAAAAAAAGTATCAAGAGGTGCCTAGTAATGCAAGAGGAGTTGAAGTCCATAGCTCATGTGGGAGAAACCTATAGGTCAAGACAGCTGTTGTTGACAAGTTTTGAACTATGGGCTGGGTGTCAAACTCCAGTCCTCAAGGGCCGCTGTCCTGCAACTTTTAGATGTGCCTCTGCTGCACCACACCTGAAAAGAATAATTAGGTCAGGAGGCTCAGGAGAACCGATCTACACAGGGAGGAGGTAATTAAGCCATTTCATTCCACTGTTTTTTACCTGTGGCACATCTAAACACTGCAGGACAGCGGCCCTTGAGGACTGGAGTTTGACACCCCTGGACATGTATAGAATCAAAACTGTCACTGCACATTAGGGATGTCCAGATGCAATCATGTGAGTCTTTGGTCACGGGAGACGTGTAAATGAGTGGCTGGATCACAACAAACATGTTTTGGTTTCACTGAAAGCCGGCTCCGTGTAAATGGGGATTAAATCTGTAACATGGCTTGAGAATACACGCTCAAACACTCACTAGCCATTCCAGCAGAAATTAGCATTTGGCAGGAAAAGATGACTTCACTTCACAAATATGCGCTATTTTCTGAAGTTTGTGACTGTAATGTGACAAACGTGCAAAACTTATAGGGGTGTGAATACTTTTGCAACGCACTGAAAAGGTTTTTTTTTTTTTTTTAAATTCTTCGTTTTAATAGCATTTAAGTTTGGAAGAAACAGAAAAGTCATGTGTCAAGTCTCCACTCTGGAATGTTTGTCACAGTGTTTAAGATGCACTGGGCAGAAACTGTGGCCTGTTGCCTAATCTGGCAGGAATTTGTTGACTGAAAGCAAAGGTCTAGCTGACATGCAATTCAGTTGTTCTTTGCTTCTCAATGCTGGGAAGCTGACGGAGGTTGCTTAACCTTCGACACCCTCCCGGTACCCTCTCCACCTCTTTACACTCTGATAAACTAAAGTGTCTTTAATTTTGCCACTAGTTCACTTTCTGATTTTGAGTCTTTATTTTCAGACTACAGCGTTAGGGGGAGGATTTTGGTATTTTGCCTTCAATTAAAGGATTACATGTCCTCCGTAGTTTGAGAAAATCCTGACCTTTTGCACTCCAGGCTCTTTCAAAAAGTCCCTGGATAATGTCAAATATGCACTATGACTCACATCAAGCCCAAACCAAGGCTGTGTTTCTTTTTTGAAAACTGACATTTTAAAAGTAGAGAGCTGTTTGGTTTTGTTTTTTTATTTTTGCTTTTGTATTTTTTGTTTTGCCCTTTGGCAACAACAGAGACAAACATCCATACATTTCTTTAAAAAAACTGGAATTATTTAGGGAAAGTCTCCTCCCAGTGTTGGCTTACAGCTGAGACAAGTATGCCCCCCACACACTGAGTGTGTATTGGTGCTTGACACAAACAGCAGACAGTACAAACCCCTCTGGCCCAGAAAAAGAAATCCAAAGAGGAAGTTGTGGACACTTCTCTGTGGCTCATAGAACAATTCACACCATTTAATTGGCTTTTTGTAAAAAGAAGCTGGTTTTCAACAATGATGAGCAGCTTTCAGAGCCACAAAACTGCCACAGGCTTAACTCTATAAAAGGAATCAGCTCTGATCTCTTTGTTTAGTGGCACTGCAAAAAACTAAAGAAATCGCAATTTTAATTTATATTTAACTGAGGTTAGAAAACAGCAGTTGATTTCTAAAAACAACTCTCTCTGACATCAATTACATAAACCATTACACAGATGCCAGCAGTTGTGCAGTAGTGAAGATGCAGAAGATGCATTTCTACCTTTAATTTGAGAAACTTCCACCGTGAAATAATCTTTAATAAAAATATGTCATGGCACAATAATTGCTCCCCCGCTGTTTAACCTTTTTAGAACAAAGTATACTCAATCTCAGTTGCAAAAATGTAATTACAGACATTGTCATACAGTATGTCAATGGAAAGGTTCTCAGTGTAAAATTATGTTATTGTAATAAAAAGATAATTTTTAAAGCTTTTTACTCAACTTACAAAGGGTAGCACTCAATTTGTTCTTGTCATGGTGAGACAAAAACATCCTCTTTTCCCAGGTTTGTAATTATAATCCTCTTTATTCAGCCATTTCTTAAATTAGATTAGTCATGTAATCCAGGGCTGACTAATGTCTGAGAGATAAAATTATTTATTCAGTGAAAAAAAAAAAATCTAAATGCTCCAGCATTAGCAGCATTGGGTTACAATCCCCTGCTCTGAAGCATGGCAAGCAGCCAAATAACTGTGTTTGCTGAAGAAAAGTTAGGGATTTACAGGAGTCTTTTACAAACCGTTTTATCACCCAGAATCAGTCTGTGTAATTGCAACACTTACAATCTAAGGCACAACTTTGAATAATTTGGTGTGTATCACATCAACCTGAATTGGAAGCAAATTGCACTTTTAAATGTTTTGGTGCATTTCATCCTGTTTTAAATTCAGACCTTTCTGTTATAATGAGCAGCACAGATTACATGGAGTCGAATGCTGGGTTCTGTGTTTTGATAGGAGAATATTTGTATTTATTAATGCCTGCTGGGTTTTAGCCGCAGACACGAGTTATGATTTATTTTATATAGTGTTTTTCTTCCAGGGTTCCAATGCAACTGGTCTCAGTTTTAGTTGTTTTGGCAGAGCTGTAGCTAAAATCTAATGCTCGGCAAGTTATAAATTAAAACTGTATTAGAGTTTGGACAGGCTATTGCCATGACATCCCTGTTGAATACAATTATTTATCATATGTCTCTTCCCAAGCACTTCAATTCCTTAAAGCTTAACATATGTTTATAAACATTTGCTTGATCTTGTCCTTGTCCCTCAGTCATTGTAATGACTGTAATATGTAATATTTTTAAGTCCCCTTATATTTAAAAGGATCAAACTGAGCAACTTTGCTGCACTCAGTTAAGCCTTCCTGTTATCTGTTCATTCATTCAAGACAGAAAGAAAGAAAGACAGATAGACAGAAAGAGAGAAAGAAAAAGAAAGAAAGAAAAAGACGTGAATGCCATCAACAGCCAAATTATCTGTGGATTTCTACATGATCGACATCTGAGACTTTGCTGGGTTCGGTCAGCATGTTGGTGCATTTGTACTTTAAGGTTAAAATTGCTGAAATCTACCTTAGTCCCCCTGGTAGTCTGGATTTGTACTTGGAGATTTCTCACAAATGCCATCCAGTATGGGTGTCGTGTGCATAGAGAGCATAAAGTTTTAATTTGTTCTTATGATGGTTTGTATTTCATCATAGGAGCTCCACTTGTTGCGGTTTATAATCCTTTTTTGAAAGTGCTGCGATTACATAAACAGCTGAAATATACACCACCTAAGGCACAGCTGAAATGGATGTCATTAGCAGATCTAGTTCCAACTTTCTTGATAAACTGTAAGCAGCATAAAAGTTACAATTTATAAAACATATTCATTTCTAAATCTCGATCTACTGCGTACCCCCTGGTATTTACAGAGGATTAAGGGTTGCAACTGCTTACGAATAGCTGAAATCTGCAAATGCTTGAGACCACTTCTAAAAACAACAAAGCACCACACCAATTATACCTTAACACGCATTAATGCAGACAGTGCAAACTGTCTTAGCACTACTACAGATGCTAACATCTACAGTCTTACTTATCTTCGCTTTTTGGGGTACAGTCAGTCAGTGGCAAGAAAAATGAACGCCGCTGCCAGATTTGCTGCTTTGCAAACGCTAGGCTCAAGTAGCATTGAGCCTAGCGTTTTTGTGTTTCCCAAGCTGTATTTTTCATTAAATATTTTAGATATACACCAAGAATAAAAAAAATCTGTGAATAGGCAAGCTTTATGAGTCAAGTTCCAAAGAAAATTTCACAAATAGGTGGGGGTTCACTATAGTTTAAAAGAATCTATCCTCCTTTTAAACACAGCATGACTGATAAGACAACTGGTTGGATTTAAGCATGTTACTAAGCAGAGCAAAAGTATCTAAAACGCAATCATCTGGTTTCAAAAGTTACATCTGAAAAAACCACAAGACTTCTGCAACAGTGAAGAGTTGTTGGCTGTAAGCTGTAGCGTTGGCTAAAAAAAAAAAAAAGCACATCTCACACCAACTGTCAAGCACAGTGGTGGAAAGGTCACGATTTGACCTTTTCCTGTTAGAAGTGTTGCTAAGGTCCTCAGTGTTGCCAAGAACCTCAGCAACACTTCTGAAACTCAATGCAACAGCAGTAGGAGTTTAACCTGTAATCGGTGGGTTGCTGCCTCAAGCCTACACTCTGTCCATATCTGCCGTTGTGTCTTTGGGCAAAACACTTCAACGATCTGGCCTATGTGGCAGCCTTGCTTCTGTCAGACTGCCCCAGGGCAGCCATGGCTTCAATCAAATAGCTTGCCACCAATAATGTGTGAATGGGAATAACTGATTTCCTTGGAAATTGTCTGAGTTAAGGTGCTACATAAGTCTAATGTAATTTCACTTCATTAACATGATGTTTTGGACCAGATGATTTAAAAAATCTGCTTTGTCATGATAAACAAAACTTTAGAAATAAATTGTCTACTAAGAAAATGTTACCATAATAATGCCTTATTTAGCTACTCTGACTTGAAGAGCTTTTCTCTTCTTAGCTTATTAAACAACACAATCTAATAATAATAGTAGACAAGCTACCATTCCTTAAATAGACTGTTATTAATCAAAAGGGGAAATAACATTAGAGCTCTCCATGAGTATGTCGAGCATGTTTGTAGTTAATAGCAGCAATCCTTTATTGGGGAAAAATCTGATATGCCGTTAGTCCTTAAATAGCAAGGCAGCGGTTATATATCACTTGTTCTGGATATCTACCCGAAGAGGAATGCAGATCCATATCTCTGTTTTGTTTTCTATGCTCATTCTGGGTCCGTGGGGCCAGGACCTAAGCATCTTTCATTCCTCATTCATGGCTCTTATGTTTTCAGAGGCTCTGATTCAGGCTGCTAGACATTTTAGCCGCATGTCTTGCTTTACAACTGTTCTCACTGCTTTTCCATGGTAGGTTGAGTCTGCCAATTCCCAGGACAAATTTGACAGGGATGTCTGAGCACAGAGTTGGGAACCAGTGCACCGCCATGGCCTTAGACATCAGCTGTTGCTCCAACTTTTATAACATCCTGCAAAGCACAGAGTTGCTCTTGGCTCTCTGCCTGGGCTCTCTCGTGCTAAGCTTGCATACATGCTTCTCTCTCACAAACAGCTTGCTGGTGCCTCCTCTGGGAACGAGTGGCTCCTTTTTGCGGCAACTTCAGCCCACAGTGGTGCAATACCCAGATCTGCAGAACAGACATTTTAAAAGGTTTCATTTGTAATTCATTATAGCGAAGATCTTCTTGCTTAATTGTTTTGAAATCCAATACACAGCAGTATTATGACAGGTCCGTCCAAACCGTAAACAAGTCGGCACGCCATGTTTTCCGAAATGTGGTAGATAATATTGAAACCGCTCGTCTGAAGAGGCTTCTGCCATCTTGTAATGAACCACAGGACAACTAAAAGAATAAAAAGTAAAACCTAGACTCCACTGGGTTGCTGCCAAGGCAAGATTACTGTACGGACTAAACACACACAGGCACACACACGCACTCACACACTGCAGCTTTCACCCCTTCCTGGGAAAACAATGAGGGGAAAGAAACATCAACAAACTGAAAGCTATCCACAGCAACAAGGACAGTAAAATGGAAAAGAGCAGAGTGAGAACCTTTCAGTTCGGGGTCAAAGGTAAGCCCCAGTGGGACAGATTTCATTAACTTCAGTCATATCCTGAAGAGATCATTAAAAAGGCCCTAGAAAACACTGTGGACTTCTTCTCATCATCTGCATTCCTGGCCGCCAGTGCTTTTGGGAGTAATACAAGAATCCATAAAAGATTCAACTTTGAAATAGAGGATTTTCAAAGCAAGTCCCAGCTTTGCATTATCATAATCGCCATGGGCCCACAACTTTGTGCGAAACAGAAAAGCTTCAAAATCACTTCAATAATCTAAGATGTGAAATAAAGTAACACCTGACATCACCCATAATTATTCATTCTTAATATCAAAGAAATTGCTCCGTTTCAAATTCTTTGGTAGGTTGTAAATAAGTTCCTATGCAGAGACAGGAATGTGACGCAATGTTTTTGTTATCGTCACAGTTTTGGGTTCCTTTACATTTTTTTCTAGGTCAAAGTTCACACAGATGGATGAATTTGTACTTTTACTCAATTTGTGTTCCGTTGCTGTTTAATATCTCTGAGTTTTATTTTTATCGTTTTGTTCTGTTATGATGTGAAGCACTTTGGTCAACTGCTGTTGTTTTTAAAAACAAATTTGACATTGACATAACAGAAATTTCTACATGCTTAAGACATAGAACCAAAAAAATACCACAGACGGTTGGTTGGTAGAATGAACTGGCTATGTATGCATGTATGTATGTATGTATGTATGGATGTATGTATGTATGTATGTATGGATGGATGTTTTAAAGCATGTGCTAGGAAATAAAACACAGAAATATTTCTAACTAACGTTTTCCAGGATTTATCCAGATCCCAAATATCTAAACCAAATTCTAGACTTTTCCAGACTGTGTTTGAAGTCTGGCATCCATCAATGACTTCTGATTTCTCGGATTAACTAGATTTGTACCTCAAATGCTAAATAACAGACAAAAAAGGGAGAGTTTACAGATTACATAATTTGAATGGGTAATTATTAAAAAGAAAGAAAAAACCCACAGTCACGCTAAATAGACATCACATCCCATCAGGATATCTTCAGTTCTTGTGTCATTTCCTTTATTGACTTTCGCACTATCCACATTTCTATTGTCCGTAGAAATGCACATCTTGGTGTCATGAGAACAATAATTCCCACGCAAACTCTTTGTGAACAGGAGTACAATCAGCAGGACAGTCAGACACCAGCGCCTGAGAATCCTGCTCTTTTGACATCTCTTCTTTGATGTTGCACTCCCTCCCCCTGTCCTCGAGTGTGGGTGGAGAGTTTGGGGGCTTAGAGCGAGAGGCAGTGGAGTGGAGTGGTGAGGGAAGAGAGAGCCTGAGGAAGTTACCCATGTGCAAGTGGGGGCTTTCCTGGAAGGACATCACTCTCTCTGTGCAACTGTAACTACGGCCGTGGCGGAGCGCTGCGCCTTATCGCCCTGTGCAACGTCCACCTGAAACAATATTTGCGCATGAGTGTTCAATTTAACATTTGGGTGACCCCTTGATCGCAGTTACAAAATACGCCGCAGCATGGTAGCTCAGGCCAACCCATAATCCAGCATGTGACTAAAGTGGTGGGGAGCATTCTGGAGTGCAGAACAATTATCAAGGGA
>NW_006799981.1:2709486-2784307 GCF_000485575.1 Poecilia formosa | reverse complement strand
TATATATATATATATATTGTACACAAGGGAAGATAATCCAACGAGGGAAATGCATTCACAATACGAAATACTCAATCATAATTATACCTCAATCAGCCTAAAAGGCCACAAATCTTGCAAAATGTGGCCACCATTTATGCTTTAGAGCAATCAGAAGGAGGAGGACATTTTAAATCCTTTGGTTTGGTGGTGTGTGGAGCACTTAGCGGATTTAAGTTATGCACTCCACCGGCCTTTAAAAAACCAGAACGAAGTTGCACTGGATACTAACTCTGCTAAATTGATCATCATTAAAAATGCTAATTTGTACATAAACATGCAATAATGAAGTAAAGGACATGAAAATAAAAAAAGGGAAGTTTCACAAGGTTGAAAACATTATGATAGCAGACATTAAATGACTAAAATGAAACAGCAACAGGAAGACATCTCATGTGCTCGTTTCTTTTAGTGCACAGCCCATCAACAGTGGTGTCCTCTCCAGCATTTCAGTAATTCTTGAAACAGGGCATTCTGGTCAGGCTCAGGTTCAACAGAGTGTGTGCCGTCTCCCAGACCAGATTGTGGTAAAGGGGAACAGTCACATGAATGTGATCCATGCTCAGGCTCAGGCTTAGGCCCTAATTATATGGGGAAAAAAGAGTGTGGTGTGACAGCTATGGTGGAGCTTGTGGTTATGTCCTAAAAGACTCCAGCTGACCCTGTAGAAAAGTAGAAGGGAAAGTGAGAAAGAGATGACAAGAGGAGGACTGAGCAGCACAGAGACAGAGAGAGAATGGATGATGCATACAAATGAGATTTTTGTTGCTGTTTATATAAAACCTGTGTCTCCATATCTTTTAGTCATGGGCTGGTGATGGGTATGAAGAGAACTGAAGGTCCCTGTAAACTGTTAAAAAAGCTTTTACTGAGATCCCATAGAAGGTGTCAAAGTCTCTGGAGGAGGGGAAGGTCTGGCTGTATGGAGGGTAGTACAGCTACCCACCTAGAAAAGCATTTTACTCTTTAAAAAAAACGAACAAAAAAAAAAACTCTTTCAGCATTTTTCCAGTGGGCTACATAAAAAACAAATCAGCTCTAGACTCTAGCTAGTATCCAATATTGTGTAAACAACAAAAATAAGTTAAGAAATTTCATAAGAGAAAAGCAAAATCCTCACAGACAGTCATGATGCACAAAAGAGCACCACCCATCTTTCGAACAGAATAAATGTTACATTAGAACTACAGAATTTAAGCTGTGTACAGCCTATCAGTAAAGCAGCAGACTGCAGGCTAGCTGCCAGAGCAAATAGTCTAATTAAGAAGCCAATATCAGCTTATTTTGCTGGTCTTGTGCTATAAAAAACAGAACAGCAAAAAAATGGATAATATATGCCTGTTAACTTTAAATTACCACAAAATTTTAGTGGGTGTTTTTATTATAAATTTCTGCTGGAGTCCATGTATTAAGATAATCATACCCATATTAATTGCTTTCCCATTTTAAATAAAAACAACTGTATTATGCTAATTATGTTCATACTGTGAAATATGTTATTTTTACTCAGTGTAAGCATACTAAGAGAATCTCATACTGGTCCATACTTAGCCTCTTAGAGTAATAATATGGATTAAAGTTAGCAATGGAGTCAGATTGTCCTGTGTGTTTCTGCCTAGTAAGGCCAGAGGCTTACATGGAGGATTTAAAGAGCCACAGCAACACCACAAGCACTAGGGGGGAGGGGTTTACCCACCGAGGGGCCAAAGGAGGGAGGGCAAGTAGGGAGAGGGGCAGGCTGGATGGGATGGCTACTCTGATCAGGATCCATTTCCAGCCTGGGCCTTGGAATGCCTTTGTTCTAGTTACAGGTCTCCATTTTCCTCTCGTCCTAATCCCGGCCCGCCTCACGCCCAGTAACAGAGCAGGGGCAGGTAACTCTGCCACAGGCATGCCTCTCTATTTACAGAGCCGGCCCCCACATAGGAGCCCGCTCACATATGTGGTCATAGATGAAGCAGCGCTGAGAGGAAGTCGAGTTTATGGAGGCTGTCGCTACCCAATTATTTATGAGGCACTTATTTTGGGATAAATCTAAACAGAAGTGCTGTTAAATCTCCTAGTGAAGGATTGGCAGATATTAAACTTATACTAAATCACACGGGATGGTATTTCTGTGCATTCAGAGCAGAGAAAATGTCACTTTGACTGAGATGTTTCTCCAGACTAGATCGACTGTTCCATCTTGGGAGCGTTAGGTTGTAAATAAGCCAAACAAAATTAAAGCTATAACCACGTAAAACAAACCACCTCCCATGTAGTGCTCAGACATCCTCCACATTCTTTAGCAGAAGAGAGATGCTCCTACATAAACACATTTTTCCGAAAGTAAAGATATCCAGCAACACTTGCGCTTTCCATGCAACGGCCACGGCCAGGCCGCCTTAAGCCCCCTTCATAGGCCTGCCAAGAGGAGTCTGTGGTACACTGTGCAGGACTCGCAAAGCCCTCTCCCACGGCTATTAGTGACCATTCATCTGGGGAGCCTGGGAAAATGCCTCTCCAGCCTGCCGTGGCCATGGGGAAACAGGCTGGCAGGTGTTCCCTCCCCCTAAGCCCTGGCACCTGTGCAGGGAGAGGAGGAAGGACCCAGCTATGTCCTGTACTCAGACGCGCCATAGGTACCATTTTGCCACAGCCTCTCCAACCTGACATGGGACCATGACTCTAAAACACAGCAATTCACTTTACCTGAGCTCTGCTGCACACAGAAAAGATCAATGTGGTGATTTCAGCGGACATCTGGTAATGTACTCTGGCGGTCTGAAATGGCCATTTAACTAAATCCGTGTAAAATTGAACCTCTCGGCTTACACTCGACCCACGGTAAACTATGGAATCAATATTGCATTACTTAAAATAAGCCTGAATCAGACTAAAACACTAATGGGATGGATTAAATGAAAAGGAAAGGTACTTAATCACACACCACCTCTTAGATGCCTTGCATAAACAAGAACATTCTGCAGAAAACAAAACTCCTGCGGAGAACTGTGAAACTTTTTGTCATAGAGCACGACCACAAAGCTGCTTTTACTCAAATATCTTCCTGAATGACAAAAATGCCTTCCTCAAAGAGCAGAGGACCTATTATCCACTCATTTCGATCTGTAATTACACTGAGAAATGTGGGTGTGTTGAGCACAGTCTACCAGGGAGAATGCATGAGGCTTCTCCCAAGTTCCTCTTCCCTGGGCTGCTAAAGCCCAACATGTCCGATCTAGATGTCCAGGAGCCAAAATGTTTGGTGGGAAAACTTCCTTCTGTTTATCTCTCTGAAGGCACAAATAAATCACATCACTAGGAGTTATTTATCAAGTCTCAATTACAGTAGCTGGGAGAAAAAGTATGGAAGAAATCTCCTTTTAAGATCTGATAACGCACAAAAAGCCCTTAAATTATTATGGCACAATATAGTTTAGGTACAGAGTCTTATAAAATATCAAAAAATTCAGCAGAGTGTTAATTTTGTAAAATTACCACAAACCTCAGTGCGTTTTGTTTGAATTTTTTTGTGATGGATCAACTCAAAGTAATGCATGATTGTTAGATTGAGGGGAAAATGATACAAGATATTCAAATGTTTTTACAAATACAAAATCTGAAAAAGTATGACATGCTTTTTTTCTCTGCCCCATATACTTTGATGTCACTAAATGAAATTTAGTCTAACTGCATTCAGAAACCCCCTAACGCCATTTAAATGCCACGAGAATTACTGTTTAACAGGAAACATGGAAAAAAAATTGCTCTGATCAGTTGAAATAGTACATGGCACATCTCCCTGCATCCCCACTGAGACTGGTGGCAGCATCATGCTGTGAGCATGCTTTTCTTCAGCAGGGATGGAGAAGTTGGTCAGAATTGATACGAAAATCAAATCAGACTAATTGGAAGCTGACTGCATCTCCATCCACAACAACTTTCAAAATTCTTGGGTGATGAGTGACAACATTTGCTTTCCCTTTGGGATTAATAAAATATTTTTGAACTGAATTAAATTTACACATGCTCTGTGTCCAGTCTGCGTTTCGCAAAGAAGTACTTCAGTGTGTAGGTGAGCAAAGTTAGTAGACACATAAGCTAAAAACTTGAAGCAATACATGGCTCTAAATATTGACTCAGAAGGAATGAAGTCAAATGCACGCCACACTTATTTTTCTTTTTTTACAAAATACTGAAATATTTAACTTTCCCATTTATTTTTTATAAAAATCCAATAAAATACATTGCAGTTTGCAGTTGTGATGTGGAAAAGTTTAAGATTTACAAACAGCTATGCAAGGTATGCAAGTATATGTTAATCCAATCATCCACAGAGAAAACACTGATACAAACGTTTGCTCTGAAGGGCTTTGGAATGCTTTAAGCTGTTGATGGCTCATTTGTAGTGCCAACAGCTGAGGCTGCTACCCTGTTTATACTGCCCCTGTGATTTCACACTGGCGCTGATTCAAACGCTGCCTCACACAGGACCCACAATCACCACCGCTTGCTCCTCTGGCCTATTCTCATGCTAGACATCAGCACCTGACATTTTCTTCCTAATGCAACGACGTACAGGACGTGTGAACATGTTTAGGCACATAGACGCCTCTCTCCAATACAATTCCACTGTAAAATAGCTGAACTTCAGTTTCAGTAATTGCCTCCGGACAGTTTGATGTCAGGTTAGCATATTATCTGCTAATGGAACAGACAGGCTCTGTACTTAATACTTAAGGAGGTCGAGTATGGCATCATGTTCCACTGGCTACCTTCATTTTGGCAAATCTGTAGGGAGCTTAATAATTTTCACATGCATATTTAACTGGTGAAATAGCGATGGTTCCCTTGTTCAGGCAGTCGGGTGTATCTGTGTGCAGAAACGTGGGGCTTCAGTCTGTGGTCTTCATCATTAGAGATGTCTGTCTCTCCTCCGTCTGTCACTGAGAATACGAGTCAGGCATTTCAGTAACCGTACACTGGCAGCCTGTTCACACCTAGCCCAGGGGGAGGATATAAACTCTGCAACACAGTTGCTCCTCTGACTCCCTCCACTCGTGATCCGCATGTAAGTAAACATGAACAAGAAAAGCAGGTGACGGGTCACAAAAATTAGTCCATAATTGTAAAGTGGAAGGAAAAGGCTAGGTTTTCCACATTTTTCATGTCTTTTTTTTTTTTTTTTTTACAACAAAAAATCTGAAAAGGGTGGACATACCTTTAAAGGTATGTCTGACTGAAAAATTTCCCTATCCTCAGACTGGGTGGAGAACACGAGTAAACTGTAATATATGTTTTTTTCACTCTTGCCACACGTTCTCAATTAAATTCAGGTTTTACTTTGACTAAGCCATTTTAACAGATGAATATCAGCCAATCTAAACTGTTTCACTGTAGCTGGAAGGTGAACCTTTGCTTCAGTCTCAAGTCTTCTGCCTCCTCTACAAGTTTTGTTCTCAGGATTTTCCTGTATTTAGTTCCACCCACCTTTTCATGAACTCTTACCAGTTTTTCATGTACCTGCTGAAAGAAAAAAATATATATATATCACATTCCCACAGCATGATGGCCTTTGCCATGTTTTTATTTTAGAGATTAAGTTTTTAGCATAGTATACAGTCCTTTGCATGTAGGCAAAATATTCCCCGTTTTGTGTCATCTGACCTTTTTCTTCATGTTTGCTGTGTCACCCACACCTGGCTTGTGACTAAGTTTAGATTAGACGTTTTATAGCTTCCTGCCAGCCATCGCTCAAAGAACACTGTATCGCTCGCTTGCTTCTCAGAAAAGCGTTCTCTAACAAAATAAGGCGGCCCTGACAGAACAGATGCGTTCATTCTTAGCTTAGATTACACATTTGGATTCTATTTACTCCGCTAACAAGTTGTGACCTCAGTTACACTGGATTTTATAGGGTTATTGAAGTAACTGTCATATGAGTTTCTATGCAGCCCTTATCAAATTAAAAGTATGTTTTGAAATTTCTTTCCGCTTCATAATCGTGCCCCACTTTGTGTTAGTCTATCACATAAAATCCCATTAAAATACAGTGAGGTTTGTGGTTGCAACATAAAAAGAAATGCAGAAAAGTTCAAGAGGAACATCTTTGCAAGGCATGGTACATGTGTATGCGTGAGAGGCAGAGATGTAGCCAGAGGAGAAACTTTATGAGATTGACTGCCCTGTAATCCCACTCCCACAGTGCAGCACCGCTGAGTGAGCCCAGTTTAACAGTGCTTAAACGCTACCTGTAACAAACGCATCTGTCTTACAACGCACAGCTGGAGGTTTCTTAAATGCTAGCCTTAGTTGGTGCTTCAAAGTCAAGTCTGCATGTCGCTGAGGGAATGTGCACACATTTAAAAAAGAAAGAAAAAAAAAAAAGAATAAATGACCTTAACTGACTCGCATATCTGCATAATTTGTTGATCATGCTCAATGACTGTGCAGGCAATAGCAGTTGTTTTTGATTCATTTTCCACTGAAATACA
The DNA here is from genome assembly GCF_000485575.1 of Poecilia formosa. Lineage (NCBI taxonomy): Eukaryota > Metazoa > Chordata > Actinopteri > Cyprinodontiformes > Poeciliidae > Poecilia > Poecilia formosa. The sequence continues at coordinate 2,777,792 of NW_006799981.1, read as the reverse complement.
AGCACGGGCAGAAAGCGTCCACAAATGTCCCACCAACAGGAGAGAAATCAACGCTTACTGCTTTAACAGATTTACATCTTGTATGAACAAACATGGAAGACTTGCCAAGCCAAACAGCGCAACACAATATAAAAAGTCTCATATCAGCGCTCGCCTCCACGGGTCACGCCCTGGGCGTAGGACTCCACCGTGTCCCGACTGGTTGTGTTGTCTTTACACCCACACACCTCAGGAAAAAAAATGAGCATAAGAAAAATGGTTTTGACGGTTTTGTGATTCTTTTCCCATCCTGCTCATGATAATCGTTTCGGCACCATAATTTAATGGAGTAATGGTTTCCGTTAACAGTCAAAACAAATCAATAACCTCGCAGTTGATGGAAGACACACCTAAAACAAAAATGAAGGAAGGCAAAGATGACTTTATCTTGGAGGAATGAGCAAAAAAGATGCAGGCGATTAGATTAGGCGGATCTGATCAGTGAACTGAAAACCCAAATTCGCCAACCAGCCCCATTCATTTAAGGGACTCGGCCCCTATTCAAAAGACAAATGCATCTCTCAACACAATGTACTTTGTTTAAGTTTAAGGTAAGAGAAATATGCATTGGTGCAGAAATTAACACACCTGTAAGAAAACGAGAAATCAGTATTGGCCAGAGAAATCCTGATCGGTGCATCTCTCTGGATTACCTCTCATAAAGAAGGCCGAAGCAGGGGCCAACTCCTTCTTCTGTTTAGCTCGTCTTCTAACATGCAGAACCTCTTCATATTGCTTAACCCTCTGGTCCACTGGGTCACGAACAAGGGATGCAACCTCCTGCAAACGGCAGAAGTTTGCCATGTAATGTAGGTAAGCTGCTATAGGAAAGGTTTGAATTTAGACATAATCGCGGTAGGAGTCAAAAAAGGAGAGGAGAGGAAGTTCTACATGACAGGTAAGTACAGAAACTGTGCAAGTGCCTGAAGGAGAAAAATTACCGGGTTTTTTTTTTTGTTTTATTTTTTTTTTTTACTTATTTACTTGCTTTGTCTGTACCTCAACTTGGTCTGCGGTAAACCAGCTGGTGGACTCTGGGCTCCCCAGGGGCAAAACATGTAGATCCACCAGCACGGCAAAGTTCCCACACTGTTATACAAAGAGAGAAAAATAGTCACAGGTTGTTGAGCACACAGGCAACAAAGGAAATCAGAGTGTAAGTGACTGACAGTGAGGCAAACCACAACGACCTCCCGTGTCTTCAAACACAAGCCCCAGGCCACTCACAGCATCAGTCCCCTCCCTCTCATTTTGCAGTCTAGCTATCTTTACCGATCTCTTTACACAAAAAAGGTATGACCCTGTCTGTTTACTCATATTTTCCATCTCACAACACAAAACTATTTTGCAATAGAGCTCTCGCCTCCAGCCACAACAGATTGCCGTAAGACCCTTGTTAAATGCAAAGGTTTTCTGTTTACTCTCCTTCCTTGTGAAGCATTAAGGAAAAGGCTGCAGAGTTGACAACAATGGGCTTCCAAAAGTATTCATACCCACATGTTTTTATGTGAAAGCCACAAAAACCTCAATGTATTTTGTTGGGATTTTACCTGATAAACCAATAAAAAGAACAAAGTGAAGGGAAAAAGAAACAGTGTTTTATTTACAAATAAAAACTGTGGAATGCATCTGTAAGCATCCTCACTTCCTTTAACCAAAGTCATCTTATAAATCAATTGAAATGTAAATAGAGCTGCTCTGTAAAGACCCCACAGAGCTCCGTCAATCTATTATTTGAAAACACAAAGATGATGCAATAAAAATTTACCAAGGCACAGCTATCCATCAAAATTCAGTCTGTGAATTAATCAGAAAAGCAGCCAAATGGGTCATGCCAACTCTGGAGGAGCTGCAGAGATCTACAGCTCAGGGGGAAACATCTGTTCGCACAACTATTAGTCCTTTACTTGACAAATCTAGGCTTTATTAAAGAGTAGTAAGAACAAAGCCATTGTTGAAAGAAAGCTACAACGACTTTCTTTCGTTGTGGCTTTGAGTAGTTAAGGTTTACCACGATGAGCCATGCAGGGTAAACAGCAAACAGATGGAAGAAAACACTCTGGCCAGATGAGACTGAAACTGAACCTTTCAGCCTACATACAAAACCCAATGTGTGGTGGGGTACCAGCATGTTCCTGAACACAGCATTCCCACCAACACATGATGGTGGCCGCGTTACGCAGCGGGAGTGATTCGCTTCAACTTGGGAAGCTGGTCAGAGGTGATGGTCAAGGTGGATGGGGATAAATGCAGAGAAGGAAATCTTCCTTCTCTGCATTTATGAAGCATAAACTTCTGCGATAATGTGCAGACAAAACTGCAACAGAAATGTTTAAATGTTTAGTTAAGTGTTAGAACAGTGTATTCAAATCTAAATAAAATAGACTACAGTACAACAGAATAGAAATTTTCCATATTGCCCCACTGTGGGGAAATTCAGATGTACCAGCAGCAAGTTACAAATAATTAAAAAAAAGAATAAAAAATTGAATAGTAGGTTTCACAGCAAAGGAAGTAAAATACTATACAGGTATTAAAACTAGCATAATTCAGATCCAAAGAAATTTGCATTTGAGTTGAAATATTTAAAAACGTACAATACTTCTGCACAGAAAAACAAAAAAAAGCATCAAATTCAGTTCAGTGTATACTAGAAAATGAGCAGATGCATTTAAAAAAATTATTAAAGGAGGGCTAAATCCAAATGCTTGCATCACATTTCAGATTTTTATCTGTAAATGAAAAAAGAAAAATAATCAAAATAATGTATCCTTTTCATTCCACTTTGCATTATTATGCATGTTGCTTTATCACATAAAAGTCAATTGAAGTTTGTTATTACAACATGAAAAGATGTGGACGATATTTAATTAACAGGCAAGGCGGCCAGACAGCTGTTCCATCTTTCTCAGGCTAAAACGACTTTGCACATCAGTACAAAAGCTGCCGGCAGCAGAGAACAACTGGATGTAGGTCTCGTGTGAACTTCGCCTCTCCCTGGACGAGGAAGTAATGGATGGACCGCAACCACCCACACCCCGAGACAGAGGAGCAACCATCGCTGGCCCCAAAAACCCAAAGTGACACTTCAGCGAAAACAAAAAGATCCAAAGTCCTGACACGGATTCCAGGCTCCCTCTGCAGACCTGGGAAAGAGCAGTACTGACAGCAGAGCTACTGGTTTTACAAAAGACAATGTTTTTCCAAACCCAGGCCTTTGTTGTGAGTCAGGCTTGTCCCCTGAGCTTCAGGACCCCAGACAGGATGACTAAATGTCCAAACTCAGACTGAAAGGATGCTCCTCTGACCTTATTCTCAGGATGTTAAGAGGGGTTGTATAAGGAAAGGCTCTGCTACTGCAGAATTTACTCTGCTGCCTTTCTCACAACTTTGCCTCAAAACATTAAAAGAGAATACTGATGATCCTATCTGCTGTCATAAAACTAGAGCTCGGCTGTGAATGTTTAGTCAAGTTGTACAAAAAGCTACATAAAACCACCATCCAAATAGAGCTGCCAAATATTTTGCATATTCTTCTTCCCATGGGAACGTTTTCAGTTCTCATTGTCTTTCTGTTAGAAAATTAATAAAGTGAAGCTGCTTCCTGGTTTCCCCTACAAGCTCAAGCAGAGGAGAGGGCGCCCCCATATGACTGATTGGGGAGCGTCTCTATTCTTCTACAGAATATTTTCCTAGGGCTCTGCTGTGCGTAGATGCATAGTGAAAACACAATGCTTTATCTTTGTCACACTTTCAAAGGGGTGAGAATGCTCTGGACCTAAAAAGAAGGTCCCATGTTATGTGCCACATCCTCCATAATATGTTTTTATGCATGCGTCCTGTCAATGTCAGCTCATCCCCAATGGATGAGTATTCTCTTCATGTTGTGACCTTTGTCTCGCAGCGGTCCACCGGTGACTGGTGGCCTCTGACGACTACCCATGCATGGGAAAGCCTAGCAACAAAGGGTCAGACCTTGTCAATCAAAGCATGGACCCCAGTAGTGGACTTGACATATGCAGAGTGGGGTTCTCATACAAAGTCTCAAAAGTCTGACTTTTAAAACATGGGAAGAAACATGGATATCAGTTTTTTCTCACCTTTACTCCACTAGTGGCAGAAAAAAAAGATGTTAAAAAGATGCAAAAACATGGTTGCATAAGCATGCAGAATATTTTAAAGTGGTAACTATCGATTTATGTGTTACTTTTTTGACACCAATTGAAATGAATTTTATTAACAAAAAAATGTCCTGCTATTCACTCATCTGCATCCTTCACTTAAATTCAGAAAGAAATCAAAAAGATGGGAAAGCCTAAAGAAGTCAGCTAAGACATCAGGAAGAGAATTATGAAGCCGAACAAGTTTGGTTCTTTGGGAACAACTTCCACATTCATCTGTTCAAACAATTATATGCCAGAATAGGCATGATGATGTCTATATTTCAGATTGTATAGACACTTGTCTATATTTTGGTGTAAACATCATCATGTCTACACTTGCTGATGAATACATTTCTGACATATTCTTTATGTCAATATTGTTGCATTTAGCAAAGAGAATTAGCCAATTCTAACTAACCTGAAACAATAGATGTTTGTAAATTCAGAGAGTGAGGGGAAAGATGGGTTAGTGTGTCGTTTTATTCGATGTATGTAAACTGATGAACAACTTATGGGAATAAGTTGAACCTCAGCAAATCAAAAGAGCATTATAGAGTGTAAAGTTGAAGGAGAGGTGCAGCAAGCTGATGTGTTTTCTGTGCTTCTTATTGAGCGTTTTAGGACTGGAAGGTGAACATCGAGTAAAAACTCAGACCAAGTTGCTGTTATCACATGAGATCAGGAGACGCAACTGGGAACTGGATGCTGATGATCAACAGTGGTCTGGCCTCTTGCACAAAGCAGCATGTGATCCTACAGACCTCTCAGAAACGAGGGGGGGTGAGTTAGTCAGGAATGCTCACTAATGCAATCATCCTAATGAGAAACCAATTAATTTGCAAAGCAAAAGTGCCGGTTAGAGGAAGGAACAGATTTATGGCAGGAGTGCCCGTCTCTGAGCTCAGACTGTGCTGTTCATGTGGAGCGCTTTTAAAAAGGACAATTGTGTTGAGTCGAGTGGGCCAGATAACACAAAAAACAGTCAAATCTAATTTTACACAAAGGCTCTGACTACAATCTGATCATGTGGGCTAATTTTGTCAACTCCTAGCACAAAGAGTGACCAGTGGTCTCCTGGCTGAACTATGCCATGACCTACGACCCTGTAAATCCTTGCGTATCCCCTATGAGGCCCAAGTAAAATCTCCCTGCAGAGTCTAATGAGATATTGTTGTACATTGAAAGGGATTTGAATTCATTTACTAAAGAGGAAATTCCCCGCTTACTGCTGAATATTAAGACAAAACCAACAACCTCAAAGCTCACTTTAATGGCATTATAATTATCTTAAGAACACCCAGAAGCTTTCTACATATGTCCCAGACAGTTTAAGAGTATTTCCACTTTGTATAGCTGGTTTGACACGTTTAAGGCTCATAGAAACTGTTGTTGTTTTGATAAGGCAGTAAGTTGTAAAGGAAGTGTCTCTATTCAGGCTTTCTAAAGTGGGCCACCACTGCTTTGTTCGCCGTCCTGCACCAGCCTTCAAAATTCCTGAGCAGAGGTAGCGAGAGGCGCTACTTAATACCAAATCCTTTATTGTGCCATCTTTTGTGTGCCGTCACTGAATAGATGAATAGGACTGAGTCTTCCCGCAGGCTAAGATTACCTTCTTTATACTTTGTGTCCTTGCTGCCGAAGTGATCAATATTATCCAGTGTTTCCCAAAAGAACCCATTCAACTTGAGCTTTTTCACAGTTTGAATCACATTCCAAGCATGAGCCTTATCTATTTTATGACAAAGTACTGCGTCGTGGCAAAATACAAAAAAGGCACCCTGCATTTGGTGCAATTACAGCAGCTTTGCACATCTAGAGACTGAAATTTTTGCTCATTTTTTGCAAAATACTTCAGGCTTCATCAGCTTGGACAGTCTTGCCACTGATTCCCAACTGGATCAAGGTCTCAACTTTGACTAGGCCATGTCTAGGGGGTTTTAGTCTCACTGGAAGGTAAACCTCTGCTTCATTTGTAGCTAGTAATTTGCAGCCTCTAACAGATTTTCTTCCAGGATTGCCCAAAATGTATCTTTAGCTCCTAATTTATCTTGAATAAATTATATATATATATAAAAAAAACAATCAACTAATTTGGTAATTGATTAATCATTAACTGGATTATACAGACTAAATTAAATCCATTTGCTAGAAGAATTTTTTGCTTCCTTTCGTTTCATTTTTTTGTAATGTAAATTCATCAAAATAAAGTTAATTTTAATCTCAATAGTCAGAGCAGCAATTAAGATAAAACTGTACAAAAAGTATATTCATATTGCATTAAAGTTAAAAAACAATAAAAATTTCTTTGTCTGTAAATATGTTCTACCAAGATCTCCTCTGTAAAAGAAATAATCTACTGTTAGGCACCTTGTGCTCAATTTTTAATCGCTTGATCAAAAAAAAAAAAAAAAAAAAAAAAAGTCAGCAGATCAGCTTTACACTTTATTGATGCTAAGTCGAGCAGAAAGGACAGAGCTTTTCACATGTTGATCATAGAAATATATTTTTAGCTGCGGATGCATTCTTTACTACAAATGATCAAGCGTTCACTAACGGGATGCTACGCTATTGCTTTCTAAACAATAAAATGTAAATTTTCTAACTAAAAAAAATATATTCACATCTTTTATTGCTGCATATAAAGGTTTGAATGAAAAATCTGCAGAATGTAACAAACATTTTTATCCAATTAATCATCAGAATAACCAATTACTAAAATAATTGTTAATAGTTCAAGAGGCAAGAATGAAAGTCGCAGAAAGAATCGGAGACTAAAGTTGCCTCTCCACAGGAGAAAACGCTCTTACTTCTGCCTGCAAGTAAACACGTCCTGACTTCAACTTTCTGACGGCCACTTTGCCTTTTCTAGTCTTCAGAGTTCTGGTGTGTATCACTTTCAGTTCCCAGAACACTCTCCACCTTCCCTTATCTCACTCCCAGACCTGGCTCTCCATCCTCCTGCCTGAGCCGCTTCGAGTTGGGCACTGGGCCCAAAATCTGGGAGCAGCTTCACCCGCCTCCCCACCTCGCTGCCCTTTGCCACTGCTATCGAACAGTATAAGAACCAGACCTTCTCGGACTGCACTTAGCTCAGAGGCTAACACTAACCAGCCACAGATGTTTACACTGGGAGGGAAGGGGCTGGGGATGCAGTCTCACTCAATAAAACTTGCATCTCTCCCTTTCTGCCTTTGTGTCTCTCTTTTTCTGACTCTCTCTCTCTCTCTTTGCAATCTGCAGAAAACCCAGGGGAGCTCTTAGAAGTGCAGGCTTGACAGACCTGCTTTTTGGCTTTATTTGCCTCATTCCCAGCTCTCTCTCTCTCTCTCTCTCTCTCTCTCTCTCTCTCTCTCTCTCGCTCTCTCGCTCTCTCTGTGCACAGTGAGTCACCTGGGTTTCCCCTAAAACAGAACAACTTTTCTCCTTTCCAATTTCTTAAAATGGCCAAACTACACAGAAAACGTGAGTCTTGACTAACACAGACCCAGATGCTATTTAAAATTGGCGGACGGAAGTGTTCCGTCCGAGTGCAAAACTCCTTTCATTCATTCAAATATTAGCACACCTGAGTCCGTTTTTATTTGATGACACAAAAAAGAGAGAGACACAACCCAGGAGTGGAATTTCAGCAGCAAGAACAGACAGGAATATCTCCAGGTAACAACTCGGCAAACAAAGCATAGGCATACACATACTGGAGAAATTAGAAGACAGAAATGACAAGCTGGGAAGTGTTGGGTCCGATTTGGAAATATACAGAACCTTGCAAAAGAATGTTTGCCACATTTTGTCACGGTACAATCAGAAACGTCAAACAATTAATAAGGATTTAATGCAACATGCATTTTTTTCGATCTCTTTTACCCTTACGCCCATAAATAAAATGCATTGCACTCCGACAGGTCTGCCATGGACCGCCATAGTGATACACGGTGGGAGCAGCATCATGCTGCAAGGACAGGAAAGCTAACTAGAGCTTTTGAGAAAATGAATGGAGCTAAATAAAGGGCAATCCTGACAGAAACCCTGTTAGAGGCTCCATCAGACTGGAGACAGGAAAGGAGGTTCGCCTTCCAGCAGGACAACAACCTTCAGACGTACAGCGAGAAATACAGTGGAGTTGCTTGGGCTGAAGCATATTCATGAATATGAAGAACGAGCAAAGAGTTCACACTCTAGATGTACAAAACTGATAAGGGACTTTATCTCAAAAGACTCACCACTACTGCTACTGAAAGAAACAGTTCCAAAAAAGCACAAAATGTGAAAAGTTCTGGGGGTATGAATACTTTTGCGAGGCAGAGGGAAAACAGTTTTTTTTTTTTTTTAATCTTTTTGTTTTGTTTTGCTTTGTTTCATGGATCTGGGAAGAATCAAATTGTTTCCAATCACAAAAATCTCAAAGATTTTGCTCGATGCACTATGTGTGGTCTTCTGTGAGCTCATCTACAGAGTGACAACACTACGCAGCACATAAACCTCTGACATTAAACTGCTCTGCAATACCTCAAACGGTTTTGTTTCTAAAAAAAAAAAAAAAAAGAAACATCTCGGTCTCAGACAAGAACTCAGGGCGGCTGGAAAGTCAGCAGTGAATAATGCTAATAGAAGGCAGATCTGCTGCAGCAATGTCCTGCCAGACAAGCAAGCACATCGGTGGATCATGTTTTTAAGCCTGCAGGCCCCCTATTCGGGAGGTCTGAGAAGTGGCAGGTCACTATATAGTCTAAGCCCTTTTAAGAAGGAGCATACCAGAACCTCCTGCAGCTCTACTGATCCACTGAGGGAGCAGCTTTAAAAACACTTCAGGAAGACAGAATCATAAAACAACTGAACAGCCTTCTTAGCGTGGCTAAAAATTCATGACAGTTCCTCAGAAATCCTTTGATAAATATTATGCTATATAGACAAGCAACACCTCAGCTCAACAGATTTTCTAAGTATTTAAATCATTAAAAAAAAAAACTTGTTTTGTCTTATGAGAAGTCATGGGCTGAGCTTTGGCTGCTTTTGTTTGGACCGATTCATTTTAACATACTTGTTCGTGGTTAGTTGGTTAAGAGTGGTGGAGGCTGTGCGCATTTTCTCAGGCCGACTAACACAACAGTATCATTATGTGCCAAGTGGGACGGAACATTCCTCGAACCTTCAGGGTTTTACTCTCCCACAACCAGCCAGCGGGGGTGGTGGTGGGTTAACCCGTATGCAGGCATGCATATGAAACAAATAAGGAGACTGAATCCAATATCTGGTCAACTAGGCGCATATGGCATTAGGGAGGATGTGAGAGATCAGCGCAAATGTCTGCAGCCCTCATCCAAGCCTCTCAATAATGAAACATCAACAAAAAGAGAGAGCAGCAGCTTTTCCCGCACTTAACAAAAACATCTGACGTGCATTATTTCTGAGAGAGAAACTGACTGAGGATGAACTGCACGGCTTTTTTTTAATAGAGCAAGTTTCTCCTGTGCTGGATGCTTGAGCCTATTAGCAACAGGATCAAAGGTTAGTCAGTGAGAAATTGCACAAGGAGATCAGACACTTGAACACGCCACAGTGGGGAGAAACTGAAAAGCATATATGTACTCCCCTCTAGTGGACAAAGAAAAAATAATCCAAGAAGAGAAGAAAAGCTGCCCATCCTGCTTACCCTTGCAGAGTCTCAGGTGCCTCTCTCCAGCAGTCATTGAACAGGTGTTTTCATACCCAATATAATGCATTTCAGAAAACGATTAATCATTTTATAATGTTTTTAAACACGGACAAAGTCTAAATTTAATTTGTAATCAGCCTCCTTTACTCAAATACCCTTAAAAATCCACTGCAACCATCCAGACCTAAGCCAGTTAGTAAAATTAGTCCAAATGTGTGCAATTCAATAAAACCCCAGCTGTTCTGTGAGGGCCACAGAGGTTTGTTAGAGGTCAGCATCATGAAGACCAAGAAACACAGCAGACAGGTCAAGGATGAGAAAGATTTAAAGTAAGGTTAGGATTTAAAACATTATTTCACATTATAATATTTCACAGAGCACTGTTCAACTTATCATCTAAAAATGGAAATATTGTGGCACCAAATGCATGCCCTTCCAACTAAACTGCCAGGCAAGTCAAGGCAGGTCAGTTGAAACCGAGGCAAAATGTGATCCTACATAATATTGACTGGCGCTGATTATTTGTATATAACAAAGATTGAATAAGTATCCACTTAATCAGGCACTACTTTGTTTCCCCAATCAAAAAATATTGCATTTACAGTTGCGACAGGACAAAAAGTGGAACGGTCAAGTGCAAAAGGTTTTTCAGTTCAAACTTGACGGCAGTTCAAAATGACGGCTTTTGTTTTGAGCATCAAATGGCATGCACCAAAGCCATCGTTTTGAGATCAGATAATTTTTTTATTTATTCTTAATTTTGAAAATATGATCACAATTTGAGAAATTCTAACATCAACTCTGCAAGGTGTCAAAGGATAGATTTGTTTTTACATATCAATGCCTAAAAAATTGAATTAAATATGGCAGACATGCTCCCTAACATCATATTGATTCAGGGTACAGGGGGCCTTTGGGGTTTGACTTACTCTACCTACCTTAATGACAAACTTGAAGGGAGACATTGCTTCACAGCACCTGACAACGAGAACACAGCTTGAATTATGTCTAAAATATTGGCCAAAGATGCTTACAAATACCTTTAAAAGGAAATTACTTCTTCAGAAATTTAGTGGAGGACAAACTAGCACAGATTTTAGAAATCTACTTTTCTACAAACTATTGACAAGTAATTTGTAGTTGTGAAAACTACTTCAAATTGAAAATCTAAGATTTAATAATATTTATAGAAAAAAAATACAAGACAGGGCAAATTATTTTTTAAATACTGTACATAACTTATGCTTATTTTAATTATAAAAAAAAAACTAAAAGGGAATCTCCAATGCCCTTAAACCAGTCTTTAGGAAGTTAAACATGGACTGAAATAATCCACAGTGATTGCAAAGTATTGAAATTATATATTTTTTTACATGCATAACATTTAAATGCATAGCATTTTAACACCATTTTTGCAAGCAACCCAACTTATTAGGTTGGATTCAATCTCTTCTGTAAAATGTGCACCGAGTGGTTCTACAGTGCTTATAAATACCTTTAAAATACAACAAAGGAAATTACTTCTTCAGATGTTTAGTGGAGGACAAACTAGCACAGATTTAAGAAATGCGTTTGCGTTTTTTTGTTACGTAATTCTCAATATATGCATAAAAAAATTCACACAGCTTTTTTGTAGCTTTACAACAATAATGAACCCCAGTATTCCAGACGTACAGGTCCAAATTCAAACCTCGAGTATTTTTTTTTTCCTTCAGTAAACAACTAACTTCAAAAACGACAAATACCTGCCATTAATATAAGGTTGTTACTTAATGGCATCACAATTACACACTATTAAATAAGTCAGATAAAACATCGCTAAAGTGGGACACAAGTAAAAATTTCATACCGCCAACCGTTTTGAAAGACATATGCAAAGCGCCTGGTGATGACGTCAATTTATTTTGCTGTCCACCAACTGCCATAAATATCAGAAATTGTTTTTACTGGGAAGATTCGCAAAACAGAGCCTAATCAAAATATAAAATAATGCACATAAGTTATATTTTCACTCTTCTGTGAAAATATAAATAAGCGAGTAAACTAAACGAATCAGCTTGAGGGAGTTACTCTGAAATACGACGGGCGGTCGCTGAGGACCATGGAATCAGTACGGCACAACAGCCGCCATATTATGAGTGTCAAGTTTACAAGGCATCTGTGGGATTAAACACTGCAACCGCTACCATGGAAACAAGTGGTGTTCGTATGTTGCCTGTTGTTCTTTTCTACTTTGTCTGTCGTCAGTTGAAATAATTTAAATAAAATCGCAATGTTACTTTAAAAAGAGTAAACCTTTTAAAGCACTGCAATATTTGTTAATACGTTTTAAGCATGTATATAAAACCTTTGCATTTTTTTGCTAATGTTTTAGTTAGGCGGTGTTAAAAACCACTAAGTGAATAATAGCAAGTTGACACCCTTACATTTGAAGCAGCATTGATGCATATAGCGAGTTATTTAAGTTCACTGATGCAGATGTCTCGACTCGTGAAGAAATCTCCCTCTGTCTGTACGGATCTCCCTCTGAACAGCTCAGATGTTTGTAACAAACTCCGCCTGATGAAGGAGCTTCTCAAGTCTTCTTACGGTCCTACTGCCAGGCTGAAACAAGTTCATAACAACATCGGAGGGGCCGTAGTGACCACCTCCACCTCATCTGTTCTCCTTCAAGCCATTTCCTCTTCTCATCCCATCGTGAGTCTGATAAAAGGCTCCATTCTGAATCACGTCTCCCGCTTTAGTGACTGTGGTTTGTTTGCTTCTGTTTTCTGTCTGTCTCTAATTGAAGAAGCAGGGCGGTGTGACCTCAGCAAAAACGTGATAATCAGAGTAAACAAACACCTTCTGTCTCTCTGCACTGCTCATCTACAACAAGAGGACTGTGGTTGTAAAGTCCAGCTGGATTTTTGCAGCAGCCAGAGTTTAATTACTTTAGCTCGCAGTGTTATCTCCAGCAAACCGACATGCGTGCTTTCAGAACCAGAATCAGCCCACATCAGCAGGCTGGCTGTTCAAGCCTTCTTACTGACTGTTCCTTGCAACATCCCAGATAAAGTCCGGCTTGGCAGAACAGTTACTATCCCAATGGAGGGACACTCTGTGCTGGAATCAGCCGTCTTTCCAGGCCTACTATTGGACACGCCTGAAAACATTTCTCTTGGCAATCTTTGTAGTCCACTCCGTATGGTTCTGTTCAGTGCATCTCTGGCTGGAGATCTTAGTGAACTTGGAGATGGTAGGATCGAGGTGCATCAGGGTGTGGACACTGACTCACAGATCGTAGATCAGCTTTTGGAACTTGGAAAGCAGGTGCTTAAAGATGAGGTGAAGTTATTTGTGTGTCAGAAGGTCATCCACCCAGTGCTGCAGCACTACTTGAGATGCAATGGTGTAATAGTCATAGAGAGACTTGGAATCAGCCTCATGGAGCCACTTATTCAGCTGACAGGTAGGACTTTGTTTCATCCAAATATACAGATAAGTACAAATACAATCTAGATTGCATAGTATTGCTTAAAAGTACAATAACGGTGAAGGGGATGCAAGGCATCTCTGAAAATGAATTTTTTTGTACAATAGCTTTTGTGATTAATGTTCTCCCTGTCCAGTCGGTCAGATTAGACAGTTCAATTACTATATAGCGGATTTCTGAATTCAATGGTGGTCACTGAATTTTATGCAGGGTGGCTAAACTCAAATAAACAGAGACATTTCAGATTTTTATTACTAATGAAAAAAGTGAGAAAAATGTAGAATTTTCTTTTCGTTTTACAATTATCCACTACTTTGTGTTGATCTTTCACATATAATCTGAGTAAATCACATTGTGAGTCGTAAAATGACAAAATGTGGACAACTTAAAGCTGATTGAATTCTTTTGGAAGCCACTGTAAGCACCTACATGTACACTGCGTTTCATCAATGTCTGTAGTTTGCAGTTAAAATACAATTTTGCTCCTGGTTGACTTCTCTAATAGGTGCTCAACCTGTGGCAACACTGCACACCACAGTCCCATGGGAAGCCTATGGAGAGGTCCATGTCAGTGTTAGGCCGTTTGGATCCAAGACAAAGCTGCATTTACACCCTGCTGGGAAAACAACCATCTGTACCATGATCCTCTGCCACAGGAATGAAACGATGCTCAGTGAACTGAAGGTAAGATAAAATAGAAACTACAGCTCCATTGTTGGTTTTAATGCATAAAGTAAATTAATAAAGGATATTAAGGATGTAAAATGCATGGCGGTGCTATTGTTTTTCAATGATACATGGCTCTTTATGCCTATGTTATAAACCAATATTTTTTTTAAATGCTGCAGCTGGTGTGCCAGAAGACGGAGCATGTGTTGAGGCTCACTCTGAGGGAGCCGTGTGCTTTACTCGGAGGTGGCTGCACTGAAACCCACTTAGCTGCTTATGTCAGACACCAGGTCAAAATCCTTTCCATTTATTCATTTTTTATTAACTTTACTAGGGCTGGATAATAAATCAGTAATAATATATGTCATGGTAGCCACAGGATCAATGTTAATAGATAATGTATCTATATATTTTCAATACATAGAACATTCACTGAACTCTTATCCAGAACCACACGACATTCTGGGAGATGTAGGCAGAGGAAAAAAAATTAGACACTCAGCCTCTCATGGTTAGCTAAGCAAGGTTGGTGGCATCTATTAACTCACTCAGTCTTTGGTTACCTAGCAACAACCTGCAGCTGAGTAACTTGTGCAGTATCAGTTTAAGGTTTTGCCACCCTGCCTCATAACTTCTTAAAAGTTTAAAAAAAAAACAACAGCATGTAGTGAAAACTGGATAAAAGAGAAAAGGTCACGTCACTAGTTTTCCAGTATTCCAGATATTTAAAACAAAAATAGATATCACCTGATCCAAAACGCTTATATTGTGAGATGTTGTTTTCAGCCATTATCGTCCAGCCCTAAACTTTACATTAATCTTAGCTTTTGTAATGATAATATCTTCTTTTACAGAGCAAGAATGACGTGTCGGAGTCCTCACCTGTTTTGGGCTGCTCACAGACAGAGTACCTTCTTGCCGCTGAGGCGTTCTGCCGCTCTCTGGAGTCGGTGGCCACGTCTCTAGAGCACGACGACGGGGCTTCTCTCATCGACCTGACTCACGCACACCACTGGACTCTCCCTTCAGATGCTACAGAGGAACATCTGGAGGACGCTGCGGCACTCTGTGGCTGTGGAGTGGTACAAAGCTGCCAAAATAAAAAGTGGAGCTACCTAAACACTGAATATGCAGAGTTCTCCCCAGAACCCTTGTTAACAGCGTCACCGCTGCAGCCGACCGTACTCGACTCCTTCACAGCTAAAGTTAACGCGTTAGAAGTTGCCGTGGAAACTGCTAATCTTGTACTGGATGTGAGATATGTCATTCAGGATGTGAACTAACTAAAGAGATGTGTTATCAACAATTACATAATGTCACAGACACACTTTTGTGATTTTTAATTTTATTATTACGCTATGTAAACAGTAAATTACATTTTTACTATTCTTATTCAGCATGCAGAACACTCTGGCAGTAAATTAATTCACATCAATATAGCATCCCCACTGTAAAACAAAATGGTGGCACCATCATGCTTTGGGAATGTTGGTCTTCAGCAAGAAGCAGGAAGTTCCTACCATCTCTTCCATGGATCATAAAGAGTATTGTCCTCAACTCCAGCGTCTTTCTAACCATATGGCCAGAAAGAGATATAAAGAGGAGCAGCAAAAGCAAATGAGGTGGATTATCAGAGCTTGTTAACAACTTATGGTCTCATCCAGGACATGTTACTGTGGAACATCGTCTCTACTGCCCAGATATTGAGCTGTTGGCATGTCATGACAGCCTTCAGAATGTTCTTCAGTGAGAACACTTTTCAGTTTTATTACAATACTGACTGCTACCGAAGATCCTTCCTGTCCACAGCATCACCATCCATGACAACTTAACATTTGAAAAGTGCAACACATAAACACAGAACAGTTTTGTTCATGTACTGTTTGCAATCAGCCTTAGAGCATAATTGAATATTTGGAGTGCTGGTCAGAAGTTTATGAGAATTAATCTTGCACTTCGGTCCCTCAGTGTTTGCAGCAGGATGCTGCATATCTTCTATAAGTCTGTTTTGGAGTGTGTAATCTCTTTGGTCATCATCTGTTGGGACAACAGCATCAGAGCGAGGGACAACAGAGTCGGTGAGAAAAGCTCAGCAAGCTGATGAAGAAGGTTGGCTGTTTTCTGGACTGTTCTGGGGATGATGGTGCAAAGAAGAACTTTTCATAAAGCCAAGAAAATTTTGGACAATCCTTAGCATCCTCTACATCATAACAAAACAGTTTTTAGTCAGAGGTTTCCTCAAAGCTGCTGTAATACAGACTGCTACAAAATGTTGAACTACATAAAGCCTAATACCAGAAATAATGGTAACTGGCCTGAAATGTTATAGTGCTTTAACTAGTTCAGAGGGTCAAAATGCCTTACACTACAATTAGTCATCCATTCGTCATCCACAGACGGAGTGGGGATTTGAATTAGCAACCCACTGTTTACAGAACAAACTCCTGCCTCAGAGAATCAGAACATCGAACTTTTTTTAAATTGAGCTGGTTATTACCCACCTTTAAAAAACCTTAGCAAAGTTTCATGAAACATTAAATGGACTCCCACATGTTTTTGTTTTGTTACTTTTTTTGAAATATGTATTGACCGTATGGCCAGAAAGAGACAAAAGAAATATCAAATTCTAATTAAATTCTAATTAAATAATACTTCTTTCATATCTTAAAAAAATAAATAAAATTTCAGTTTTGATGTGGGCACAAATGATAGTAAATCATGAAATTTTCTTTAAAAAAACCCATCTGATCCACTGAGCAATGAAACGGACCTGAATAGAAAAGCCTTTACTCCACAGGGTCCAGTCCAGTCAAGTCAAGTTTATTTGAACATCACATTTTAGCAACAAGACAGTTTGCAGTGCTTTACACACACATCACACAGTATCCAGTTATGAAACAAGTAATAAACATTACATTTCATCAAATGTCAAAGGTAATTCTAACACATGGGGGTTTAGACTTGATTTAAAGGAACTCAGTGTTTCAACTGTTATACAGTTTTCGGGAAGTTGGTTTCAGATTTGTACATATTACCGTATACTGCATATTGGTGTATATAACATTTAATGACACATTAGGTTGTTATGAGTTGCTGGACACTATTAAAAGCTCTTTTTTGTTAGTTTGTTTTAGTGTTTCTTTGTGCGCACAGCCATTTTGGATTCCTGAATAAAAGCTGGCACTCGTACCTGCAATTCTGAGAGCATCCACCAGGCGTCACAAAGCAAAAACAAGATTCTGTCGAGAGTTTTGAGCAAAATGGCCTTGAAAGGTTTCATAAATATCAGAGTATAAAAGATAAATTAGGTGTTAAGAGGGCTGAAAGCACAATTTAGATGCAGATTCCTAAAGCCATCTGCCAAAAAAATTATTTCTTTTCCCTTTTTTTAATGGTCACAGGGGGTTGGTGCCTTTCTCCAGCAGTCGTTGGACAGATCCCCAGTCCATCACAGAGCAACACAGAGAAAAACAACCATGGGAACCACACCCTCATATATACAAATTTAGATACCATTTAATCTAACAGTTATGTATTTGAACTGTGGGAGTACCAGGAGAGCACCATGCATGCACAATGAGAACATGTAAACTCCATGTTCTCAGAAAGACCAAGGATAGGGAGTCGAAACCAGCACCTTTATTCTTCCATAAACGAGAATGTGCAGAACCCAAACACACGCTCAGAAGGTAAATTCAGCTGTTTGACTCATGTATGGTGAAACGTGGCTGCATTTAGAAGTTGAGGGACTGAAGCTGTAAAGGGTGGACTGGAGACACTTGACTAGATCCTCCATCAGGGGGCAAATAACAAGCATAGACACAATTTGATACAGAATGAGTTTGAGGAAAACATTCACTTTCTTAAAAATAGTAGAGGCCTCAAACACATCCATGCAGGTGCAGCAAACATCTGATTTAAAAATGGTACACTGAGTTTATAGTGTTTTTCTTGTAAAACTGAAAACTCAAAATGGTTTAAAAACCCTAAAGACCACAAAAATCACATTCTTCTAGTCATACTCACCAACACATACAATTGCATACACTGATACGCAGACAAGTAGGCAACTCTGGGTTAAGTGCCTTGAGCAGGGGAACATCAACATGTGACAGGAAGAAGCTGGAACCTGCATTATTATGTTTTTATGGTGTGAAGCACTTCGAACTGTCTTGTTGCTGAAATGTGTTATACAAATAAACTTGACTTGACTTGACTTGGAACCCACAAATTCCAACTTCAAAATTATTACTCTACCCAGTGAGCCACATTTGCCCTCTGGTGAGGAGACCGTGTTCTTTTTCTTCAAGGCATAAATAGATCAAGGGCTGCACGGTGAGAAAATTGTGGCAATAAAGTTCTGGGTTTGAATCCCAGTCTGCAGGCATTTGTGCATTTAGTTTGCATGGTTTCCCCATTTATGTGTGGGTTCCTTCTGGGTACTCTGGTTTCCTCAGCACAGCACATGTTTAAAAAGAGCAACCTTAAAAGTAGAGACCTCAGAAATATGTCTATAAAATAGCATGCGTTTGGTGTTCTAGAGATAAAACTAGAACCGTTCCCCAACAAAAAGTAATGAGAGGATGTTTCAGAAGATGAATGGAATCAAAGCCTTTCGAAACCTGGGGTATTCTTTAAAATGTTCCTTATAAAACCTGCAACAAAGATAAGAGAAATTAGGAATAAAAGAATCGACAGTACAAAAACAGGGATCATTAATCTTTTGAAAATATTGTAGGTACTTGTGATGGTAATAGGCTCTTGGTCCAATAAAACAGAGGCTAAAGACAGCGATCGAAATTCCTGGAAGGGACCATGTCACTATGGCATAGCCAAACCACTCCACCAGCTCCCCAAAGTAGTTGGCACCAGACACATATTCAAATAGGCCTCCTGCAGGAGATTAAGGAGACCGTGTGAGTGTAAGCACACTTTGGAGGAGAGTTTGCTTGAGTATAATCAGGTTCATACCTGCTGGAATTTTGTAAACTATCTCTTTCGGTTTCCTCAGGTTGCGCAGAATGTAATCGCTGTGTATATTAATGGCCATTCCGATGTAAAACACCACTAAGCCTGAAACAACATGCAACACAACTAACATTTCACAAGCCGTCTTATGTTTAAAACGGATTTAAGATGAGAGGAGGGTTGGGGGGGAAGAGCGTGTGCTTACCAATTGTATAGCAGTAGCCAGCTGACCATTTCTCATCAAACTGGGCACAGTGCAGCAGATAGTGACCCTGCAGAAAACCGTTCAAAAAGCAGAAGAAACCTCCTGTGGTCATCACACTCAGAGGGAAAGGCTGTCCTCTGGTTAGCAGGGAATACACAAATGTCCTGTGATAGACAGAAAGATAACAGAAAGAGAAGGTAGACCAAGAGGTGGAGGTGTAACGTTACTACAGCTCATATCCTGGATAAGTTCAGCCATTCCTAAAATCAAGGTCCCAGAGTTTGGAGGCAGAGTAGGTAGGCACAGAATCCAAGCTGCTTGAGGTCGAGTCCGAAGTGCTTTATTTGGCCAGCAAATTAGCCTGACCTGAACCTGAACGGAATATTGTTGAGAGGAAGTTGAGAGGCTGCAGAGCCAACAATGTGGATGAGCTGAAGGTTGCTTTCAAAACAATCTGGGCTTCCACAGCAGAACCACAGTTTGATCCCCTCCATGTTCAGCTTCACTGATGCAATAACTCATGCAAAAGGAGGACCAATCAACTATTGAGTGCAAATACAGTTCATGACAATGTTATAAGAGAGTGTATCAGTAAAGACCAAATATGAACAGAAATAAACACTTAAAATATGTCTTATGAATCTACTGAGCTGATTTATTGAAATAAATTAACTTTTCTAACATTTCAAGATCCAGCTGAATGTAAATGGCTTTCCCATTGCTTATATTGTCTTTGAGGTAAAATGATAGAAATTTTCAAACATAAACAAGGTCATATAATATGAACCCTAATCCCCCAGTACCAGGGGCAGAGATAAACTTTTCCCCCTACACTCATTACTGCATGTCCCTCCAGTTCAACATAGACATATTTGGCATCGACAAAAATGTCAGATTCTTGGAAGCTGATAAAAACCATTAGAGTGGAGCAGGAAGCATCTGAGTTTATGTCCAAGGGCTGCGGGACAGATGTCAGTGACCAGAGCCTTCATCAAAAAAAACATTGTAGGGAGCTCTGGAAGTGGCAAAAAAATTATATATTTTGGTAGTTTAGGGAAAAAAAATCTGCAAAATGTGTCTAAATTTGGTGTAAGCTTTCATATTTTACACTGGATTTTGGAAATCCAGTGTAAAAAATGTGGAAGTAAAAAAAAGAAGAAGAAAAAAACGTACTGTTTTATTGTAATTGGATGAAAAATAAATTAAAAATAATAAATTAAAATAATGCAAGCACATAGCTGTGTAAAAATAATTTTATCATGTTTAGTAAGTGAAAACACAGGAAATCTGTTTAGTAGGTGGTGGCAACTTGTGCCACTGGAAAAAAAAAAACCTGGGAATGTTTTAATGAAACCTCTGCAAATTTGCTCTAGTTTATGTCAGCTGCATCAATCTTTGCACAGGTGGATGTACGGTTTCCAAATGTTTACATTTCTAAAAGGTTTATGTACTGCAAAGTGCAAAAACATTCTGGCAAGGGACAAAAAAAAAATCCTAATTATTTTATGCATCATCCACATTTTTAACTATAGCAGCATCCCAAAGGTTTGCTTTATTTTGGTACCAAGATCATTGAAATAGTTTGTCATTGCTGAATAAAACTAAACTACATTTAGGTATGTTATTTTAAAGATGTACTTCAGGCAACCCTGTGGGGCTTATGAGGTTTTAAATGCACTCTTAGCATCCTAAATTAAGCCTCTCTCTTTGCTCTTACCTGTGGAAATAGTGCAGACAGAAGGTCTTTAGCAATATGGCCCTCCCCATAGTGGAATATTGGCGTGAAAGGTGCATCAGCAGCAGGGGCATCAGAAGAGCTGGCATCTCCTGCAGGAACCAGGCGACTCTGGCAGGGACCATCCTAGCCGGAGCGGTGGGTTTCATGTGGCGTCCATAGGAGGCCTGTGCCTTCCTGTGATTGATCAGGTGAAGAAGTCCTGCCAGCAGCATCCCACAGCTCAGACAGTTCACCACGCTCTCATAGCAGTGCATCTTGCAGGTCTCGTCCTCCACGCTACAGTAATCCCTTCCAGTTCCGAACTAATCCTGAGTATCTGTTTAAAGCTGAATGGATGTAAACAGCCTCTCTGTGACTCCTCCCAGAGAACACAGCCAAAGTCTGTCAGCCAGCCTGCTGAAACATGAAAGTGTTCCCTTTTTCACAGCTTATGTACATGTTTTGCCTGAGGCGAGGTTATGATTATCCCGCCCTCCCGAGCACAAATTTAGGTTTTGCAGTAAACCGGGAGCAACAGCCATGGAGTCATCTGTGACAGATGACTTCTGGTAAGAGCTTGCTTCATGTTAAAACTCCCTAATATATGCGTCCATCCAGTTAAAAAGCTCACAAAGCAACCTGGGCAAAGAAAAAAAAATCTGGAAATCTGATTGTTTTAATAGATCTATTTGTGCACTTGCACATTATTTCCTAATTGAAATGGGACCAAGTAGTTAAAGCTTTTCAATCTCCTCAGCAACTGCTTGGATTACATGAATGTGGATGAGCACGTTGTTGGCACACCTGTCAAATTAGATAAACAGGGCTAGATTTAATAGATGAGAAAAAAAGGAAATAACTGAAACAAGTTCAAATAAAAGCTGAAAAGACTCCAAACGGTGAGAAGCAATCTGATTTCTGCAGTATGGCTTCCAGGAAGCTACAGAGCTGAAAGGATCATTACTTCCTGTTGTTACTGGAGATAATAATCATAAATTTTCTGCCGGATAATGCAAATGTAATGAGATTGAACTGGAGTGCTTTAGAACAAGTTATGCTTTTTAAGTGCTTCTCCTGTTCGTGGTGCTGCCCTGAGTACACAACTCCAAAAATTAGATCATCACTGAAAAGTTAATTTAATTAATTCATTCATTCAATTTTAAGAGTGAAACTAGAATTTCATAGAGACCGATAACACAGCATGATTGGTCTAATTTTTAGAGCAAATATCTTAGTATACTTGAGACAAAAACTTGAGTGACTATTCAGCAAAACATAGGAGCATATTTTGAGTAAATAATTCCTTAATATTGACAGAAAAGAATTAGTTCTGCTGGTAGATTATTTCACTTACATTGGAAAAAGTTTTGATATAAGTGAAATAGTCCGCCAGCAGAAATGTTTTTTTTGTTTTTTTTTTATCAACCTGGGCTAATTAAGGAATTATTTAGTTAAAAGATAGCACACTTGAAATCAGGCAAATCTAAGATTATCTGAAACTAAATCAAAAGTACTTCATAAAATGTGTTTTTGCAGTGTATATTTTAGGCGTCATGTCTTCATTTAGAAAACATCTAAATGGCTTACAGCTCATGAAAACCCAGCATTTTGACTCTTAAATTAATAAAAACAAGGCTTTTTAATACAGAAAGGTTATGATCCACATCATAATGGGAAGAACTGCTGATTTGATGGTTTTCCAGCACAGTCACTGACACTCCCCAAGGACGGTAACCTCATTGCTAAAGCAGCTGGCTACAGAGTGATGCATGCAACATATCAAAGGAAAGTTTGGCAAAAGGAAAAACTGTGGTAGAGAATGATGCACGAGCAA
Organism: Poecilia formosa; assembly: GCF_000485575.1. Taxonomy (NCBI): domain Eukaryota; kingdom Metazoa; phylum Chordata; class Actinopteri; order Cyprinodontiformes; family Poeciliidae; genus Poecilia; species Poecilia formosa. Next base: position 2,755,069 of record NW_006799981.1, on the reverse strand, counting down.
AGACCATTCAAATGCTTAGGGAGATTCACAAGGAGCCCCACAGGATATGAGCTGCAGCTGCCAGAAGTAGAGATGTCAGAAATGTCTTATGTGGGACTAGTAGGACAAGGATTGGACTGTTGATTAGTGTCCCAAAGTTCTCTTAAAATGAAAATAAATTTTGTATTTTGTAAGTCAAAGAGTCTGAGCTGCTTGAGAATCATTGTGAAGTTTCAGTGACAATTTGGGTGCCATGTCACCTGCTTGTCTTGGTCCACTGGGTTTAAAAAAGAAAAAAAAACTTAAGTTCAAGACATTAAGTTTGACAGAATTGGGACGTTTTAAAGCACTTCCCCTCTTCTGACAGGTTTATAATGATGCCGATTTCCTCTTCCAGCAGGATATGGTGTCTCCACACACTGCCAAAGGTTCAAATGCTGGTTTATTGTGTTACTGTGCTCGAGTGGCCTGCAAACTGGGCTGACCTCAAACCCATGGATCCTCTATGGCAGGAGTGTCCAAAGTCGGTCCTGGAGGGCCGGCATCCTGCATGTTTTAGTTCTCTCCCTAGTGATAGTAACAACCTCCTCACCAAGTCAGTGTTCTGAATAGGCCTCTAATGAGCCATCATTTGATGCAGGTGTGTTAAACCAGGGAGAGAACTAAAACATGCAGGACGCCGGCCCTCAAGGACCGACTTTGGACACCCCTGCTCTATGGACTTAAGGTCAGCAGGCTGATGAGACACACCAGTCCCAACAACGCAGATGACCTGAAACCAACCATTAAAGCAACCTGGACTTCCACTACATCCCAGCAGAACCACAGTCTGAGCTCCTCCATGCTGCATTGATGTAGTAACTAATGGAAAACCAAGAATATATAACTATACTTTTCTGTATTAAACATTCTTTTTTTTCCTCATGTTTCTTTATTTGCTGTACGCTATAATCAAATTACCCAAATTTATGAAATAATTTACCTCTTCAATGATATTCTAATTTCGTCTCAGAACAATCTATAGAGCATAAGACTTTCTAAATTTCCAAGTCTGAAAGTATATGCAGCAAAAATCATTTTTTTTTTTTTGTTTTTTGTTTTTTTGTGACAGAAAAACAAGACACTTAAGCAGATGTGCTTTTCAGTACATTTTACTTCTTTTGTAACATGAATCTTCTGCCTTTTCTGAAGAGCCTTTTGGGATGCTTTGTCAATGGAACCTGAGATCAAAAAAACTCCATTACGGGAGTAGATAAGCAGTATTTTTTTTTTTTTTTTTAGTGTAGTTTTACGATGAGAAAACTTCCAAATCCTAAATAGAGAGGAAAAGAAAATATAAAAGAAAAACATCTCTAAAAAGACAAATAACCAAAGAGAGAAATGAACAGTGTCGAGGTTAAGCTATTTGTCTCTCGCTACAAGAATGAAGTTTGACAGAACACAACTCCCTCACTGGAGAAAGGAGATAACAGTGGGTGCCATTTTAGCCCAACAGACGGGTGTGCAGGGTAAGAAGTGATGAAGTGTTGCGCGGGCCGGAAACTAAGTTGGGCTGTCGGCAAAAGGGAAGAGGAGGGGAAAGAGTACACAAAAACTGAAAACACATTTTAGAAAATAAGACTGAAAGTGAGAATATGCTTTATATATCTATTTATATATATATTTATATATATATAAATGTGCAACAGTGATAAAAGGCACAATAGCACAGTGTGTCATGCTTTGCTAGTTTCCTGTAAATTAGCATAAGAGGTCTTGTGAGTCGGGGGGTTCAGCCTTCAGTCTGCGTTCCACTCGGTTCAACGAGGTTTGCGTTAATACTAGATGTGGAATGAGATGGGAATTACCTTAAAGCAGAAAAATATAAATGTAATTTACCATGAGCAGCAAATGCATCACGCTGCGTATTGTCAAGTTTCTATAAAAAACTCATGTCGCTTTTAGGAATGATTAATGCCCAATCAGCTCCTGTGGCCAATTTACAGCGTTATACAGCCTTGCAAAAGTATTTACGCCCTTAAATTTTTCACATTTGTGCCTAGAACTGAAGTGCATTTTAATGGTATTTTCTACGGGCACAAAGAAATGCATTATTTTGAAGTTGGTAGAACGTTATGCACGGCCTGCAAAACAGTATTGCACAACCACAATAAGATAAGGCTAATGAGATAAGATGGACCAGACAGAAGCAGTCACGAGAACCAGAGTAACTCTGGAGGAGCTGGAGAGACCCACAGCTCTGGTGGGACAACCTGTCGACAGATTCACTCCGCAAATTTGGCCTTTAAGGAAATGTGGCAAGAAGAAAGCCACAAGAAGTCCCATTTGTCATGTAAGGTCACTGCACACACACAGAGAAATGTGCTCTGGTCAAATGTGGTGGAAAAGCAACACTGGATGCTTAGTCCACACCACCTGCACAACATGCTTTGGGGATGCTTTTCATCCGCACACAGGGAAGCTGGGAAAAAAACATGGCAGAGACTGCAAAAGACTGGGGGACCGAAGGGGGGAATGTGCCTCTACCAGGAGAGCTAACCTCCAACAATTTATGTCAGAATGGTCCAGGCAAAGAACAGAATTAAATCCAATTGGAAAACTAAGTGATTATCACAGATAATTTCAATCCAATCTAACAGAAATTAAGCCATTCTTGAAGGCTGCATGTTTAAAAAAAAAGATAACATTAAAACGTCATTAATAAAAGTTGCAGTGACGTTATTGATCCCAACTGACCCACATTTCCCCTGCTCTCCTTTGACCAGTAAACTCTTTATTAGGTGGCGGAAAATAAAGGAGACTGAAAGCCCATCCAAATGGCCAAATATGTCATTGGCAAGCAAAGTTTTAATGCAATGCCATTAAAATATACACTGCTGTCTTTCAGTTTCCGTATGTGCAAAGCTAGTAGAAACATACCCTACAGACCTGGAGGGGAAGGGAGGGTGGCTAAAAACAGACCTATGTCACATTTCTTAGACCGATTTTTCTTTGTAACAATGTTTTTTATTGGTGTGATATATAAAATACAATAAAATACCTCAACAATTCAAGAGGGCTAAATAATTTTGCAAAGCATTGTAAAAGCAACAGTCCTCTTGGGCTTTTGTGCTTCAGTATTTCCAAACCTTTAGCCAATGAATTCAAAATGCAGCTGGTAGCAATATCTCTCAGAGTTCTGGGGGAAATTTGACAGATCATTATGTTTTTGAGGAGATTTAGAAAACTTTGACCATCCACTATGTTCTGGTTTATAACAAATTTAGACCAAACCAATTTTGAAATAATTATGACATGGAACTTCGAAAGATAAAGTTGCAAAAGTAGCCAAGACACAAACTGAAATGTGTTGTTGTGCAAAACCTTTTGACATTATTCAGTCAAAAACACGAAGCCGTAATTAAAAACCTCCTTCGCAGACGTGACATGTAATCTTTGAAGGTGGTGGTCATTCCAGCTTGGCTGCTTGATTTGGATCGCATTGAAAGAAAGCTCGACTCAATATGTAACAAAAACATTTTACAATTCAAGGAAAAAGGGAAAAAAAAAAAAGTAATCACTTCAGTGTGAAGAGCGAATTACTACAGAGATCAAAGAGGGAAGTGTAAACTGTAACTAGAAGGTGCCAGAGTCTGGATTTGATTACATTTCTGTGGAATCCATAACTGCAGCGAGGTGCTGAAAATGTAATCTATAATGCCATAAACATACGACTGGATCAAAGGATCAGTGGTACACACATCGATCTACAGGCCAAACCATGTTGACAACCTCAGAGCCAAACTGACGTAGCTGCTACTCAAATCTACACACTAATCCAGTTAATACTATCACATCTATCAAAACTTCTATAAAGTAAAAAAGAAGGTTAAAATATGAATAAAATATATATATATATTAAACCAATATTATGATTATAATGTGTGTGTGTTTTTGTTTTTTTTTTTGGTTTTATACAGTAGGGTCTATGTGAACTTTGTCGAGTGCAGCCCTTTTTTATGCTGTATAGTGGTAGCAGTTACCTATGACACGGTTTCCCAAGTTAGCGTAGCATTAGGCTTGATGCAGTCAGAAGACTCACTCCATCCTCATCTGGGAAGAGCTGAATATTCTCCAATAACATCTGCAGTTTTATTTAAATTGGTATTCTTCGGGGCGGGGGGGCGAGTTATAAGAGAACACATCAAATCCAAATAAATCCTTTTTTTTTTTTTTACATCTCTGTTGCTCGTCATTATTGGGAAAACATAAAGGAGGGTCTATGGGGATAATGCAAAAAGAAAGATTTGCTACTCCTGGAGCTTCCTCCAACCCAGTCACCTCCATCCTCTCCTGAAATTTCACCGCAACGAAAAGCTCGGAAGACACTTCAAACTAAGAGGCGGGTGGAGAAAAGTGAAGAAGAGCTGAGGGACTTAAGGGAAATTATTTTATTGGCTTCAATTATCTAAGTTTTTCCTGCACATAGTGGGCTTTACTGAGGGACTTGGGGGGGCATCGGGGTAGGAATCGGGGGAATCATGGGTCAAGGTTATGGCATTAATATAGTAAGGGCAGGGTGGCGGCGTTGCAGTGGCCCCTGCAGAAGTTGACCTCAATGAACGATGAGCGCCCCAGCAGCGTAACTCACGGAGCTGTCCTGCCAGTTCCTGCACTGACTCGACTGGGCGTAGTTCAGGAAAGAAAAGTTCATTTCTAAACCAGACTTCCTAAGCTCGGCCACAGCCTGCAAAACAGAAACTGATCGTTAGTTTCTACGTGATGGTTTGCAAGCAGACAAATTATGCAAACATTGCTATGACCCTTCCTTGTTCATACTCCTTGAACTTTCTAAATTGTGTGGCACTAAAAGACAATCAGTGTTTTTTTTTTAATTGGGACTCAATGTGATAAAACGCAAAGTGGTGTTGTAGCACAGAAATCTGTTAAAAATCTTAAAATAATTGAAAAGTTTTTATTTCTCTCCGTTTTGGGGGGTCTCCCTGTGCATGCATGGATTTTCTCCAGGTACTCTGGCTTCCTCTCAGTGTAAAAATTAATTGATCACTTTAAATCACCTGAAGGTGTCAGTGTGTGTGTACAGATATGCACACACACTAGGTAAAAATGACATTTATTACCATCTTAACAACAACAATATTTCTTAATGAGTGTAACATAATACCAACAGTTTGCTCATTTCATGCAGCAAGAGTGTTAGTAACATTTGGATATTTAACCAGCAATGAAAATTATCCACTAAAAGTCAGTACTAATAGATTAAGTGTTCAGCTGTTCTTACATTTAGCAGCACTCCAATAGGGTGACGTCCACAGATGGTGTTACGGTACTTCTTCAAGTAGTTGGTGAAAGAAATGGGATCCAGTTGCTCTATAATGCTCATCCCCTACAAAAGAAGAACAAACTACATTTTAAAAAATGTAGGTCAAACCATGTTGACAGTGTAAAAAAAAAAGAAGAAAAAAAAATATTTTTGGACTTCATGTTTTCTGTCATTGGGGTGTTCGACCAAAGCCAGGGAGAATCTGCCCTATTTTTAGATTAAAACATTTTGGATATGCCTTCTAATATGTTGATTTTTTATAAATACAAGGAGGAACTCCTCTTTGTCTTACATTCAAACTTTTATCTCAGTTTGAATAAGTTGCAACACTTTCACAAAAAAAAAGCTTATGTTGGTAATTCACAATATGACTAATTTATTTAATATGTATGTTCAAACATAAAGAAAGCCTCTTGAAGAAATATACTAGAGCATATCTTTAGATCAACCATTATTTTAGTCTCCTCCATAAAAAACATAAGCAGCAGCAAGAAAAATCTATATAATCTAATGGTATCAACATTACTTCCATATCCAATAAATGAGATATACTTAGTACAATTTGCTAGAGCTCTTCAATCTACTAATACATTCACATTTGACCCTGTCTTACTAAGTAGTTACCATTTTATCAAGATGCTCAATAGATCTGTAGATCTCTCCTTGAGACTCGTCGTAGTACGTGTAGCGAAACCGCTGGCCTTCAACAGAGAAATTAACAACAAAAATAAATTGTTTCTTTTGTCATGCACGACACAAACTCGGTGAAAATGTCAGCATTCTTTCAGTTTCTGATACCTACCCCAGTGGCAGAAGTCAGAAGAGATTATGAAAAGGTTAGAAGGATCTGCCAGGTATTTGCTGAGCAGCCTCCCATACTCCTGCTCCTTAGACTCACTTAGAGCACCCACAAGCACAGGAACAATGCTGAACTCATCTTTGTGGCTGCAAAATCAGATTAAGAGAACAACTCGAGTTGCATTTTAGACACACTCTATACAACAGCTTCATGCGTACAGAAATTAAAGGTTTTCCTACATAAAGAGCCAGAGTACTCTGTTCAATCTCTTGCATAATCCCTCTTTAAGCCTGTCACCACCCGAAGTAACAGAAGGTTTTATCAATTATTCATGTGAATCAGTGTAATTTGGATTACCCCAAACATAAGGGCACCGAGAAGCAAAAAAAAAAAAAAATTCCATATTTTGCTCTGCAAAGAGTTGAAAGAAACGGAACATAACTGGTATCATCCATTAGATGACTTTTTCTCCACTTATCTGCCAAGTTGCAGCACATTAGGAGTAACAATATAGAGAAGTCAATGACTTGATGCAATCTGCATGGTTTCCTTAGACAGTTTTTAAACTAATTTGAATAATAAATTGAGCTTACTGCGCTGTTTGATTACTAGGATCAATTTGAATGTATGTATGATTGAATTGGAATGATTTGTGTAAAGTGTCTCGAGACAACACTTGCTGCGAATTGGCGCTATATAAATAAACTGACTGGAAAAGCACAGTTGGACACAAGACAAAAACATTTTCAAGTTTTGTTTTCCTTAACTGGAGAAAAAGTGCAACACAAGTCAGACAAGACTGTAGCAAAGAGCAAAGTGCACAACAGCCACAGTGCCACGCTAATGGAAAAAGGGTCTGAATGGCTCAACAATTTGTAGCTGCAAGGGGAATCAGAGGTGTTTGTTATATTGCCACAGCATTTTGTTCCTCTGCAGATTTTTCAGGTACACAACAAAAGGAGCCGTTTGCCTCTGGATGCTTCATGCCACCTGTGCTTAAATTCATGCCTACTTTGAAGATTGATCATTTAAAGTAATTTTTTCTACTATATTCAGAGCAGATGTGTCTTTCTCAGAAAAACTGAACAGTTGAACAAAGGCGTGTTGCGTGGTTTGTATGAGCATGCTTGATGTGGGTTTTTGATGTTTGAGCAGCTAATAGGTGAAGTTTGGGCCTGGCCTCCAGGATGAAAGAGGAAAGTGTGAGAATCTGATGGAGACATTCTGTGACGTTACACTGCGGTTCTTTAATCTCCATCTGGATGTGTGCACGTGCCTCCACAAGAAACGCACGCAGATAACGTTTCTACACTTCAAAGTCAGCAAAGTGCCTTATGCACTCATTGTGCGAAGTCATTAGATATCAGCAAAACTGCACCTGAAAACACATTGGGTTCGACTTGGTTTGTTATTTCTTTGCAATGCAGTAAGTGTCACAATCAGATCAGCGATTAGCTTGTTGTTATTATTAGACATGCAAGATGTTTGCTAAAAGACACATTACTTCACTGGATGGATAGCACAGATCCTAACCCAGATCTGTGCTTTACGCTATATGTATACAAGGGGACAATGTGGCTATGCGTCCCCAGTAAACAAAGTTTGCCAACAGAACGTCATCCATATCTCGTTTCCACTGAGCAGTACAGTTGGGTGTGGCTCTGTACATCATTTTATGATCCTGCACATTCAGGAGAGCGTTTAAGCCTCCAGTTGGACTCTCACTGGGCATGCGGGGTTCAACCCATGCCCATGACAAACGTAAGTTTCCTCTTTGTCGCAAGTAGTGACATTTTCTGTCCCTCAATCAATGAAGTGTGTTGTGCAGCACCGCCTTGTCTGTACTGTAGTCCTATGGACTTCAACTGAAACAGGGTAGGATTGTTTCACTTCTGATCGGTTCTATGAGTCGCTTTTACAATAGAAACCAACAAAATAGCGTACCGAATCGACCTGCATATCGATACATTTCCACTGCAATGTATCAACATGCTGAGTCTCTACTCAGAAATTATAAAAGAAGAGACTTGGTATAGAAAAAAGGTTTGTTTAATTTAGAGGAGCTTGAAGATGGGGTTTTGTGGACAAACACTGCTAAGCATTGTAATGTTATTTAGTCATCAGTTCAGCTGATCATATTTTCTGTTAACTAAAAGTGCAAAACATTATAAATCATTCTGTGTACAGCACACTGTGGTGAAAGACAAAATAAATCAAACCTTCAGTCAAATTTATGTCTTTGGAGTTCTAGGAGGCTTATGGAGAAAATTAAAAACACCACATACCCTGAATATCATCAACACATTTCTATGAAATGATTGCACACACACTGCTGTGTGTGTGCAATTTTGATTTCTTTGGAAATAAAACTGCATGGGCAGATCAGTGAATAAGTAAAATCAAGCATTTTTCACCTGAGGCCAAAAATTAAATCCATCTTGTTGGAAAGATGTCTTCCATGTAACCTGTGCCTTGCTACAGCTTTGCAGGATCACTTCAATTCTTTGTATCTTGGATTAAAAATTGTGAAACTTTGCATCCTTCCCATGTGCATTACCTCTCCATGGCTTTAGCAGTGTAAGGCAAGTGCATTTCAATACTGTGCTCATCTTCATCTGTCTGCAGACTCATCCTCTCAAACAACCCGGTCTTCCAGAGGTCTGCGTAAACTGCAAAACACAGAGTTTAATTATCAGTGCTCGATAAAGCTCTGATTTGGCTTCAGATCAAATTGATGAGTACAGCATGAGTAAGCATTAAGGTGTAAATAAAGATGACAAAAAGAAATTTTAATTAAAAAAAATTATATATGTGTATAAAATCATAGAATCAACCTTTAAAAATTGCTGAAGGATGTCTAACCTATCTGAGCTGTCAAATACAACTTCAAACTTTTCCTTTTCTGTGTAGTGATTCATAATAATTACAAAGAATTAGGTCAACTTTGTTTTTATCTTAAAATATTAATTCTAGTATTACAGCTAACAGTTCAGATAAATCACTATGCTTCCAAGGAATTTTAGTAAATATAAGCAAACACCCGGTAAAAGAATTTATACTCCTGGGCATTTTTTTTCTCATTTTGCCAAGGTATAACCACAAAATTAAATATATTTTATTGAAATTTCATGTCAACAATCAACAATACAAAGTGAATAATTGTGAAGTGGAAGAAAAGAGAAATATGTTTTTCAACTTTATTAACAAATTAAGTCGTGAAAGGAGAAGACATTTATATATATGTATATATATAAACCCTTAATGTATGTTCTTCAATCCAAACTCTCTGAATAAATCAGCAGCTGGAAAAAATTCACACTTAAGTTCTAAAGACAGACATATAGAGCAGAAGCAGAAATCACAGTCAGGAGTGAAAGCTGCAAGTACCCTTCTGGTCGATTCTCAGGTCATAGAGGGGCGTTCTATAGACGTCTGCAGGCGACAGGGCACAGCGGGAGAGGGGCACATGGTGTGAAGGTCCCAGAATGAACACCCTACGACTGAGAACCAAGAGGAATTTATCTCACTCGCGCCATTAACACACAACCAGACACCAGCTCTATTATCTGTTATCTACACAGCATCTGTTTGTTCTATTTAAGTACTGAAGTACCCTAACCCCTAACTCTAAACGTAAGAGAATTTATTTAGCACATGTTTTTCTTAAATGAGAAATAAAGCCAGAAAGATGAAGGGCCTTACGTAACAGAGGGATCCACCTGCTTGTAAGCATGTGCTGCACAAGCACCACAGTAGGTATACCCGGCATGGCTGCAAGCAGAAAACGTGTTGGTAAAGTGTGAATACTATTTCGCACGCTCTAGGGATGGTTGTCAGTGTGCTCTTACGGCGCAATGATGGCTCTAGCAGGTCTGATTGTGGACTGTGCTTGGGACAGCCAGCCCTCTAGTTGTGCATTCAGCTGGGATCCTGAAAAGTAAAACAAATAAATAAAAATAAATACGGTGCTGTGTGCAGAAGAGCAAAGACATACGAAAACCACAGGAAAGCAGCTATAATAAACTGTAATTAGTTTGATCTAATTACATTTTTTAATTGTTATTTTTAATTGCATTTTGAGTTCTGTGGTTTTATAATTGGCAGTCATCTCTGTGTTGTTGCCCTTCCTGGCCACGTCTCTCTTGAAAAAGAGACTTTGAATCTCAGTAAGATTCATCTAGTTAAATATAGGTTATAAAAATTAAAAAAAAACATACTGGAACTTCAATGATTTGATAGGAAAAAAAAATGCATGAGTAAAATTTTAAAAGGAAATGCATTCTTGGATTTGTGATATTAAAAGCTCAGCCAACATGCAAACTGAATGCGTTTGCACTCTGCTCAACACTAGTACAGGTGAGTAGTAGTAACCAGTTACATTACTTGAGTAACTTTTTTGGGAAAAGAAAAATTTACTGATAGAAGTGGTTTTACTACACCATTCATTTTACTTTTACTTATTATTATTATGAAGTACCAGTGCTCTTACTTGAATAAATATCTGGATAATTTTACCCACTGTGAAAAATATCACTAGATGACATTTAAAAAAATGCTACAGACACACACCTACAGTTTATGTTAAATTGAGACTTGTTATTTATACATAAGCTTGTTCTAATCTTATTTTCTATCTGCTGGGCCATTGGAGGTCAAATCAACATACAGTAGACACCATGCACTGTCACTGGACCTACTTTAGCCTGATCTAACATACATTACCTAAAGTAAGTATTAGCTTCATAAGTTTTAGATAGACTTCTTCAGTCTGAATTTAGTTTGTAATCATGCTGCTCATTTGCATGATTTATTTTAATCTTTAAAATAACTTCCAAATGATATTACATCATATGTTATGATCAGTCACTCTGTACTCAAGTAGCATTTTTACCAAATACTTTTGTACTTATACATGAGTAATAATATGTTGAAGTAGTGCTAGTCTTGAGGAAAAACTTTGTCTACTGCACACACTCTTCTTTTGAGTGGAAAAACTGAGCGGTTTGTAGGGATTTTTCTATAAGAAATAGCTCACGGTTTGTAAAATGGGGGAAGGGGTGCAACATGAAACTTCTGGTTTCTGCCAAGCCCTGCCCAGTCCTTTGTTTGACGCCAGGGAGAATTTCAACACATTACCTAAGCGGGTCGGAGAACAACAAGAGACCACAATGACAACAGTTTCTCATACTGCTGAATGTTTAAAGAGCGCTGGGACTTTTCTAAGAGTGCATCAGTTAGCATGTAGGCCAGGAAGTTCTGCTATGTTAGCCATGTTAGCTTTGGTTGACTTCAAAAACCCCATCAGTGTAATTTTGCTCCCCGCAGAAGCTCTCCTGTTTACAGACACAATCACAAGATACAGTGCTGGATGAGCTTAAACTCACCGTGCACCTCATAAGGTGACACAGAAAAGGAGCATCCTATCAGATAAATGTTAGCCTATCGACTTTATCTTAGCTTTATTTATCGGCAATTAACGTCAGCGGAGGAAAAACTAAGAAATAAACCATTATTATATTTTGCAGGTTATACATCACAAAAATAATAATAAAAAACACAATAAAAAAGGAAAAACATGAGTTAAGATTCAGCATGCTAACTCAGACCGTGCTAAGCTGACAGTTACCCGAAGCTGAGTACCAACTCCCGGCGTGACTTGCTTCTCTGCACACCACTCGATTTGACATCTTGGTTCCCAAGCCGCCTATCTTGGTTCGCTAGATTCTCGTCAAACCGGGGAAAATGAAACAGAATTGTAAACTCCGGCGTTTGCTCACTGACAGATAATGTAGCGCGTACTGCTAGCTGACTTCAATAGACAAAGAGCAATCGGCAGTTGGACTGTACAGACAGCTGGGCTAGCTAGCTTATGGCCTCTGTGTGGTTACCGGTTAGTAAGTTCAGTCAGCCCGTTCTGACAGCCCGGAAATGTAACCGTGGAATCTAAAAAGGCACAAATTACAAAATACCGTGCCAGTTTGAAACAATAACGACAACAATACGAAAGGCTGGAGCTGTCACAGTCGCTAACAGAGGATTACTGATTTGTCTGGAAAAGCCAGGTAAGGGGCGTGGCTAAAACTGTTATCAAAGTGACGTCGGGTATTTTGATTGGTTAGATAAATAAGTAAAGAGGGTGGAGCCTTTACTTGGACTAGAGGCTTCGCACCATTTGTTGGCCGGCGAGGAGAGTGACTGCCATCGGGGTGGAGTTTCTTCACCACTTCTCCAAAATAGGACCAGGGCGCTGCATCCTGCGCCTTCAAAACCATATTTTAAAGTCCTCCAACAATTTGTCATAAATATTTTCTTTTTGCATTAAGCGGGTAGGAGAACAACTGAACCGGCTGATGTGGGAAGGAGGAACTTTAGTATGGACGTTTCAGATAAAATTATATTTAATTTGTACGGTACTTCTGTTCTTGTCACAAAAACGAAATACATCTTCCGCTACGGTAGGTGGCAGTAGCGATGTACGAGTTGACATCGCGGTCTGTTTTCACCATAACACATGGGAGAAGAATAATTGAAGCGACAAAAACGGAAGCTAGCGGTGCAATCGAGCGATGGTGTATAAATATTTAGTTACATTTAACACACAGAGTTTATGATATAAAACAGACTACTTCCTTAACAGGCCTCGACATTTGGATTTTAAATGCCGCGCTGTTTGTTTTCACAACGAGCTAATTGAGCCAGAAGGAGGAGAAAGTAGCGCTGGAGTAATGTCTGCCAAAACAAACGCTCCTAAGCACAAAGACAGCGGAGAACTTATTAAAAACTACCACAAGCAGGCGTTTGAGCATATATCGAAGGCACTGAGGATCGATGAAGATGACAACGGTGGGTTGGTTTGTTTGTTTACTATATCAGCTGGTTGACAGCTCTGTAATTAACCTCTCTCACCTCGGTGTGTAAACAGGAGAGAAGGAGGAAGCCGTGCAGTGGTACAAGAAAGGAATAGCTGAGCTAGAGAGAGGCATTGCTGTGGAGATCACAGGGACAGGTAAGGAGACTATTTGAGCTCCCCGAGAACTCCAGTCAACACACATAAACGTCACTGTACACTTTCGGTTTCATCAGCAGGAGAGCAATATGATCGATCGAAGAGACTGCGAGATAAAATGAAGGCCAATCTCACCATGGCAAAAGACCGACTTGCTTTGTTAGGTGGGTGGGATTTCACTAATCAAGCATCAAACAGTGCAAAAGTACAAGTCACTTCCACAAGCCTCAGTGTATTTTATCACGGTTTTATGAGATGGATCAACACGAAGTAGTGGGGCAATTTTGAACTTAAAGGAAACGTTTTTCAAAAAACAAATTTAAAAGAAGAGCTCTAAAAAAACGTGGCATTCATTTGTTATATTTGCACTTTTGCTTTGTTGTAATTCTAGGTATGCATCCTAAGCCTCCAGCCTGCTCTCACGTTTTTTTTTCAACCTCTCTCCAGGATTGGCCCATATTTAGCTAAATTCATCATCCCCACATCCTGATGCTGCCACCACTATGTGTCACAGGGGCAATACTATGTTCAGGGTGATGTACAGTGTCCGTTTTCTGCTCCACATGTGTGTTTCCCATCCAGATGCAATTTGCATCTATCAACATAAGGTGACTCTTGAAGTTAGTTAGTTAGTTCCACTGAATTTTATTTAGAGGTATAACAGATAAGACAATTGAATAAAAATGCATGCCATGCTTTTTTTGTTTTTATAAGTAAATCATTTATGAACATCACTTCACAATTACCTACTAGTTTGTGTTGGTCTATCACAGAATCTCATAAAATCCTTAAAGTTGTGTTGTGACTAAATGTGGAAGAAGCTTAAGGGGGATGAACTGAGTACAAGGTGCTGTGTGTATTTACTCTGCTCTGTTGTTCCTTCACAGAGGCCACATTAGCATCTAAGAGTAAAAGTCCTCGTGGCTCAAACTCAAATCTTGCTAATTCACATCCAAAGTCCAAAAGCCAGCCTTCAGTGTCCTCCACCGTCAGGCCTTCAACTTCTGTCAGACCCCCAACAAGACCCATTGAACCAAAGGTGATGTTTTTGTCTGGTATTTGAATTCATATTGAGTAACAATATGAATTGTTACTCAATACACAAAATGTGTATGTTTTGTTTTGAGAAACAAAACATACACATTTATTCACCTGAAGAGTCTGTCAGAAGGTAACAAGTTAAGCAGTTTGGAAAGTGCCCTTTAGGATGTTACACCTTTCATTTTTTTATATATGCATAATTATTGAAAAAAGAAGAAGAAACAGACTGTGAGATGCTGTAATGTTTTTGTTGCCTTTACGCATCTTAAAAATGAAAATGTTACAAAAAATCCTTTAATGCCAAAATGAAAACCGATTTCTACAAAATAGACAATAAAACAAAAATATGCAACTTAAAATAAGCGATTGCATAAATAATCACCAGTGACTGACCAAATTCAACAGAGGTCCAGCCAACTGGCGCTACTAGTCTCACAATGAGAGGAATGGAGATCACCTGAGTCCACTAAGTGCATCTCAAGCTCCGGAAAATACATTGTTTCCACTTTAGTCAACAGAGACCAGAAAGATATGACAGCTAAAGGATCTGAAGAAAATATATTATAGTTTTCTGGGAGGCTAAATATGACTAAATAAGGGAATTTGTCCACATTTATAACAGTTACATTAGACAAGCTGTTCCTGTAAAAATGCTAAAAGTCAAATCAGAAAAAAATGAGATGGAGGGTATGAAATTAAGTTTCTCATTGGAGTCAACTATGTTGTAATAGATTTAAGCTTTAAAGAAATGAACCATGCAGAAGGTTTTGATCAGACAATACTAATACACAGTTACAGTTGATTAACCAATGACTAATCTTTGGTGTCACATTTTACAGATTTTAGGCATTTGAAAAGAAGTTAACTAATATAAGTGCGATATTATGGTATTTTACTAAAAGCTGCGTGTTTTTCTGCCACACAATAAACACTTTCTAAAATCCTGCCAAATGTTGTGAAAAGCAGCCAATTTTTTTTTATTTAAAAAAAAAAAAAAAAAGCAAAGTAGAAATTAGAGGTGTTCAGAAACTTTCCACATCAGAGTTAATTGAGCAATAATGTTAGATTTTCTTCCATTTTCCCAAGAGGGGGCAGGGAACTGCAGCCCACCTAGTTGGGCTGCAGTTCAAAAGCAGCCCAACTAGGTGGAAACCTGCCCAAACTGGCAACACTGGAGGTGAAGACTTAAAGGGAAAACTTTATGCAGACATTGTAGATGAGCTGTTGTGTTCAGGCTCCATGAGCTGCTCTCTGAAAGCGCATCTAAATCTGCTTTGATGACATTGAAAAAATACTCAATGTTTATTGTAAATTTTTCTCCGTCAAGGTGACCCCTCGCATGGGAAGAGCGCAAAATGGAAGACCTCCTGCTGTGAGACAGCCTCCGAAGAGGGATATGAAAAACTTCAAGAATGTGGACTCTAAACTGGCCAACTTGATCCTGAATGAGATCGTCGACAGGTACTTTAAGGCATCTCCTTCGTATGAATTTGTTAAATAAAACTGGTGCCACATTTAAAGCTGTCCTGCCTGTTCTCTGCAGGGGGGCTTCTGTCTCCTTTGAAGACGTCGCTGGACAAGATCTGGCTAAACAAGCACTCCAAGAAATCGTCATCCTTCCTTCTTTAAGACCAGAGGTTATTATTTCAAGATGTTTGATCTCGACTTACTGTTTTTATGCTTTTTTTTAGTTTAACTTATGACCCGGTCTCATATTTACTGTTTAGCTGTTTACTGGACTGAGGGCACCTGCCCGTGGTTTGCTTTTATTCGGCCCACCTGGAAATGGGAAAACCATGCTGGTACGGTCAGAGAACATTAAAAACATGAAAATGTATTATTTTTGTAAACATTCGCTGACATATTATGATTTAGCCTTTTCTTATCAGTGAATTATAGCTTTTGTTTCCACTTTCTAGGCCAAAGCAGTTGCTGCAGAGTCTAATGCCACCTTCTTCAACATAAGTGCTGCCAGTCTGACGTCTAAATATGTAAGAAACATGCTTTCCTTTCTACAGTAAGTAATCGATGCTACAACTCTTTCAAATCTTCCCCTTTGTCTTTGTTGCAGGTGGGTGAAGGTGAGAAGCTCGTCAGAGCGCTGTTTGCAGTTGCAAGGGAATTGCAGCCTTCCGTCATCTTTATTGGTTGGTATTACTCTGCTCCAGGCTTTTACTTTCCTATAAGAGGCCAGAAAGAAACAATATCTCTCTGTTTTCTGCTTTCCTGTCAGACGAAGTGGACAGCTTGCTGTGTGAGAGGAGGGAGGGGGAACACGACGCCTCCCGTCGTTTAAAAACGGAGTTCCTCGTCGAGTTTGACGGGGTGAGGGTGTGAGCACGCTCAGACATTTGATCTGGGATTCTGCGCTCTCTCTCTCTCTCTCTCTCTCTCTCACTCACTCACTCACACTCACACTCACACATACACACATACATGAGAACTTGGGTGTCATTTTCACAAAAGCACCTCTGGATTTCAGGTGCAGTCAGGCGGGGAAGAGAGGGTTCTGGTGATGGGAGCAACTAACAGGCCTCAGGAGCTCGATGAAGCCGTCTTAAGGTGCGAATCAGTCTGTTCATGTTGCACAGTGATATTTTAAGGATGCACAGATTCAATTATTTTAGATTGCTGATCTTGTAAAGCTCTGATTCTGATTTCTCTTCAAGAACTATAAGTAACAGTCATGTTTTTCTACCTTCTACCAGAATTAAGAGTTGAAATCTCTTACTGAAAAAATGTTTATGGCAAAATAAAATTTAGTGCTATCTCTCTACATCTGCATCAGTGGAAAATCTATAAATATCTCCAGGTTCTGTCACGTTGGTATCTGTAAAATAAGATCCTAACAAAAAAAAAGAATTACAGCATATTGTAATTGTTTCTTTACAAGACAGAAAATAGCTCGCTAACTTTTGAAAAAAAAAAAAAACTCACCTGTAAATCTAATCAGCTGTTGTTCAATAGTCAACACACACACACACGCAACACGCTGCTCTCGCACTGCGTTAGAGAGCAGTGTGTGTTACACAGCTCTGCAGTTAAATGGATTTCATTATTATTTAAAACAAAGACAAAATGAGTAGATGTAATTCGTTAACATGATTAGCATTAGTAGCAGCAGACTTTGTGTCACGAGTTAGACTTTGCGGTCAACATTACCCAATTCAGTAAGAAACTCTCATCCCCTCTTGTGGCAGAATGGGTGAACAGCAGTTGTCTTTTCCTTTACAGAGAAATCCAAAATATTTTCTGCTTCCTCTGACTGCATTTATTTTCCACTTGACAACAAACTCTGAGTGTCATTGTAATTACCAGTGTGCTTGCAAACGATGCGTTCACTGACCCGCCGGATGATTTCTCGACGCATCTCTAGTTCTGTTTTATGTTTTCCTGCAGGCGCTTTGCAAAAAGAGTTTATGTGGCGCTCCCCGACGAGAAGGTACTACGCATCCATAAGTACGCTCTCTACTTTTGCAGATGATGTGATTTATCTCACGTTTTGACTCTTGCTTCCTTTAGACACGATGCACGCTGCTTAAAAATCTTCTGGGAAAACACGGGAATCCACTAAGCACCAGTGAGCTCTCCCAGCTCGCAAAGTGAGTGCTGCACAGCCATAAAGGAGCAATATTTTAGTTTGCTTTTGCATTAATTCTTAATAATGTTCTCTGACAGAGCAACTGCAGGATACTCAGGAAGCGATCTGACGTCATTAGCCAAAGATGCGGCACTGGGCCCAATTAGAGGTATGACTCAACTATCCTCCTGGTCACATGGTCACAATTATTGGCACCCCTGGTAAAGAAAAGCCTTAAAATAAGACTCAGATAGTCATGGAAACCTCTTTGTGTTGATTTATTATCAAGAAGATCCAGGAAGTTTATTAATTTATTTTTTTTTCCTCAGAGTTGGGGCCTGAACACGTCCGCAGCATGTCTGCTAGTGAGGTGAGACGATGCAGATAAAATACCCAGAATGCCACTCACATCTCCTGTTTATTGTGTGCTGTTGCATCCCTATATGTGTGTGGTTCACATCTTTTTGTGCTCACAGATGCGCAACATCAAGATGAAAGACTTTGAGGAATCCCTGAAACGCGTCAAGCCCACTGTTAGTTCGGCAACTCTAAATATGTACACCAAGTGGAACAAAGATTTTGGGGATACATCTGCTTTTTGATCCTGGGTGGTCTTCTTTGTTTACCTATATGGAAACCATGGGGTGATTGGTTGAAGCATTATGCAAAGATTTCCTGTTTTATGGAAAGGCTCTCCAACTACTCTTCTTAAAAATTTATTTGCTATCTGTGATAAAAATCATAATTTATTGTGCAGAATTTCCTGCCTTTCCCCTGGAATAAAAACATCCTGTTAGCTAGTAGCTGTAGTACACTTACAGACATGGTGATGGTATCCAAAGAGCTGTTGAAGTTGAAAAGCAACAACAATTGGGAGAATTGCCAAAGTGCTTGGTTTTGCTGCTGTGTTCAGAGAGCACAGGCAGCTTATAGATACTTACTTACCTTTTGTTTTTAAGTAGGATCAAATGAACGGTTTCTTCTGTTAGTTATGGCGTGTTGTTGAATAACTCCAGTAGATGTAAAAACTCATCTGTGAATAAAGACATTCATTAAAGTGTCATTGTCTCTTCACTAAATGTTAGATTTTTCATTTTACTCTAAGGTTTCAGTCTTTCCAGTCAGGGGAAGACACAAAATCAATCCATCCATCCATCCATCCATCCATCCATCCATCCATCTGTTTTCATATTAATCATGCCATCCATCTATTCTTTTTATGCATCCATTTGTTTACAACATCCAACAATCAATCCATTCTGTCCATCCTTTGTTATATAGTGCAGTGATCACACCACTTCAATTTTTCTAGTCTTTTTTTACAGTCTTACTCCAAATTGTATTAATTTATCATCTTTCTTCAAAATTTTACAAAATGTAGAACAAAGTCTTTGAGTGCATTTGCAAATTTATTCAAAACAAAACCATGGAATTATATTTACGCAAGTATTCGCAGCCCTTCTTTTTGTTGTTGGTTTTCTATTTTTAATGCATTTGCAAAACTCTATAAAATGTTGTTTATGCATTTTCACAATGGGGTGTGTAAGATTTTGAGGAATGCGATTAGTACAACTTGGAATAAGGTTGAAACAACAAAAAATGGAAAAAGTGAAGCACTGGGAATACTTTCTGGATGTACTGTATAACTCATCCATCTACCGATCTATTCATCCATCACTTTTTCAGTCCATCCATTTCTTTGAACCATCTATCTGTCCATTTTTCCTTACATCCAACCATCTATCTTTTCTTTTTTTCAGGTTTGACATTTTTAGTCTGACCATCATAGAAAACTCTCATAAATTATTTTTTACCTCTTGAATATATATTTTTTAAAAGCCTAAAATGAACAGAGAACTTTGAAAATTTAAGTCTGGGACTATGACTTTTCAAATCACAGTTCACACATAAAATGTAGCTGAAAAAATAAATGATAAATAGTACAAATCATTTAAATGCATTAATTTTTTAAAAGCTATATCAAATTAAATGGGACACAGTTTTCTATTGAAGGGGTCACTGAATCTTTTGAAATCTGTTACAAAATGGTAAAACTTAGATTGTTTAAAATGCCTGGAAGCTGATAATTGAATGTGCATTGTTGCTTTTTAAATTCATTTTTTAATTGGCCTAAAAAAACCTGTAGAGAACATTAAATATTCTTGATAAGTAGCAAGTGAGATCGCATCATTGCCACATTTTAGCTAAACAGAAAAGCTTAGCAAATTTTATTGGAGTGAAGTAGTTGAAGCTCCTCCTTTCTGCATTTAAGCTTCACAAATTCACATAATTGGTTCATTTACAGCTTACTACTAATCTTTTAAGGAAAGTTGGTTCAACAACATGGGGGTGGGTCGCTCTAATTGGTCAGGTTTTGTCCAGCTATGACGTTTCTTAAGGTAGAAAGTTGTTACTGAATCAAATTTGCATGCCTGTGTTGGTCTATGTGTGACATTTTGATGTTAATTCTTTGATGTTGATCCTTTTGTAACACTAGGGACTGAACTTGGCCTGCAAATTGGCCGCTTGGCTAATTATACAGGAAAATGTACAGTGGCTTATATTCTGTCCCTTATCAAATAAATATGAAGGACTGAGACCGGTTCACAGTTTGTATCATGGAGTAAAATAATGCATCACATTTTCTTTATATATGTCACACACATACAAAATACAATATTTCAATTAAATTGCTTTTTACTGGTAAGATTACAAAGAATTTTTCACATTTAAGTCAAAGCATTTTCTTTCTTGTCGGTAGATGGTGCTGCAGCACTTCTTCCTTCCAACTTCTTTCTAAACCTAAGTTGTAACTATTAGATGTGACTAACAGAAAACATTCTCAGACGTATTCAAGTGATTGAAATATGTATGTACTGTTTGACAGAAAAAGACGAAATCTTCAGCTCTTGGTTCCGTTTTCTTCATCCATATACTTTTATTGTGGGTGATTCGGTGACTTTACATAATCCAGCTGTAAAACTGTCCATCACCTATTGTGGTTTGAGAACAGCTTCAGAAATGAGTTACTACATGGTGAGAATGTGTTATTTTATGCCAATAAAGTTCCTTCAACAACATTCAAATGCCTAGAACCTTCCCATATTTAGTCACATAATCAGAAACTTCATTGTTCTTTTGGGATTTGATGTGATCGACACTAGGAAGTGTGTTATTGTGAATCAGAAGGAAGAGGATACATGATCTACAGATTTATTACTGAAAGTTGTGGCGTAAATGTATAAACCCCTCTTTTACTCTGGTATCCTTCAATAAAATCCAATGCAGTTGCCTTCTGACATCACCTAATTCCTGCTCAGGAACCACTGGTGTGTAATTTTTTTCTCAGTATGAATACATGAAAGCCTCACGTTTGTTAGAGACCAAACAGCAGACGGGTCAGAGATGAACCTGTGCAGAATTCATGTTTTAAAACAAAATCATGAAAAGCTCTCTTCAAACAAACAAAAAGAGTATGGGACAGCGCCTTTTATTCTTAACCGCCTTGTTTCATATCGGTGCAATTCGGTATTCAGGGCAGCATTTCCCATCAGCTGGGCTTTCATTGGGCAGGCCGTGTTAAACCCAAAAGCCTAATGTTACTTCATTCTAGTGCAACGGCAAACATGATGACGTACTAGTGTTTTGTGATGTTTTTCTGTCCTGAAATTAGTGGACTGTGTCGTGTGATGCCAGTCGCTCCACCCTAACCACGCCACACCGCTACAACTGAAGAAAGCCCCGGAATGGTGAAGTGTGGGTTGATTGCAGGTCCACTTTTACAACGGAACAGACAAAATAGCATCCCGAATCGCACTAAGCCATGCCGTACCGCTGTGTGGAAACGGGCAAACTTAGCTTTAAGTCTTTGTCTCGTGTGAATTCCAGTGACTGCATCACCAGCTTCTGGTTGTTTTCTTGCTGTGAAACATTTTTCCTCAAATTCGTGGAGATTGTTGACCTTTTAAATCAGATCAACCTGTAAAACGCTCTCTGTCAGCAGTGTAACCACACCTACTCTCCTTCCCTCAGGGGACAGATATTGGATAGTGTTATTTTTTAACATGTCATGACTGAAGAGTTTCTTTCATAGCAGCAGACAGGAATGAAGACTCTTGGGTTATGGTTTAATCATCACCTTTTCTTCCCTGTTTACTTGGCTCTGAAAACTTCCTGCATGGCACACAAACTTCAACATACTTGCTGGCTGAGTTAGAAAAAGCATGTTGGTGAAAATATAGATGTATTGTGAAAATGTGCATCACAGGATGTCTATAAATGTGTACAAATCATGTGAACAGGTCAAAAATTTGATTCATGTGCAGAAAGTGACGGATTAGAAGAAAACATTGTTACCAGAAATTGAATAACCATCAATTCACACATGGAAAAGTTTAATCCAGAGGCTAACAATCACTTAAAAGAGAGAGGATCCCTGACCAGCTGGGCAACAGACCAAACTGATTGTCCTTACAGTGATTCACTTCAACATTTCAGCAACCAGCTGCAGAACAACTGCCAAGATCTGGCTTTTGCTGCTTTTCTTTTTGTTTTTTACCTCATATTAAAAAATGTGCTTGTCTCGTAGAACAGCTAAATGATAAACCAGTGGAAAGTGCTTTTGTCCTGTAACTCTTTGAATTCTTAAAACAGATAGTTTTAATTTAAACTGAAAGGTTACACTCCATAAAATTCAACGCACCTATAAATCTGGGTAGAGAGTTTGGAAGAGTGCAATAAATTTGCTCCTCCCTTCGAGGACTTCAGTGGCATGTGGCTCACAAATGAAGCTTTTGAATCACATTGAAGCATTTATTCATAAGCTGCTCCTCTGCATTACGCCAGAAAGAACTGGGAGAATACACACAGGTGAAGAATGCGTTCAAATTGATGCCAGGAAACTTTTCATACAAGCAAGGTGGTTCATTTTACACATGTGAAAATAGCAGTCTTCCTGGTGATTTCCCTAGGGCTTAGTGGATGTATACCACACCACATGGATGGGTAACAAGCAGATGTTTACGTGCATCACAGAACCGGAGGTGATCATTCTCTGCAGATTTATGTACCATAATTGCATTTCTCATGTTTTAACACCCCGTTAATGTTTAGAAATGCAACTTCAGTTGTTTTTATGAGCTCTGCGGCAGGGAGGTTTGAATCTCTATGTAACATAAGCTGAGTTATGATGCTTTGACTGTAATTATGCAGTGATTTATACAATGTGCTTCATATTCCATAACATAATGCTCATAAACTGATAACTGGTCACTGTGCTAAACAACAGATGGACATCTTAAGAAGTTCAGGTCTTTGTTCCTTTTCTAAACATTATTATTTTTAACATTAAGCCAAATTAAAATATAAAGCACTTTAACAACAAGGAATAACCTGATCTCTGATAATTAAAAGGAATCAAAATATTAAAAAAATAAAACAGAATAGGATGCAAAAAATATTAATAAAAGCAAGGCAAAGATTACACAACATTTACACAGAAAAATGTCTCGTCATTGTTGATGAAGATGTGCAAAAAGGGTTTAAATAACTTCATTTTTTTTATTGCATTAGCATAATCGCACACTGCAAAATTTAGAAAAGCTCAACCTTTAATTTGAGTATATTTATTAGATGGAGCTAAAATTACCTTTTGTTAGCATTTATCTGAGTTTCTTGGGACTTCTAATTACTACTCCTTACCTTCCTGTTTTCCAGGGGTACCAAGTTGATATGAGTCAGTGATTTAACCAGGGTGAATGACAGGGTTATAAAATTAGCAAAAAGCCCCAAAACTCCCAATTTGAGAGCTACATCAAAGAGTGGAATCTTTTAGTCACCAAGTCTGAATGATACTGTTAAATGTTAGCTTCTGGGAGCATTGTAGGGAAAATGGCTTCTTCTTTAAAATTTTGCTAAGCTTCAAGAGGAAATATGTAGCTTACACTGTCTGGATTAAACACTCCAGGGTGGTTTGGCATGAAATAAGTAGGCGTAAAAATAATCGTATACACATTGGCATGTACGGTAGAGGATCTGTGATACTGTGGGCCTGTTTGTTTCTCTTTGAGAATCAGGAGATCTATATAGTTACAGATTTAAAAGTAACTGTTGTAGAGATCTGTCTATTGTACACCAGCAAAGAGTTTTATAATTTACTTTGTCCTCAGCATGTCCAGGAACAGCTACTCAGTGCTATGATGAAGGTAGGTGCAACAAGACCGTTTATAAGGAGTTAAAAACAGATAAAAAAAATGAAATGAACTCAAAAAATATTTGCCAGTGCAATAATGATAAATTTGAACAGTCTCTCCTCTTTTGTGCAGTATTTACAACAAAGAGGGCATTGCTAATTGTTTTGAAATTATATTTTAATAGACTCTTTGTGTTTTTTGTTGTTGTTTTTTTCTTCTTTTTTTTTTTGCTAATTGTCTCTAACCATCCAGTCTGAAATCTTAGTAAATCCTTAAAGTGCAAATTTGACGCAACAGGCTGTCTGTATTCTCTTAAAGTATCCATGTCAACAGGCAAAATAAAACCGGTGACCCCAGGATCAAAAATGATTTCCCTTGTCTTATTACTAAAATGTTGAGCCTCCAAGCTTTCAGATCCTGGTGAACTTTTGAATAGTCGTGCTACTGTTTTAGGGGCATATAAATCAGAGTAACATCTGCATACCAATTAAAAACAGTTAAATATGATATGGTTTCCGATATATAATATCAGAAACCCAAATATTGACCCCTGAGGGACTCCATATAATAAGCAACACTATTCTACTAAAAACACAGGTCAGAAAGTCTGGAAAACATTAACTCAAGAACATTCTGTACAAGAACAGTAAATGTAACTTTCCAATTCCTGTACTTTGTTCTAGTATCAGAATTTGACAGATCTCCATAAGACCATCCCCATTATCTTCCAACTCTCTGTTCCTGAGCCAACCCCAACTGGACCGTGTCGTTTTGGATGAAACGACCTCTAGTTTACAGCTTACATGGATATATGTTTACACGAAGAAGTTTGTACTTTCTAAATTATTTGCTCTGTAAAAGTGCCCCCAGAAAGTGGAACACACCCCATCGTGAATATCTTTAAACTACAGCAGTATATGTGTTATGCAAGTATGGCTGTGAGATGCTGTAGGACACAGAGAGATGAAAGAGATGACGCTTTGCTTCTGGGCAGATGGCCAAGCCATCCTGCTTTGAAACATCCTGATGAAACAGAGTCTCTCAGTAGGAAAATTTCGCCAGGACATCTTGGAGAGATTTTAATGTCCAGAAATCCTCAAAAGGACAGTAAAATGAGATGTTGCATCAATCATGATGGGGGGATGGGAGGAAGCATGTTATTGCATTTGGTTTTTAGTTACATTGCTTTTATTTCAGTGAAGTTGGTCGCATGCTCTATCCTAAATTTGGCTGAATATGTTTTGCGTTTCTAATAGGAATGCTGTTGGGAGGTATATTGTGCTTTAAGCCAACATGCAACTCTTCAAACAGCCTTGTTGTTTGGGGTCTACTGCTAATGCCAAAGCAGGAATGTGTGAGTTTAACTCTCTTAGTACTTGCCCGAGCAAATCATTTCAAAAGGCTCACATGGGATCCACACAAAACTGGTCTACCATGGAAAAGAATGTTTGGATAAGAGCAGCTGTGTATGCTCTGTGGTCCTGATTCTCTTGCCTCAGGAAGCCAGCAGCACCTTGATGTTGTTTTGTCAAGCAGAAAAATGGATTTCACCTGTCTCTATGATGCCATTTTGCTGTGCTATTTAACTTGTGATTTGTCCGTAATTTAACATTCAAAGACAGAAACCGCATCCAATGTAAAGCCTGGAGAATCAGGGACGTAGGATAAGCAGTGCCGTTCCCCAGTTCTGCATTTTGTTTAGTGCTAGTTAGCAAATATTTGGATGCTAATAAAGTCCAAAGTGACCATGTTAAACAACGCCTGACTTTTGCTAACATCTGGACATGTTAATCCTAACAAAGTGACAGCTACGTCTAAGCACAGACTCAATCTCAAACACTGTATAACAGCACTTTGTAAATCAGCTGTTTTTATGCTAAACTTTTGCCATTAGTGGTTCATAGAAAAGCTTTACAAACAGCAAGGAGCACACTCTGCCTGGTTCTGTCAGAGTTCAGTTGTAACAGTGCTTCTAAAAGAGCTGAGAATGCATGGAAGTACAGAGAAAAGTAATAATTCTGCAACCATTTGAAACATAAACTTCTCAAATGTTAAATTTATTAACGTATTCATTTCTTGCATTATAAGTGCAGTGATCAAATTCTTGAAAACATTGGAAACATGGATACAAACTCACAGAGTGACACACACTATAAATAACAATTGGGGGAAATAGAAATAAATTTGCTCATAAAAGACAGATGTTACCATTGAAAATAATTCTCACGAGACTCATTTCTCTGATTAAAAGTACTTTCTGAAAATAATAACCTTGAAGCATTTCTATTAAGATCATATTTGTCTAATATTTAATGTCCTGTTTTCATTTGCTGCAAATAATTCAGCGTCACGTTCCACAGGAAATGCACAAATACCAAACTGCAAAAACAAAGAGGTTTCACTGTATATTGTTTTTTTTTTTTTTTTTCTAACGCTATTATTATCCCTACTCTTACTCAAGTACAATTTTGGGGTACTTTACCCACCACTCATTGGCAACAAAAAGACCATTTATTACAGAATACCACTCAACAAACTGGATTTTTCATTCATCATCAAGCAATAACAATGAAAAAAAATATATAAAATCAGGAATTCGCTATTTCAGACACTCCTCACATGAACGGGAAGAGTAACAAAGAGAAAAGAGGGAAGAACAAAAAGAAGAGGAAAAGCAGCATGACAGACAGTTATGACTGGTAATTACTGTAGTGAAAGAACTGAGTCCTCAGTGGACTTTCACTTTTCATCAAGTGTGCTGGATGCACACAGGCTGAAGGAATGCACCGTAGGGTAGTCTGCGGCTTTCTTTTTAGTGCACCACTCACTTTCCTGTGCCAGCATCAAAAACCTACGTCTTAACACGTCCACTTCTGTCTAATATATATTTTAAACATCATCTGGGTGGGTAATAACATTGCTGAGAACATCAGTGCTCTGCACTATACAAGGATTTTGTGAAAATTAAAGAAAAAAAGAATTTGTTGTGATGTTTTAGATGTTTGAGGGGACATTTCAGAGATGTGCTGATGTCAAGTCCAGCACATCTGTTTCTGAAAAAGTGAAAGGCTGGGGTGTGGCTCCTGATGTTCCAGAGATTAAAGACTCGGCATGTCAAGTGCTGGCATGACGGAGAGTTTGCTTCCCTCCATTAGTATTGATGTTTTGCCAATTTTGTTGGCTGCAGAAGGAATAAAAAAAGAAATACATTACCTTGTATTTAGACACTTCAAATCTAACAGGTATGTAATAATGGACTAGGAAACTTGTTAACTCTGCATATTAAAGCTCATACTTAGATCTATACTTTCAACAAACTGTTTCATAATTTAGCAGGTATTTTCTGAGCTATATCCATAAAACATATCCGGTGCATGATGGCAGGCTTGAGGTTTAGTGTTTCCTGCCTTGTTCTTAAACACTAACATTATTTTTTTCCATCTTAGGGTAACAGTTTGGACATAGCTGGATGTTTGGACAGAACAACGATCCCAAAAATGCACCAAAGCCATTTTGGAATGGATAAAGCACAGAAAGAATAAGTTTGTGCAATGGCATTCCCAAAACCCTGACCTCAAGCCAGCTGAAAAATTATAGACTTTGTTTAAAAGCTGAGTCCATGTTTATTTAAATGAACACGATGGAACAAGAGTGGTCAGTTGTCCAAACAGAACTCTCTCAGCCTCTCGTTGATTGCTACAAAGACCATGTAGTCAAAGGTCAATTTACAAAAGGACGTGTCTACTAAAGTACTTCCAAAATGTGGATTTGTGAAAACCATCAATTCAAACTGCTCCATCCAATTGCATATTTTAAATGAATTGTTTTGGTATTTTTTAATCATGCCACTATGGAAAATAGACAATGAGCCCAAAACTGACAGAAGGTTTATTCCTACGGTGTGTGAATGCAACGTTCTCACTGTGAGTGTTCTCATTGGTTCAAACGGAGGTTAGCTTACGAAAATTAACTTTTTCTTATATATGTATTGTATAGGTCACTGTACTTCGATATCTTCAAGCAATAACTTCATTTTTAGCCAGCATACAAACTCACTGAGTGACACACACTATAAATAACCATTGGGGGGGAATAAAAATAAATTTGCTCATAAAAGACAGAAGTTGCCATTGAAAAGAAGACTGGCCTTGGCTACCAGCCTCCCATGAGAGAGAAAAATAACATTTTCATGGTAAAATGAAGCTACGCTTTGGGTCGTCTGGCTGCTGCAACAGTACCTACTTTTCAGCAGTCAGTGCTGAAAAGTAGGTACAAGTCAGTCCCTTAAAGTCTTTCGACTGTGTAAGGCCAGAACCACATCCTTTAACTCGGGGGTGATGAAAAGGCCAAATCCTTCTGGAAATACCAGCACTATTTAAAGTCGACTTTTTCTTTTAAAGGCTGATGTAAGCCAGTAGATGGAGCTACGCACAGACAATAAACTGTACCTTCTGTGTTTTAATAAACTTAACATAACACAATGGTTTTGTTTTCACAGTACAACTGTACTAGTTGTACTAGTTCTTGAGGCGGAAAATAAAACAAGCAAAAATAAATTAGTCAAATAAATTGATCACATGCCATCATGTTTTCACAGCTTCCAATTTGAATTATTGTTGCCTCTTTTTTTCTGAAGAAATCACTTGTTATTTAAGTATTTTTGTCATTTTCTTTAATTCTTAAGAACTGAATATCCAATCAATACAAATATTTTGGTGAAAACACCACTGGAACTAAAAGTTTCACACTGTCACTTTATCAAAAGAGCCTTGAAGAAAAGGGAAACATCTGGCCGCACCCTGAAAAGCAGATCATAGGTCAAGAATTTCAGCAAGGACTCATCCTGTTTAAGAAAAGATGTGTCATGCCCTTCAGGGCACACATTTTTCAGCAGTAATGTTTTGTCAAAAACAAGGTGATTCTCCTCAGGGTGCTGCTGCATGATGAATGGAGAAGCTGAAGTTTCAATATTCAGCTCAAGATGTGGGAGTTATTTATGGACTGCATGAAGGATATCAGTTCAAGGGTGACACAAATACTAACTAAACGATATACATTTCCTACTTGATTAGCTTTCTTTGTTCAGCCTCCTTCACTTGGACACCCTAAAATAAACCCAAGTGCAACCAACTGTGTTCAGAAGTTATCTAATTTGTAACCAGAATTCGTCTGTAATTTAATTTCAGGATATATACCCGTCTGGTGTGTGAAGGTCTGAACAAACAGCATCATGGAGACCAAGAAACACAGCTACCACATTAGAGAAAAAGATGTGGGCAAGTTTAAAGCGGCATTAGATTATAAAACAATATCTCAAGCTTTGATCATCTCACAGAGCTTTTCCCCTCTTCTTTGCAGTTTGCTGCGAACTATGTAAGAGGACACAGCAAACGTTGGAAGAAAGTCCAAAACAGAACACGAAAAAACATTGTGCATGCCTCATGTTTCTAAAACAAAAAATCTAAAATATCTATTTTGCTTGCGTCGACACATGGTTTAGTAAATGGCCCAGTCAGAGTTTAGGCATAAATCTAATTGAGAATCTGTGGGACTAGTTTAAAATCTGCTGCTTCTGCTTTCTGCCTGATTGAGGTTAAGTTCATCTAACATACTCTGTCATGCCACCCTGCTCTATGACCCTGAATGAGATTAAGCAAAAACTACAAACAGATCCAGGAATGACTCAAAGACGAGATTTATTGTAGTCAAATGGATCTTTTCTGTTATGTTAAAATTATAGCAACATTTCAACACAGCAGAAATAGCAGCAGTCAGAACCATGACTCTCTATTTCATTTAGGAAATAGAGAGACCTAAACTGGAAGGACCGTCTGAAACTAGTCAACAGGGCTCTGTCAGATGTTTGTTGTTTCTTCTTACTGAAACCCAAACCAGTTTGTGTCAAGGATCATTATATATAGACATAATATGATCCTGAAGGTTAACAGGTTATTTACTGGAGGAGAGGATAATGAGGCATCCCACTGACCTCCTGTCAGCACAGGTCAGCTGATCAGGAACACTTTCAGAGTCAATCTTATGTCAGGAGATTTTAAATCTTTCCTGGCATGCCTTTGCTACCGTGTGATGTTTTTAAGTTTGTTCAAATCTTTTTCATCCTTTACAAAGACATCTATATATCACACCACATCATGTCGGTGAACAGCTTTGCTTCCCTTAAGATGTTCAGGCAGATCTGCAGCTGCAGCTCCTAACTGCAGGGTCACTAAACCTGTTGATCCCCTTAAGCCCTCAGGAAAGTTACCGTGTCAGAGCACAAAGAATTCAATTGGCAAATGGAGGTTGATGCACAGATCTCCTCTTACTCTCTCAGCTGTGCTGCAGGCACCACGGTTTTTAGTGCAAACACTCAGAAACACAGAAAATGTAGCCTGATTCAAAACCCCTAAAGTTCCAATTACTGCTGCCTCAAAACTAGTGCTATAATAAAGTAATACAAGTTTTTCAGATGTCTCCGACCATATTTTAGTGTAGTATTATCTGTTGATACCTGGATGGCTGGGTCAAGTCTGGTAAAGTCTAATACTATTCCCTTAGTGTAATATGCTTGCATAAGTCACCGCTTAGACAAACAGAATGAGCAGCAGAAACAGCAAACAGGTCAGAGAGCCCAAATAAATGTTTGCATGTGGTTCAGAGCCAGAGATTGTGAGCCGCAGAACCAAGCTACATTACCTTTGGTTTCCCCTTGATTTCATATGCATACTACACCATTCAGAGGTCATTACAAGCTCTTATGAACAACATTGCAGGGCTTTTCTTATGAAATATTAGTGACTGCTTTTTTGTAAAGCTCTCCTTGATGGCAAAACCAAAACTTTAATATCTTGCAGTTAAGCAAACATACTGAACCACAGAGTTATAATAGTGAAAGGGAAATAGAAACAGCAAAGCCACTGCACTTTTCACAGCATAAAAAAAGGTCTACCTTTGTTCCACAAGTCCATGAATTTTTCTTCCCTTCACCCGTAAAGCAACTATTTATGTATCTTATAAAATATAAATCAAGAATGAATAGAAAAGAGGAGGAACTTCCATCCATCGTCTATACCTACTTTTCCATGAATGGTCATACGGCAGCCGGTGCCTATCTCTATCGATCAAGATGTATGAATTTATCCACAAATATTCCAATTGACACAAAAGGTTAGATTTTCCTCATGATGAATGAAACATTCAGTTCTTTTTGATAAAAAATAACGTTATTCCCATAGGCCAAACCTTTTGAAAAATTATCATGACTAAGATGACAGAAATTTCCCTACAGACCTAATACAGCCTTAATAAAATTAATAAAATGTAATTATAACTTGAGGAAAAATATTCTGCAAAAGTCGGTGACATCAACAATCTTTCATTTTGAACAGAATTATTATGTCTTATTTACTTTATTAAAAAAGAAAACTTTTAAGCAGTACTTTGGTTTTCTTAAATTGGTCAGGGTATCTTCAGACTTTATAATAACATTATAGTGACTTAATGTCAAAAAGGTCCAAATCACTTTTCAAAATAGGGAATGTAAGAAAACTTCACACTCAAATACTATAGATGTTGGTCACCTTTTCAAGTCTTTTTCAAGCCCTTTTCTTTGCAGACTTCTGCCCAGGTCCCTCTTGAAAATGAGATCTGGATCTCAACCGGGTTTACCTGATTAAATAAAGGAAACAAATAAAATAAAATAAAATAAAATAGGAAATTGGTAAAAAAAAAAAAAAAATAGAGCCTCTAAGCTGAATTTTAACTTAATAATTAAAAGCAACAAGCAAAATACACTATTGTGCTTATTCCTTTTCAGAGTGTAGGAAGATGGGATAACTTTTGTAACCCATTCTGAACATGAAAAGTTCTGCAGAATCATGACCTTCATGACCTGAAGGTGAACCATGACCTTCACGTCAATATTACTGCATTTACCTATTAATAATGTCACTTAATGTTGTGTCTTTGCTGATTCACTCACCTGAAGGTGCTGGACTCTTGAAACTGAAGACTCAGCGATTTGTTTTTGCTTAGACCATATGACCATCATGATGTTGGAAGGCCATCTGGTCCTAAATATAAAGCAAAATAAGATGGTGACATCACAACAAAAGTAATGTGCTCTTCCATGGGTAAGCAGAAAACTTTGAATTCTGCACCTTTTATCCCGGGACACATGACTAACACAAAATGGGAGAGAATCAAAAATAACACACACTTCAAGTTTAGACCTAAGTAACGTGCTTTTAACCCTCCTGTGGTTTTGGTGCAACGCTCAGGAGGAGTGCAGCAGATGTCACAGTTGAACAGCAGGGAACCTGTGTGACATCTAATGTAGGTAGCTACAACAATGAGTCTCAACTTTGCATCTCTGGGATTTAAAACAAACAGACATTAGCTACATGCTAGTCTGTTATTTGGGAGTGACACCAGAACTAAAGCCTATTCTGTCCTACCATCATAAAAATGTAAACATAAAATCCAGGTGGGTCTTGAGTGAAAAAAAGTAACTCCCATAGAGTTACTTTTGTGCATGGTGGAGGATCTGTGAAGCGATGGGCCAGTTTCTATTTTAACTGAATAATGAAACAAACATATGTTGCCAAATCAAAAGAGAAATTGTTCATAGGTGCAAAATCAACTTTCTTCCATGGGTCCTGTCCCCAGATTAAAGTCCCAAAAAACCTACGGGTTGAGCATCTATGTTGAATAAAATGTCTTTAGAATACTGGCAACAAAGTCAATAGAGATGTAATGAAAAAGCCAAACGTTAACATTTAATTTTGAAAAAACATTTGTCTCAGATTCTCTCTGGTGGAGCTCAGGACTATGGTGGCGAACTCCCATAGCTAGCAGAATTGCAGCCCGACCTCAAAAATGACAAGCAGGCCATTTAGCTCAATACTCTATGCACCTTTCAGACAAGTAGTAGCTGTGTCTCTTAATTAGTGACAAGGAAAGAGAGAGTGTGTGGACGTGTTTCTAAAAGCAGATCCTGTATTGGTCTTTTGACATGGTCCATGTCCTCTGTGAAGAGAGACTTTGTTGCCTTCGGACAGACCCGTGGCCTATAACACACACTTTTACAAAAGTACATGTGTCCATGACTTTCAGTCTAGAAAACAGCAGGCTTTCTTTGAGAGTTTTGCTTGAGACAGCAATCATCATGAGCCTGATAATACAGTGGCCTATGAACACAGAGAATGCCAATATACACAGGACAGGGTTAGACTATTATAAAAAAAACTTGTGTTTGAAAAATTTAGTCAATGTTCAGAGTCAGACCTAAGTTAACTGAGGACCAGTTTACACTGAGCTTGAAACAGTGAGATTGTTGTTGTGTCCTAGCTGCTCGTTTACCCATTTCCATTGATCGGAGTCTGTGGCACCTTTTGAAACCAGAGTGGAACTTTTCGGGAACAATCCCTGTCGAGGTGTGAAGTACTCTGCAGGTGTGAAAGCACACATGTGCAGGACATATGGCTTCAGGATGTGGCGGAGGTTAAGGGTTTCGACAGTGTGCTAAAATCAACCATACTGTGCTTCACCATGGTATGGGTGGGGGGAAGTTTGCTATTGGGGTCGTGACAAGAAGGGGCGGACAACATGAGGCTGATAACAAAATGACGTGATTTTCTTCATGCAACTGCAGCAATGAGAACTGATTTTGTCACTTTGGTCCAACCATGTATAATCCTTAAATGTGGAACATTTCCCCAACCAAACTCTGAAAATACTGGCTGTTTCCAGACAGCAGTCTCATGTAAACAAAACCTTGAAATCCAATGAGTATTTCAATGCCCGGATTGTCCTGGGTGTTTTGTTTTTAAGGACTTATGAGAGTTTCTGTAGAATGTCAACCTTAAAACTAATATATGCGACGTCAGAGGCGCATGACAAGCATTTTGTTTCAAGCTGTGCATTTTATTTTATTATTTTATTTAATAAAAGTTAGATCTTAAATCTTGGCAAAACTTGAAAATTGATGTACATAGAGGCTGAATATGCTTCAGATTTTTAATTGTAAAAAAAAAAAATATGTAAAAACCATGCATCCTTTTCCTTCCACTTTAGATACATGCACTTTCCCCCAATAAAAAACACAGAAACGTGTGGATGAAATGTAATAAAAATGAGAAAATTTTGCAAAGCTCTGCAGATGTCATTCCTTTGTGCTAAGCTTTGAAAGCCTCTCTAGTCAAATAAGGCATGCTGTTTTTCCAGTGAACATAAGGACTGCAACACCCTCCCTTCACACCCTTGTTTTGAGTCAATTGTTGACAGATGTTTTGTTATACTTAGCACCTGCTGAACACAGGGTTTTCCTCAACCTTTGACCTCTTCACTTAGTCGCAGCATAAGCCGAGTAGCAGCTGTCCTCAACATGAAATCCACCTCTCACTTGTCGCCAAACTGTCTAATCTGTTGATTAGGTTTCACTGCAGCAGGTGCCACACCTTAGCACCCAGTGATGTCAGGCAGGAGGTTTTTGCATAAGCATCTCCACGTTGTCCACATTAACCTAAAACCAAAGAAGATTCTGAATGTAATTTTGTTCCTGTAGACTGCTGAGGTTAAGCTGTGTCATGAAGAATCCTCTCCTTTGAATGAGCAGAGACTGGGTTCCTTGTTAGCTGCTGGACAGGTGACAATTAGGGTCAGAGCCCTGCTTTCCTCTTGGCTACGTCTGGCTTTCAGAGACTAAAAGGGTTTCATGAGGAGGACTCGGAAGCATTGAGGCATCTGGCAGCAGCCCTTCCCTCCACATCCTGAGGGCCAGCAGAGCTGCTGTGTGGCAGGGCGATCAGGAAGACAAGGTGTGCACTGTAAGCTAAACGCACATGGAGGGCGGTGGCTCAGGTTCCCACTTCGGTAGATGCTCCACCACAGAGAAGCTCACTGTGAAGAGGAAAGTGGAGGAGGGGAAATGTGTCGCAACTGTAAGCTTGCAAGAGTGTTTTAATCAATAACAAACGTCTAGCCTCATTTGGAGAAAATGAGCTGAATTTCATCTTTTTCAGTGTAGTTACGTACATCATGTGGTATTGCCCCACATGCTGCATCCCTGAAGTGCCAGATGCTCCAGCAGTGACATCAGTGCACAATGAACTTGGCGCAGCATGGATAATCCTCATCATTTGACACTTCAAAGCTCCGTCACAGTTGAAGTGCAGTCGCCGCCTCCATTGCTTCATGTGACTGGAATTGATTAGTAGAAGTTAAATATATGTCTGGAGAGATGGTGAAGCTTCACAGGACGTATTCCTGAAGTACAGAGACATTTTGCTCTGAGTGATTTACAGAACCAAAAGCTTATGTACTGTTCATGTTTGTCAACGTGTTGCTTCATTTATTATAGGTCCAATCATGAGGCCCAATCTTCATTTTGATGTATAAAAAGATCATTTAACCCCCGTTAAAATGTCAAATTTATGTGACATAAAGAAAACAAAACAACCTTAGTCTACGTTCAACAACAAGGCCTTGATACTGGGTCATTGTTTAAAAATGGTGTCTATATTTAGTCAAGCTTAATGAACAACGTGTGCTCTTCTCCAGTGATCTTTTGTGTAAAAATCACTGGAGGTTTGTGCTCCTATTTACTATGGAATTAAAATTAAAGCAAATGTTAAAAAAAAGAAGGTGAATTTTTGGGCTGCACCTAAGATTTTTGCATTTTAAGAACATTTTGATAAGTAAACATCTTGCTCTAAAATGAGACCATCTGCACCAAGAGCACATGCTGTTGAGTCAAATAAAATTTACTTTCACACCTGATCATCCATCTAGGTACTCCACCTGGTTTATTATACAGGTATAACCCTCCCAGGTAGTAGAAAAGGTACATTTCTACTTTCTCTTTTTTAAATTTAGGATATTGCAATGAGTTGAAAACATGTTATGTAGTCCAAGAATTTACAAAGAAGCTTAATCAGACCAAAAATAATTATGATAATGAAGTTGACAGAAAGCAAATGAGAAAATTGTGGAGATATTATATTGCTGGTTGGAGTGGATTCGTTTTTCAAATGATGAAGTTGAAATAATACAAAAAAACACACCAGATTAAAAATAAAAGCCAGGTTTGAATTTGATCAATAGCTCAAAATGTCTATCTGTTTAGACTTTACCGATGTCCTTTGATTGTCTTTGATTAATCCTGGTACTTTACCTAATTAAAACTAAAACAAGTGACTCTATAAGGCTTACTGGATACATTGCTATTGACAAGGATTTCCACCCAAAATCCCTATCTTCTTAGTTGTAAGAAATAGATAGGATTACCAGTCCAGACATCGGAACAAGCGAGCAGGCAGGTATTAGTGACTGTGTCTAAGCTGGATTTAAAACCAACTGGCCCGTCATCCCTACTGGTGAACGACGGCAGTATCTGCAGGAAGCAGTGGAGAGCAAAGCCGTCGTCGAGGACAGAAAGGATTCATGCCGAGGCATCAAAGTGCAGGCCATGGAAATAACGCTGAAGGGTTTTCCACTGAAGGTGGTGAATATTCCATGGAGGAATAATAACCTCAGCACTCTGCATACAGAGGCTCCTCTCTCTGAACAAGGAGAAACCATCGTTGGAGTCT
The DNA here is from genome assembly GCF_000485575.1 of Poecilia formosa. Classification (NCBI taxonomy): domain Eukaryota; kingdom Metazoa; phylum Chordata; class Actinopteri; order Cyprinodontiformes; family Poeciliidae; genus Poecilia; species Poecilia formosa. The sequence continues at coordinate 2,718,560 of NW_006799981.1, read as the reverse complement.
ACCTGTTAGTGCTGGGTGAGTCAACGACTGTCTAACCTTAGTGACAGGCTCCTATTCCGCAGGTGTTCGTGTATTGAAAGATGAACCATTTTTCCTTTTCATTGAAAAAATTCAAGCAAACATTTAAACAAGCAGGGGACAAGTAAAGTTCAAAGTGCTTATAACCAAAAAACGTCACACAGTAACCAATTATGAAACAAGCAATAAACATTACATTTTGTCAAATGTCATCAAAATCATCAAGGAAATATACAACAATTATACATATTAATGTTCAGCTAGTATTCAAAGGGAACTCTAGGCAGGTTGGTTTTTGTCTTGATTTATAGGAACTTTGTGTTTTATCTGATCAAAGTCTTAAAGTCCAGCCAAGCAGGTTTTTTACGTGAAATGGCAAATTTATCAGTTCGTCTACCTTAACATCATCTGACTATAAAACCCACAGTATAAATATGCTCATGGTAAAATGGACACACATGTAATTTATGTTGTATAAATTATGCAAGTACAGCTCATAATGACGTGGTTTGTTGCTAGTCAACTACTACACCAACAAATGATTATATTTTGCATTATAAAACATTAGACAATGTGTAGCTTTTCTATTGAACACCATCTATATTTGAATATATTTTACCAATCTAGTTTTACCTGCACTATCAGATAAGATAGTCCTGAAAATATCTCTGATATTGCTTCTTTGCAGGATGGCTTTCATGGTTTGGAAACAGTCTGGTGATATTTGTCCTGTACCGCCAGCGGGCCTTACTCCAACCAACAGATTTCTTCACCTTAAACCTCTCCATTTCTGATGCCAGCATCTCGGTGTTTGGATACTCTCGAGGAATTCTGGAAATCTTTAACATCCTGAAAGATGACGGGTATCTGATCACGTGGATCTGGACTTGCCAGGTAAACGAAATGTAAAAACAAATGCTAAATAAGCCAAACAATTCCTTGTGTTCTGGATTTTTTTTCTCTGCTAAATCTCAAGCTGTGCTATAGCAATGAAGTTTAATAACAATTAAAAAGGTAAAATGTTATCATACAATGTTCTGAATTGCAAACAACGTTATGTGCATTGTCTATCTTTCCCAGTTAATTCATTACATTACAAAACAGCAGAGGTTTTACCATGAATAGAGCATGTGTGCGAGTGTGTGCGAGTGCATATGCAGGGGATTTTGGTACTCGCCATGCAGGCTAGAGGTTAAATCTGTAATAAGATTAGCATGTTGGAGACCTTTAAATGGGTAAACCTCTCCTAGTAGAAGTTCAACAACCAAATGGAGAACTATTAGGAGCTTTTCCCTTGATTTTTCTTTAGCATATTTTAACCATTTGCTCAAATTTTTCAACACAATTGCAATTTCCATCTAAAACCTTAATTTTAAAAACAAGTCTTATGTGTGCAAGCAGTGAAGTGCGCCATTCATCCCTGTGTTTTCTTATCCGCTCGCAGCCACAGCTCAAAATTAAATTGTTGTCATTCTTTTGCCTGGAATTCAAGCAGGCTATTTTTCTTGCTCAAGGCTAGCTCCGGAGGAAAGTTGGGATCCGTGCAGGAACGTCAGGGAAAACTCCCTGAAAAATCATAGAAAAACAAGGTGTTGAAAAGCTGTAGCGTGCCACTCTTATCTTACCTTCCCCTGAGAGGCGAGCTGAGATGGGGGTGGTAGTCAAAATTAAAAATAAGGGTACACTCCAAAAGCAACACTTTAGAAAAGGAAAGAGCATGTGAACAAGCATGTGAGAAGCAGATTAGTGCACGAAACGTGATGTGACCAGAACAAACCCCAGCCAGCTCTGTGTATTTGCACCTTAGGAAGCCGAACTGGGCTTCACAGAGGCAAACATGCAACATAAAACATTAAAGTCATAATTTATTTTTCTTTTGATTCTTCCTACATATGCAAGAAACTAGCTTTGAATTAAAACCCCAGGAACCAGAGTGAGTGAGAAAATTGTGATGAGTGCGTGTAACTGGATTAGTACAAAGGAAGATCAAGATAGTAATTAGCAAATGACCTCAAATGAGGTGTGTTACCTGGAAGTGACTCAGCAGGGAGCCGGGTGTTGCACAGTCGGAAAGAAATGGAAACACCGCAACACCTTTCAAGAAGGGTTGTAATTCAGAGATATTCGCCCTCAAACAATATATAACCCAAAGTTTACATCAACACCATTGGCGGTAAAAATTGATGACCACGGTTTGTGTGATACAACGCAATAATTCTGTTATCTATCATCCAATTCAGTTCACTTTTTCTGTTCATCTTAGTTAGCCTGAGTATTTAATTTAAACGAGGGATGTACAACAGACTTTACAAGAAAGTAAAAAAAAATTTAAAAAGCTGATTGTAGGAGCACTGCGACAGACTGGCGACCTGTCCAGGGTGTACCCCGCCTCTCGCCCGGAACGTGAGCTGGAGATAGGCACCAGCACCCCTCCCGACCCCACTGAGGGACAAGGGTGTTCAGAAAATGGATGAATGGATGATTGTAGGAGCAATACAGCATCACTAAAGCAGACATAATATACCAAAACGCCAACATAGCTTGATAAAGTTATTTCCTCATGTTTCTTTTAGCCATCAACATGTAGGTCAAAGGAATATGGGAACGATTTCTTCCTGGTCATTAAACTTGCTATACTTTAAATAACAATGTGTTAGAGTGAGAAAATAATTTGTTTTGTGGATGACCGTCACCTCGATTGCTGTTGTCGTTTTTGATTAGGTCATATTTTGAAAGATTTAGCTGCCGGAGCTGGAATACAGTAGAATCATTTTAAAACAAAAAAACAAATTCTTGTTTTAGCAAGATTTATATCCCTATAAACCAAAGTATGTTCATGTTTAAAAGAGAAAGGTCACAATAGTAAAACAGCGAAACCTTGCAGGATGCTTACGTGTCATCAAGAAGAAACAGAATGAGAAGATGAAAGGAGCCATAATCTACTTATTATAGCAAAAGCCATAAAGCTTCACTTGTCAAAGTGAAAAATTGTTCTTCGTTTTTGGGCATTGATGCATGGACAGATATGTTTGCATAAAATTTACAGTAAAAAGTTGTATTTGATCAAATATGCTGGAGCTGTTTAGCTGTGAGCTTTAGCTTTTCTTTTTATTTATTAACTTTTATGTAGCTAGGCGAGTACTTAATGATATCAAAGATCTCTTTTGCAAAGTGTTCTGTCCAAAACAGGCAGCAACAGTATTGCAAAAAACACAGATTCTAAACATTTCACATGTAACAATCAAACTATTTAACTATTAAGCTGAAAGATAATGCATTGGGACAAAAAGTAGCTACAAGATATAAAAAGATTATAAAATATAGCAAAAGCACCTGCACTGCAATGTGGACACCTTTAACTTTGGGAGAATAATCAACCAAATTATGACCTACGGTAGCATCTGACTGAAGAATGATGCAAATATTGGGTCTGGAAGGATCAGATCTTTAATCTGGTGAAGACACTGTAAAGATGCCATGCAATAAATGAAATAAATCCCCTGTGTCCATCTTCTTCCAGGTAGACGGCTTCCTCACGCTGCTCTTTGGCCTTGTGAGCATCAACACCTTAACAGTCATCAGCGTCACCAGATACATCAAGGGATGCCACCCGCAAAAAGGTCAGAACAAACTGCTCAGAGTGCAAGTGTGAAAACACAAAGAGGGCCATCATGGCTGCCTCCTTCTCATTCCACTGACCTCCTCTGACAGAAAAGCCTGCTTCTGTTTTCATCTGGGAAAATAACTACCATTCGTCTCCAGCCATTCCATTTATATTTCTCCAGTATGTCATTAAGACAATTTGAGGTGACATTTTCTATTTTTGAGACTACATCCGAATGTCAAAGAATGTCCTAATTACATAGAAATGAGGGTGAAAAACTGTATCTGATTTTATGTAGTTGGCGGTTGTTTTTAAAACTCTGTGACTGTAAACTGTGCCCATTAGTGGCGAGTGTGGGATATCACCAGTTGCATTATATGCCATAATACAGCCATTGAAAATGACTAACCTAGGTCTGAATAGAGCAATTTAAACAATCTAAGGAGCAAATTAACCACCAGGTATGTGAGGTGAGTTGGTGTGAAAGCTACAAAAAGCTCTGAGTTTTGGTACTTACAGTTTTACAGATGGATTTATATCTCTTGAACTTTTACACATTTTTGTCAAATTTCAACCATAAGCCTCTATTTCATTTGGATTTTATGTGATGGGTCAGCACAACACAAAGTAGCTGTCCGATAATTTACCAGATAGATCAGAAATGTATTTGTGGTTAAGTTTAATGCAGGTTTAGCTTACAAAACAATATCTCAGCCTTTAAAACATACCATAGAAAGAATATAGCTGTCCATCTATACTGGCAGGACGGGCAATGGCAAACATAAATTCTTGACTTTCTTTCAAAAATGGTTTTCTTTTTGCCACTCTTCCGTAAAGGCTAGATTTGCAGAGTAAAAAAAAAAAAAAAACGCTAATGTATTTCCTTGTCCTGAGCAACAAACATGTGGTCAAATGAGACCAAACTAAAGCACACAAAACACTGTGTAGGGTGAAAAACACAGCATTTCCACAGCAGAACATTATGCTGTCAAGAACAGCCTCCCTTATTCAGTTAATTGCAGGATGGACAAAGGTAAATCCTGCAAGAAAAGCTTTGAGCACAAAATCTAATTGCGAATCTGTAGGAAGACTTTCAAATTGTTGTTCAGAGATCCTCTCAGTCTTACTTCAACTATTTTGCAAAAAGAATGGGCAAAGAGTTCAGTGCAAATCTGTTTGAGAGACGGAGGAAAACACTTCCAGCTCTGATTTAATTAAAGGTGTTCCCTCAAAGTATTGACTCGGCAAATAAAAATGGACTCTTTTTATAACTTTAAAATGTTAAACAAAATGGGGAACCTTACTTTCCATTAACAGATAAGCATAGATTTGTGTTAAAACTGATAAAGTTTGTGACAAAATATTGAAATGTCTAAGGTCTATGAATACTTTTGCAGTTCCTTATAGCAAAGCTCTGAAGTATATTTTAGAACTGCAAAGAAAGAGCTGACCTTTTCATAGTTTCCTCTGATCGCAAAAATGTGTGTAATTGTGTCCTTTTCAGATGTTTGGTAAAGGCTGTCAATAAAAGACTTCATTGTTCAACAAATGTCAATGAGAGTGCTGACATTCATAACAAGTAACAAGAATTTTCCTTCCTTCAGAGCCTCTCACTGTTTCTGTTTGCCAAAAACATTTAACCTTTAAGAACTAAAAATCAAACTCATGAACTACGTATTGTTGTTTTGACATTGCCTTTTCTTTTTGCTGTGTATCGTTGCAGCACACTGCATCAGCATCAACACCATTGCAATATCCCTAATTTTCATTTGGACCGGAGCGCTGTTCTGGTCTGTCGCGCCGCTGCTGGGATGGGGCAGCTACACAGGTCTGTTCCAGTTTGAAACCTCACCAAAATGTATTGTTTTTTTTGTGCCCACTTGCGTCTATTTTGTACAAAACTGTTTTCTATCAATGTACTTAGCCATTCCTTTTTAGTTTTTCTTGGTAGTTGGGTATTTTAGGGACAAATAAAACTAAAAATGTTTGAGTCTCACTTATAATTTCATTTAATTGGAATTTTTTTCCCCCCCTTTCTTTTCCTTTGATTTTTGTTTGGCTCACCTCCCCCCTTCTACAAAATATGACTTTTGGGCATTGGGTAGCTCAGTTGGTAGTATTTACAGAGGATATAATCCTCGACGTGGTTTTCCTGCGTTCAATTCATGGTATCAGGCCATACGCTGCATGTCTGACTATTCTCTCTCCATCCTCTTTCTTGTCAAATGACTCTTCACTAAAAGCCAAAAGTGACAAACATTTAAAAAAGAAATATCACACATTAGGATCCTTGATAAAAAAAAATATATATAAATGACCTCCTAAAGCTAGATCAAATTAATTGGAGACATATAAACCCATTTCCTCAACGAGTATTATGAGCACTTTAAAGTACTAAACCAGGTATGAAACATTACCACAGTAGGAAGGAACTAAAGCATGGCTGGTATGAAGCAACAAAAGAGAAAGCACAAGAGAAGTTATAATAACCAGTTCCTGCATGGTCCATATTCAAACTAAAATAACAACAACATCAAAAGAGGATATCAGTTCATCTGTAATAATTACTGAGCTACAGCCTGATTGTCTGCATCTTGTGTTTTGCAGATCGGGGTTATGGCACCTGTGAGGTGGACTGGTCCAAAGCCAATTATTCCACCATCTACAAGTCTTACATAATCTCTATCCTCATCTTCTGTTTTTTCATCCCCGTGATCATCATGCTCTTCTCCTACATATCTATTATAAAGACTGTAAAATGCACAAATGCAATGTCCGCTGATGGTTTTCTCTCTGCGCGACAAAGGAAGATGGAAAGAGATGTCACGAGGGTAAGTCGAATGTAGAATCATGACATATTTGGTGGCAGAAATAAAAATGAAACCATAGTGATTTTTTATCCCCCCCCCCACTAGATTTCTATTGTAATCTGCACTGCTTTCATCATGGCCTGGTCACCTTACGCGGTGGTCTCCATGTGGTCGGCCTGGGGCTTCCACGTACCCAGCACCACTAGCATCGTCACCCGCCTCTTCTCCAAGTCTGCCAGCTTCTACAACCCACTCATATACTTCGGCATGAGCTCCAGATTTCGCAAGGAGGTCTCACTGCTGTTTCCGTGCATTCCAGAGAGCAGGGAAGTGGTGCATCTGCAACACTTTAGAAACATCAAACCAAAAGCTGAGAACTTGCTCCAACACACATCCCTTCCTGCCCAAAGACCAGAGGCGAAATATTTGGCAGGAGCGCCAAACGGGTCCAACCCTGACAGCGACTCAGGGGTCAACAGTCCTCCTGAGACTCCACCTGAGATCTTCCACATCGATGTGCCCTCACACATTGAAACGTCAGAGTATTGGTGCGACAGACTCTAAGACTGTTTTAAACCAGCAGTACAAGAGTGGGATTGACTGTTTTTTGTATTCTCTTCATCTTACCCATCTTCATAAGCAGATGTACCCATGTTTGGCATCAGTACGTGCGCCAATAAACAAGTTTTTGAAGGCTCAAATTATATTTTATATTTTTGTTTCACTACATCAGTCTGAAAGTTTTTAAGACCCAAAGACGAACAGACTTGGATGACTTTCCTGGTACTAATTAGAACTACTTTGAAGTTAATTAGTCTGCCATTCACCTTGCAAATAAATCATACCAGAATCTTCTAGTTAGCACTAAAGGTCACGATCTTTCCAGCCTAAATCCTTTTTGGAACAATCCATGAAATGTGGAAGCAGTAAAGTGCTGAGACATGAGATCCGTTGTATCATCTGGAACCACTGAACCATCCTTGACTTGACTGAAGTATCTGATGGTGTTATGCAGTGCACCCTCGAGGGTGCTCACACGCTAATCTCACATATACGCTGCAGATAACGCGGTGTCCAAAAAGATGAGCAGTTTCACATCTCCATTAGTTGCATCGTCACCGTGTCGGCCAGCTAAAATCAGAAGCAGAGGGGTTAGGTTTTTACAGGAAATCCAGCCCAGAGAGCTGTGAGTTACAAATTTTCTATGTTTACAACCCGTCAAAAGGATGGCAGGGGTGTAAGAGAAATGAGTAACCCTGAAACTCAGTCCGCCCTCTTGGTCTACTTGGGGCAGAGGGATCTAATCTTGAATAAAGCTCCCCAGTGGCTCCTGCAGAGACTGTAATAGCGCACACAATGAGCTCTTTTACAGCAGTACTTCAGACTTGTAGCTTCAAATGGCAGGCAAGCATCCACAACACCTTATGCGCCAACAGTCTGCATAAACCAACTATAGCTCAGGATTTGGGAGTCATGTAAGGCTGATATCAAGTGTCGGGTGTTAGGAGAGGTAGGGTTAGATACAATGGCTGGACAAAAGGTCATTAACACCAAAGTGACCGTGGATATGATGTGTTCGCAAAACAACTCTGAATTGTCCTGTATGGTGGAACTAGACTAGAACTAGGAAGGATAGAAGATAGATAGTTTCACAAGCTTTCATTGGGGAATACAGTTTATAGAAAGTCTCAATCCCCTTTAGGATTAGGATCTGAGAAGTTTCAGAGTTTAAATCTCTGAACCACTTAGTTGTCCCTTTGCCTCGTACTTATGCCCTTTGTCATGCCCTATTCTACTGCTGAATAGTTTGGCAAAGGTGCTGTTGGGAGACGTTTTATATCTTGTTTTCTTTCTAGCTATGTTTCTAGGCAAAACTCATGGATGAATTATCTCAGGATGCTTATTTCTCTGCATGACACAGGACTCAGGGTACCGTTCACCTTATTTCCTGGGAAGTATCCTGACCACATCCCCTGGAGTTCAATCATTATACTTCGTGCAGAATGTTAGTCTGACTTAAAGTGGCTTCTTTGACCCCTTTCTAGACATTTGCACCTGACTGCTGCCATTCCTTATCAAGCTCTACAGGAGTGGCAACTCAATCCTTTTGCTGAATCATCATCACGAGACGGTCCTGACGCCTTCTGGACTCTCTTGGGTACTTTGAAGATTTTTTCACAACAACTCAAATTCTCTCATTGAAGTTCCTGAAAGATTGATAAATGATGACTGGCAGCATGACTTTGCTTTTTAATGCAAAGGGAAGAGGGCACTACTTGCTTACTTGGAGATAATCATGGTTACCAAAAGCATTGACTGATGGTAATACAATTTACAATACAAACTTAATTTTTTGCTTTTTTCCGAACCAAAAAAAAGCAAACCTAATTTCTGACTAATGTTAGGAAAGTGTGATTTTAACTTCCAATGAACACAGGGACATTGCTACATAAGTACACCGCACCAACCCATGGAGTGGAAACCAGACATTAGTGTCTGGACTAAGTTGTAGATATATTTGAAGATCATCTGCATAGCAATGAAAAGCCATGTGTGTGTGTGTGTGTGTGTGTGTGTGTGTTTTTTTTTTTTTTTTTTTTACCCTAAGAAAAAAAAAAAAAAAAAAAAAAAAAAAAAAAAAA
>NW_006799981.1:2682638-2709476 GCF_000485575.1 Poecilia formosa | reverse complement strand
GTAAAATCAGAGGTATTGGTTTTAAGAAAAGTTAATCTTCATTTTTTTTTTTTTTTTTTTTTAACCCTAGTAGCAATAAATAAATAAATAAATAAATAAAAACAGAATTGGACCTAACATGGAACCTTGGGGCACTCCGAATGAAAAGGGGGGTGTAAAAAGATCGAAGCTGTTTGTGCACTAATATTCTAACAAACCTTTGAAGCCTTCACAGAACAGCTGGATTTATAATGAGTGTGACTGTTGCACAGTAAAACACGAGGTCTGGAATGCAGATAACTGTCACACGTTTCAGATTTCCCATTTTGTAATGAATCCCTACTTGGTGTTAGACTGTCAAATAAAATCCCTTGATGTTGCACTTTTAACGTGACAAAACGTGAGAGGACATGAATACCTTTGCAGGCGTACGCTGCCTCTCTCCTCTCCTCACAGCCGCGCCGATCTGTGGCTGGGTGAAAAAACCTGAAGTGGGACGGGCAAACCATGGGAGTGGGGATGGAGAGGGGTAGTGGGGGGAACAACTCTGCACCCATCCTGCTCTCCGCTTCTAATCAGCACAGTCATCCAGTTTGAAGTGAAACTCCAGGTGGAAGGATCGCTGCTCCTCGGTTCATCCAGAGGAGGAATACCAGGAAAGGATTCCGCATGGGATTACGTTTTTAACGCGGACCGGATTATATTACCTCCTCAGGTAAAGGCTCCTTCCTTCATTGCTCTCCGGGAAGGAGGTTTTGAACAGGGAGCTGAGAGAAGCAACTCCAGCACGCTGGAGTTGAGTTTCTGTGGCATTTGCGTGGCTTGAGTGAATTATTAACTTGTTAAATGATGCATAATTAGTTCATTTGTCAGAGGATCGATTTGCAATTGCTCAGTGATGAGTGGGAGTTTTCATCAGCATGGGTGGAAGTTTTGCCATTTTTAGTAAATAATTTATTGTGAAATCTATGCTCAGATACTGCTTAAATAAACTTACAGCTGCCTTGGTTGTGGTTCACCTTGACATCAATCTGCAGTATGCACTACATACTTTCACTAATAACAAGTTAAAAATATATATTTGTCCTATCAACTCACCTGAAGCTTTATTTTAAGTTATTTTCACCTGCAACAGAGAGGAATTTTTCATCTTCAACTAAGTTTGACATCTTGTTATACATTCTCCTGATTCTTCTTCTTGTGTTGAAGCAGGATTATTAGGTGCAGGTGGTCTCAGTATAACATGTCCAGCAACAAGCTGCAGCTTGCATTGAGCTGATTGCCAAGAGTTAAAATAATTCAGCCTGTGAGGAACTCAATAAACAAATCGTGTATCAAAAGCAGCAGCAGCAGGAGTGACTCTGTAGAGACTTGCTGGAGTTTGATTTTCTTGCTGCTTGTTGTTGCAGCTTTTTGTTTGGAGCACAGCACTGACACCTGTGGATGGTGGGTTTTAACACTTCCTGGTAATGTGTGTAAAGAGTCTGGCTTCAGGCTTGCTTTCACCCAGGAGCAGGGTTTTACCAAGTTATGAAACAAGTTCCAATCCCTTCCAGCTATTAACCCTCAATGCATCTGTGCTGGCCACTTCAGAAAATTAATGTTTATGCCAAGCGGGGAACACAACTCCTCACTTTTAGAGTTAGGCTGCATGCAAAGATTACACTAATGCAATGAAACATGCAATTATAATTGCCCACAATGTGTTTTTGGAGCTCATCATGAACAACCACTTGAACAACCACTTTGTAAGACATGTGTGGTCTCCCAGCCCATATCGTCCATATCCTGTTTGCAGTGGAGCTTCCTTTCAAACACCTGCCTGATATGGGTTCTGCTTTCTTTGATTTCTGTGGCTAGAAGTTTCTGATTTTTCCTAAAAGAAAAAAATAACAGCTGGCATTTTCATATAAAAAAAATCTGAGCTTTGTGAAACCATTTAAGGTTGTGGTGCATATGAACTACTTTTCCATTCTTTTCAAATCCCATCACTGATTGTCAATGGTGCTTAGGCATGGACTTTGACTAGGCCATCCTAACACATAGATATGTTTAACTTTAGCCATTCCAATAGCTTTGGATGTATGTTTACAGAAGACCACCAGTATTCATGGGGGTTGGAGATCACAGCATATTGTGAATTCTTGAGACCAGAGTTGCACTGATTTCAATTTTCTGGCCGATTGCCGATTTCTGATCTTTAAAAAGCCTGACCAGTCAATTCCAATTACTGCCAATATATAGCAAGAAAGCTGCTGAGTTGGCAAAAGTGGAGTGACTAATGTTAACTGCAACAGGTCAGGGCTGACAGTGAAAGAGGACAGTGACTGATTTTTAGACCTTTGCTGAGGTAGATAATCTTGGTGGATAATATTGGCTTTATATGTAAGTATCAGCCTGTCACTGATCTCCCGAAATTAAGAAAATTGGCCACATAAATTGTCATCCCTACTTGAGGCCCTTCGTAAAAACGCTGATAACTGTCTATTTAAATAGTTCAAATATAAAATATTCCATAATATGCATTAATATGAAGAGTAGAAACCATCACAGTCTTGCTCATCTCCACTCTTTGGGGTACAGCTAATAATCCCCAAGGAAAATAAATGGCTCGCCAGTAGCATGGCAAGTAGCATTGGGCTATATCCCAAGAATATCTTACATATGTTCTATGAAAAAATCTATATGTGGATTTTCTGCAAATAATTTGAGGTTACTTTTCACAGAAAAATCACAAAGAGATGAACCTGCCAACAGGAGGGTAGGGCCCACTGTACTGTGATTTGCATTGTAAGGTGAACCTCTGCAAGACGTTTTCTTGTGGGATTCATGTGTATGTAGTTCCACCCATCTTCCCATCAGCTCTGACCACACTCCTTATTGATGAAAATAATCCCAACAGCATAAAATGTGGTTCATCGTTGATAGTGTTAGTTTAGCCTCATGTGCATTGCTAGTTTTCATCACACACTGCATTTTTCCTGTAGGGTCTTAATGCTTCCCTGCTTAAAACATCCAACTTAAACAAATGGGTCATTAGGAGGCCACTGCAGAAGACAGTCCAGGTCAAAAATGACTAGCCTCTGGAATGATCAGTGCTCCATTTGAGGAAATCCAGCAAATAAGAGTCAGTCATTGATTTGTAGCATTCACATCTCCTGGAAATGTAATTGTGCCATTGACTTTGCAGCAATCCCTCATAGTGAGCATGCATGTAGTGACAGTGGAGAGTAAAAACTTGACTTTAACAGAAAGAAACCTCCAGCAGAACTGGAGGATTCACCACAGGATGAAAGACAGCGCAGTAAAAGCTCAGCCAATAGGAGAGAGAGACAGGGTTAAACACTGAAACAGGGTCCAGTGTATCATCTATAAGAGGAAAACGTTGAGTTGTTGGCAGCAGCTCCATGAAGATGTCACAGCTGAAAGAATATCAGACCAGATGCAGCTTCTATGATTCGTATAAAACAAAAACAAACATAAAGTTAAAAGTTGAAATGATGACAAATAATGCAAAAGTGGAGAGTAGTAAGAGAATACAGCAGAAAAAGGAGAGGCCGAAGTCTATGGCAGTGTAACTAATGAGGTCACTCAGGATAACTTAACCTAAGCTCAATGTGAAACATATTACAATTACAGTATAAAAGTAATTTATTACAGTGATAAATAGCAAGTTTAATAAACACCCAATAAGCTGTACTGAACTTGTGTCTGGTTTGAATTAATTTGCTGAATGCTTGGGTGCATGTAAGGTTGCATTTGCTGTGTGAACCTTCAGGATCTGCTCTCCTTAGATCCTGCAGGAAACCCCTGGGTTGTTCAAAGAAAACATCATTTTCTCTTTGTGTAATTACTCTTTTTTTCCACACAAATTAAGTAGTCTGAAATTATTGTTATTTTACTGTGATGTCATCCTTCTCAGCAGAGGTGCAGCTCGACCAAATTAATGCTTCCTTAGAAGCAATTACTGAAGGTAGCTCTACATTTAAGAAACCCTGGGTTTATGATTCCCTGTGAGGCGGCTGGGTGTTCAGGTGAGGTCTGCTGCGCTCCTGTTTCATATCTCCGGCTCTCTAGACGCACATATCTGTTCCAGCATGTTCACAGTCTGCTGCTATCCACTGTGAGGACAAATTGCAGTCCTTTTTCTCTAGCAGTCATCTGAATACCTGTCAAAGCTTGGCGCAGTGGAAAAAAACACGTCAGTTCTCACAAATGCTGCAGCAGGTCATGTTTATAGTTTCCGACAATCACTTCATACACGCTAATAAAAGTTGGGAAATGCTTAGGTTTTCTTTTTTTGGATTGGGGGGTGGGACCAGCAGAGATTTCAGGGAGTTTCATTATGCATGCATTGCACCACAAGATGACTCGTTGCATAGGTGACAAGCTAATTGTTTTCTTCTTTTTAAAATTCTAATGTCAAATCGCTGCAGGTTATAAAACATATTTAGCATTCAAACCCAATAACAGCATCCATTCCGACATGTGTCAGGGGGAAAAAATTGTTTTTGAGCAAATAGCACGTGAAACATTGATGTTCATCTCAATAAGTACTAATAATTTGAAAAATTGAGGTATTTTATTAATTTAATCCAAAAAGTTGCAGTTAATGGGTTTTGTGAGGTTGTTGTGGTTGATTCACTTGTAAACTGTGTTTGAACTCCGGAGAAATCCCAGTTCTCAGCCTCCCTGGAAAGGCTTACTCCAGTCAAACATCAGATTCAGGAGGAGCAGTGTGTTTTACCTCCAGTTTGTTTAACAGCTGAACAGGCCAGGAGCCTTGGAAAGTTGCTAAGAGACTAATTGGAGTTTTGAGGGTGGCTTTCCAATTAGCAACTAATTGGAAAGTTGCTAAGAGACTAATTGGAGTTTGTAGAGCACATCAAGAGCTCTACAAAGCTCTTGATGTGCTTTGTAGAGCTTCAGGAAACGTATGACTATTTTCCTCAATGCATCCTGAAGAGGTGCTGAAATATTGAGTAAAGCAGTGATGCTATGAAGGTCTTGCAGTGAAATGAAGGCTAAAGCTGCACATTCACAGCACAAAATTGTTCCAAGTGTGGTTGGACTCCGCCGTGTCAGCAATCCTGTTTGTGGCATTCAAGGACCTTTAAGCATAATCATGAATATGAGGGTGTCTGGTTCAGAAACCTCAGGCTCTGATCTTTTGTCTTGACCTTTTTGTAAATTATATGGATATGCTGGTGTCTTTAAACCATCTTCTTTAGAGAACAATTAAGGTTTTTACTCAAGTATGAAGCAGCCAGGATGAAGGTCAGCTTCTCCAAGTTTAAGGCTAAGGTTATCAACTTGAGAAGGTGGACTAAGGTCATGAGATGTGAATCACGACCAAAGAAATGGAGGTTTCTGGACTCAACCCCAGAAATAAGGCCTGGATTTGGTTCAGAGCCGCCAGGTCGCTCGTACTGAGTCAGACTCAGCTGGAGGTTTCTCTGGAGTCAATGTAGAATCAATGACTCGATGCAATTGGCTTTCTTCTGTTGCTTCTGTAAATGCTTCTGTTGCAGCATTTACTCCTGGATGAGTAAATGCTGCAAGCCAGTGACTCGATGCAATCTGCTGGGTTTAGTTGGATAGAAAACTTTTTAAGCTACTTTGAATAATGGATGAAGCATATTGTACTGTTCGAAAACTAGGATCAACTGAAATGTATCTGTGATTGAACTGAAAAAATTAAATCCTGCAGATTTTCATTTCACCATTTTTTTTTGAAATACATTAAAATATGTGAATAAATAATTCATTGCCTTTTTTAAATAAGAAAATAAACATTTTATTGCCTAAAAAGCAATAACACAGCATTCTTTTAGTGTACATTAGATTTTATACAGTAGATTAACTGATTTTTTATTTTTTTTTTGCATTAACTAGTTAGCAATTTGGCGTCAAAAGGTGTAGAAGATTTTGTCTTAAACCAGGTAAAGCTAAAATTACGCCACTCTGTGAGTTCTGGATAAAACATATTTACGGACGAAAGTTGATTTTTCTTATCTTAAATCCAAAATGTGCATATTATTTATACAATTTTGCTGCTTTGAACTTATTGTTCTTTCAGCAAATATCTTTTTTTTTGTCTGTATGCTCCAGTTAGCGATTAATTGATCATTAATCCAATTAATCATTTCAACCCTATTTGCCAGCAGGAGCAACTGAACAGTAAAGCCCTTAAGAGAATGTTTTTATAGTTGTCTCATGGTGCTATGAGCAGCTATAGCAAATATCCCATAGCCTCAGTGTCCATATCACACTTCTGCATGAAGCAAACATCAGCTGGACTTGCTGATGGGGTACACACACATGAAGCCAGGCTTTTACGAGGCGCTCTCACTGTCAGATTCTGTGTGGTGAAGCGTTTTCTTGCTGTATGTCAGTGTTCATGATTTGCTGTGCAGTAATAGAACTATAATGACACATTATGGTGCATGGAGCAAAGCCTCAGCCACTCGCCTCCTAACACGAAACACGGTTCTACAAGTGTGCTTAATGTTTGTACATGTGTGTGACTTCTGAATGACAGATGCCGAGGGAGGTTTTCTCCTCGCCGCAAACAGATTGTATTTCTAAGCAGGATCCAGCTTTATGTGGTTGTCACCCTCAAGCGCATAAACCGTCTGAGGGCAGTTCTCCATTCCTTCCTCATTAGATTATGTCTGTGTGCTCTCTAATAAAGCTGATTGCATGGATGTTAGTGGGCGGATTTCTTTAGGCTGTTTATCTCATATGTTTGAAGGTGAGATTGCAAATGGCTAAAATACTGTCTTTACCTCAAATGACTGACCTTTGAAGTGTAACAACATGACTTATAATAAGACAAATGCTAAACAGGTCATTCTGAGTACAACTCGGCTCTCAGGGTGGTTTCAGGCTGCAGAAGGTCTTTGTTTGGTCTTGTTTCCTGCAGAGTAACTGAAGATGCACTGATCAAAGATGTATGCCTGATCTACAATTTTTGTAGAGCTATAATCTGCTTTGTTAAAAAAAAAAGGTATTTTAAGTCTTCCTGCCGTGAGGAATCGTCCTTTATTTTTATCATGATCAGAAGCAACGTCGCTTGCGTGTGAGAAAGCAGTTCCTGTAAAACAAGTTCGTTTTGATTTAGTGTCTTGTATTATTGATTTTGAATGTTTAATTATGAAAAAAAAAAAAAAAAAGTAAATAACATAATACTATAATCACAACAATTTCACCAGGACAAAACACAATTATAAAATATTGAAATGAAATAAGTACATTAAACAAATAAACAAGTAAATAAAAGTGCCTTAAGTCTCGTGAACAATAATAAAGAAGTCTAAACTTGTAATAAAATTGCTCACATTTAGGCACATTGAGCTTCTGAAAGATTGTACAGCTGCAGTTGAGCTCAAAAATCATTTATATGCTCAGATTTAGATTTAAAATATTTCTTGCACAACTAAAAAGATTGTTTCTGATAGAAAATGAGACAGACGTCTCTCAAAAAATGATACAACTATGAAAAAGGAGTTGAAAAATAATAAAAAAAAAAATTTTTATTTACATTTTATTTAAAAAATGCCATTCTGAATATTATTTAGCCATATTCAATAAGTTAGAATATGTGTTTATATGATGCCCATTAAAATTACCATTTAAGAATAACAACCATACTCAAATAAAGGTTATATTGCTGTGATTAAGCCATAAAACTGTACAAAATATGTACATTTTGTCTGTAACCTGGCATCATCTTGCATGTCATGTTTTTTTGGTCCAACCCTGAGTCTTTAAATTCAAAGCCTTCCCACATAAACAGACTAACTCTGTCGTCTTTGTTTATTTAACGCTGCCTCTGCTGCAGGCACCAATCATTTTGTCTCCTTCTCCATGTAATACAGTTGCAGTTTCTGCCTTTTCATGCCCAACACAAAGACATCATGTCTACCTTGGGATGTTCTGTACAGACCATACATCACTCAGTAGTCCCCAGGGGGATGTTTATCCTCTTACGTGAAGACGTTGAAGCCTAATAAACCTGAGGTCAGCCTTCAAAAGGAATGGAAGAGAGCATAAGAGAGTATGAAATGACCAAAACTGAAAAAGTATAAATGGAGAAGGATTGAAATGTGACGAGTAACTTCTAGAACTTGAATTAACACCAAACCTGTGAAATATACTTTCTTTTTAAATGGGTTCTTGTATGCCTGTTCTTCCATTGACTACACTTTATACTAAAAGCAACCAACTTTGGACATTGTTCCCACAGTAATGACTTCCACACCAAAGAGTGTCGAGGTCAGCATTACCTGGTACCACTTGCATATGGCGATGCACTGATCAGAATAAAACTCACATTTTTACAGTCAAGCAGAAACTTTACGCATAAGCTGCAGCACATTTATCATTGCATCTCCAGATATGATGCTTTTCTTTGTCTAGAAAGTTTGTTGTTGTTTTTTTTTGTTTTTTTACACTAACAAGATAAACATGAGCTCAGAAGACAAAAAGTAAACATTTGCCTTGTTTCCCTTCTCTGCAAGGTGGAGTGGTAATTCAAGAACATTTGGCTGAGCTGCTGAACCAGAACATCATTCATCATGATCAGATCCATTACTGTCATCTTCTACGGTGAGAAAGCAGTCTGTCTATTCCATTACACTAATATTCCTGTTTTAAATTGTTTCAGTCTTGTCCACATTGTCTCATATCGCCATAAAATTCAGATAGCAGTAAATTTTCACCGTCAAGCAGCAGCATCTTTTCTCTTTAAGAGATTCTGTGGGCAGAAAAAAATGCTGATAATTATGTTTCTGTGCCTGCTAATATGTCAAACGCCCTCTTCTTCACCCACAGCGTTCCTCTTGTCTTGGGCATGCTGGGCCAAGCCTAATGGATCAAAGAGCAAGAAACCAAAGCAAGGTGATCATCTTCATCAGCAGTCAAAAGCCTATAATCTTCAATCCTTTCAGTTTTATTATGTGCCCCAAGTTTCTGTGCTAGCTGAGGTTCACAGGAAGGTGAAGGTTGCAGCAATAGCTCCGTCTGAGTTTGATTAAAGTCCACTGGAAGCGTTAAGAGAAAATCTGGTACTTACTGGCAATGGAATTGCTGCAAACATTTTTAAGGTAAAATAATGACATGCAAGCAAACACTCTGTTCAATTCAAAAATACTTGATTTATTCCAAAGGGAAATTAAATGCCATACCTCAAATCATTATCCTGGTGTATTGAAAGAGTTGCTGCAGATGGTGATGCTGTGAGCAGGAAGGATATCCAGTAGCAGTAAGTCTTGTAACAAATCTCAAGAGGCCTCTGACTGAAGACTGTTGTTGTACGACCATCTCATGACTCTCACAACATGCTAACAAGTCAATATTCAGGCAACAGAGACTATATTCACAGTAATACATCCTGGATGGCACCATCAGTTGTTGCTAGTCACTGCTAATCTCTATCAACCACAGAGATGTGATGTTTCCTCGTTATGATTGATGAAAGAAATGGTTTGCTATTTCTTCTTTTCTCTGCTCTTTGGTCTTTGGGATCATAGTTACAGTTTTATTTTAACTTCCGAGCTTCTAATCTGCTGCTCCCAGCTGTAAAAAAAAACAAAAACAAAAAAAACATTGTTGCCATTGTTATGCTCCACTACTGTCTGAATGTAAAAATTTAAGAGCAAAAATATTTTCTACCACACAGCATCTAAAACCAGAGGGAATAAGTGTCCAAACATATAATGTCTCCACCAAAAAGACAAAGGTTGAGTCCAACATGCTGCCACTGTGAGATGCTGCAGTTCTAGAGCAACTTATAGTCAAATTCAGATGCAGACTTCATGGCCAGGCATGCCATGGTTCATTTTCGGCTTTTAACGACGCCGCTGATCTGTTCTTTTTCCAGGAAACCAAAGTTAGTTTTGATGTGTGTTTCGGAATATTGTCGTAAAACCTAAATGTGTCAATGTTTGACCCATTCAGCTAACTGAAGGAGATGGATTAATACTCCCACTTGTGGTGTGCACCAGAGCATGATGCTGCTGCCACCGTGCTTGACAGCACAGTAAAGCTTTCGGCCTGATTCCTCCAAGCATTCTTCTTGTTATTGTTGCCAGAAACATTTTTATTGTCCGTGTGGGCAGACTCAGATTCCGGTCGGGCTTGATGGGTTTGGTTTTGGTTGGTGCCCTTCCATCCATTATGGTGTAACTCTGGTGACTCTGGTGTCCCAACAATTCCCAGGTCATGGGAGTGACTCCTAGAGTGTTCCTGGTCATTTAAACCCATTTTTTTGTAAAATGTTAAACAGTAGGGAAATCAGAATTAGAGTCTAAGCTCCCCTCTCCTGTCAGCTCTGTAGATTCTGTGTTGATACTAAAATGTAGCAAAATATACCACATTTCCATAGAAATGTCTACATTATTGTAAAGCGATGTGATTTTCTTTTTGTATCTTTCTGGTATTTTGTTGTCCGTCGTCCAGTTGTTCCGGATATAGAGTGTGACGTCCGAGCGGGGAAGATTAACCTCCCAGAGTTCATTGCCAAGTGTCCAGCACACTGTAAAGAAACCAAGCAGCAGGTCTACGGGACAGGTGTCTTCGCCTCCATCTCCAGCATCTGCAATGCAGCCATCCATAGGTGTTTGGACTGGGAAATGAATATTGCCAAAACAGTCTCATCATGGTTTTATTTGACAAACATGTTGTGTGCACAGTGGAGTCATCACAAACGCAGGGGGGAAAGTAATTGTGAGGAAGATGGCCGGGCAGAACGTCTACAAAGGCAGCAACTCTAACGGGGTGCGGTCACTGTCTCTACCCAAGTGGAGGGAGTCATTTGTGGTCTCAGGTACTGACGCAGAATTAAATATTTTTGAAAATCAGTTGTTTAGAAGAAATTTGTTGAATAAAAGCTGAATTTGTCGTGTCGCAGTTGGGAAACCAAAGAAAGGTGTCATCTACCCATCCACTCTGGACTACGCTCCTTCAAGACCAACCTACGTGAAGACCGGTATGAAAAGCATCTTCACACTATTACCATACAGTTTTAATGCATTATATTTAGTTTTCATTTTGAATAGAGAAGATCAACACATATTCATATTTTAGAATGGCCCAGTCAAAGTCCAGTCCCAAAGAAATATGTGGAAATATTTAGAAATTGATGCTCACAGACACAATCAACACAAGCTAATGGAGCTCGGGTTATTTTAAGCAAAACAGGTAAAAATTTTGGTCTCTGGATTAGAGCTGAGACAATTAATCAGATTAATCACGATTAATCGATTACTGTAATAATCGTCAACTAATTTAGTAGTAATCAATTAATCATTAATACATTAAATGTTAAAGGCAGTATGCTCTTTCCATCTATTTGTTATGACCCTGCTAGGACCACCTGTTTTGTCTGGTATATTTCGGGGTCAAAAGGTGACAGAAGAAACATCCCCATATTTGACTCTGGCATGCTGAACCTGGATTTGGATTGCTGCAGTCTGCTAAGAATGACAAGAATGCATTACAACACAGAGGTTACACTGTAGACGCTCTCATCCATTCTCCTCATTTGTGACTGCCTTCATTTCTTCTCTTTTTCCAGGTCCAAAAGACACCAAATTAGCTGCGCTCACGACACTGCCGCCAACAACAGCACCTGAAGCCACCACAACGACCCCTGAACCGACAACCACAACTGCTCCCACTACCACCACCACGACCACTATGCCTCCGCCACCACCCACGACAACCAAAGCCCGGGCCGCAGTTCATAAAATCAGGGACGCAGGTGAATAACACAAGCAGATAAAAACATTTATAAAGGTAAACGAGCAGCCTGCCTCGTCTAGTCTAACTTGCAGCGTGAGCAGCTTATAATCAGAGCTTGCAGCTTGCTGCAACAAGCCTTCTTTTCTGCAATGAGCGATGATTAGTGCCAATTACAACTGTAATTGTGGAGCAATTACCGCTCCTCTGTGATGAAGTTAATGCAGTGTAGACTGTTTTAACTGTAGCTTTCATCACTGATTAAATAAAAACACAATCACTGAGACTCTGCGGCATTCTGGACGGCGGTGCCGCTACGGTGAGGAGACAGTGCCACCGTATCTTAAGGTATGCGTTCAAATGAGATGGGCAGAGGGCCAAATAGGCTGCCGAGCGTTCCCTCTCCCTTTCATTTTCTGTAACATTATCTTCCTTCTCTCCACACCGGCACACCATTTGTCTTTCTTCCATCCAGGCAGCAGTCACCCGTACCTTGCCCATGTGGCTGCCGCAAGTTCGAGTAAGTGAAGCAAAGCAGCGAATAATTGTATGTAGGAGGGATAGCATGAGGTGCTACAGTGGTGATAGTGCATTCTGGGTTACACAGAGCCTCGCAAAAGTAGCTTCTTCACTCAACAACCACAAACATTAATGTATATTATTGGGGTTTTAAGTGGTAAACTAACATAAAGCAGGGCATAATTTTGATGTTCAGTAATCTGCTAAATGTGCCTAGACTCTTGTTTCCACTGAGCAATACGCTACGGGTTGGTATACAGTTTTTTGTCTGTTTCAATTGGACCGGCCTATACAGCTGACCTGTACCTCACCATTCTTGCGCCCCCTTCAGTTGTTGGTCCATAAGATAATGGTACAGCTAGTGTGGAGCTACTGACATCACACAACAGTCCATTCACTGGGGAACAGAAAAAAAGTTACTGCTTGTGGCAAGTTATACTAGTGCGACGACAAATGTGGCGCACAAGTATGATGCGTTTGGGTTCAATCCGATCCGCACCGACTCCCGCTGTACTGCTTAGTGGAATAATTTTACTTTCACTTTACAGTTTTGTGGTACTTGTTGGTTTATCACACAAAACCACAATAAGTGGAGACAAGACATGGCATTACAGTGGTGTGCTTTTGGAAATATCACTTGTTTTGTTTGGAAGGTCGTGGTATCTTCCACACTTATCAACAAAAAGCTTTATGTAAAAAAAAGAACACCAAGCAGTAAAATCATTACAGTTTGTAATATACATTTTTATCTAAATGTTTTGTGAATGAACTGTGTGATTGGTGTAGGACAGTCACAGAGTGCCCAAGGAAAGAGTCCAAGCCAAGGTGGGTAAATACACTTCAAGAAGTTCCAGCTATTGAAAAATTGATCACACACAAACATTTCCAGTCTGACTAAACCATCAAACCATCTCTTCAGTGTTCAGAGGTAGCTCCTACCCAAACAGGTATCCACAGCGTGCCAGCGCAGGTAAATCAACTCAAAAATCCAACCTGCTAACCTCTGCTTTTTAAAAACATAATTGTTCCTTTTACACTGACCCTCAGACACTTTTCTTTTGTTTTTTACCTGTGCACTCTGCATGCCGTCTCTGTTCAGTATCTACCAAGCTACTTGACTCGTATTTGTTGCAAATCAGAAATGGTGATTATGGTGTAATCTTCAGCTCTGTGGGTCATGTTCCAACTTTCACAAATATTGGAACCCCTGGTAAAGATGAATGTAAGGACTTAAAATAAATTCACCTTTTATTGCAATAGCATAATGATGTTCTTAAGAATCCAGCCAGAGTGGATTACACAGAAACTTATGTTGTAACCAAATTTCAAAGCCACGTTTAGCTTGAGTAGCATCAACATCAGAAACCTTTTCTGGTCTCAGGTGTGTATTCATCCCGAATATGCCTAATGTCGCTAATTTGCAACATATTTAAATATATAGCTGTTTCATGAGCTGTAATCACTATAACAAGGTGCACTTAACAGAGCAACAGTTTGACACCAACATTTATTGTTACCTTCCTAAAATAATAGTCTACATCTTTTTTTTTTTTATCACCACCTCTTTTTTATTTAGGTAAAAGAAAAATCACTTTTGCCAAAAGTGATTTTGTCCATTATTTTTGGAAGGTGACATTATGTTACTTTTAAAATAGGAAAGGCAAGAGAACATGTCAGTCAGGAAAAGCAAATGTTTGTTGACCTTTACATGTAATGAATTGGCTAAAGGGAAATTGGTACTTATTTAAACTTATTCATATCCTGTCAGGGCAATAATCAGAAAGCAACAACTGTAATTGAGTTAAATTAGGCGTTTCCTTATTCGTTTTCCAGCAGGCACAATAAGTAGCTCGCTGCAGCGAGGAGCAGCAATCTGCCTAGATGATAACTATTAGAAGTCCTATTTGAGAAGCATGCCTGGAAAAAGTATTTTCTGCTCTACTGTCAAAACATAAACATGTAGAATTTGACAAACTCTGCACAGACTTGAGCTAGGACTCAGATTAAGCTTTTCTGCAAAGACTCCTAGCGGGTCTGGCATGAAACACAAAATGTCTATGTGCAAACACCCTGCTGTTCATACAGAGTATGATGGAGGATCCGTGATGCTGTGAGCCCTCAGGACTTTGTAGAAGTTCATGGCAGCATGGACTCATGAAAAACCAAGCATTTTGAATAAAAATCCAGTGGAAAAAAGTTAAAATGGGTCATTAGTTGGTGTCTCAACAGTATAATGATACAAAACATATGACCAAATAAACACAAATGATTGTTCTACCTTTGAGCTGAAGCTGAAGACAAGAGTGTCACTCGAAAAAATATGAATTTATTCTAAGGATTTTTACACGTCTTTACCAGCGGTGGCGATACTTGAGGAAGATTCTGTATTTTCAATCTGTGCTGATACTTAGACGTTGGTGCAGTCTGCTAATTTCAGTGAAAAAAACTGAACTCTCTACCAGAAGGGGTGCAAATTAACACAAACGTTTAACATTTAAGCAATAAAATATATACTTTATTGAAGTATCAGCACAGATTAACTCCGCAATGTTTCGCTATTTTGAAAAACTTCTTCCTTCTAATCTTGGTCCAAGGTTTGCGCCGGCCAGAGGCGGGCTCAGCCATCAGGAGGCAACCTTCCTCTCCAGTCGGCCCAGGTCAGCCTCCTCATTAGCGCACTTACACCCACGATTAAAACAAAAAGGGTTGCAGGTAGCATGCAGGTCACCGTCAGCAGGCTGCTGTAAGTCTAACCCCACTGTTTACACTCATGAGCCTCTGATATCTTCTCCCTCAGGGTCAACACTAATACCATTCTCTGAGCTCCCCAGCTAACATTCCTTGCTGCATAACCGCTGTTTTCTGTCATCAGGAACATCCTCCCCAGTCCCATTTTCGTTTCACGAGATGAAAAGAGTCAAATGAAGCAGAGCTAGTGCTTGTAAATACGCCCATCGTACATGCTTTTGTTTTTGATAGCACGCTGTGGAGAAAGGAAAAAAAAAAAGTCTTTAGCTTCCATCAAAGCAAAACAGCTGGGCTACCTTTGAAGATGGAAGCCCAGAACTGAAACTCTGCTTTACCCTCCTTCCTCTTCTCTTTTTTCCCCCCTCTCTTCTCTTCTCCTATCTGCGCTTTTCTCGTCGCTTGCAAGCAGCTCTTAACAGGGCTCCACCCGAGCAGACCCCGACAACGAGCCAGTCGAATTCTGGTGAGTTTCTCTGAGCAGGAGTCCTCGACCACGCTGACGCAGACGGGTCACATCAAACAGCAGAGTAAAGATGATTGTAAAAGCGCTGAGTGAAATGTTTACAGTCTGTGGTACGCCGACGATGCGCCCAAATCCGAGCAGATGCTCAGATTCGACAGAAAAATCTTAATGTGTCTGTGCACCTAAGAGATGAAACGATCAGTCTCTCAGATTCATCTTGATTAGGTTGATATAAACCCGCTCCATGCTCTAAAATAACATCTTAACGCCTCTGTTGTCTGATCCAACCTTTGGTTTCTGAACTTTCATTCCCAACTACTCTTTGCTCTGCTGCCCAGTTCATCCGGCCAGCTGAATTTTATGAATTAGATGAAATGATCTCTTAGTTCAGCCAAAACTTCTTAAATCTGCAGCTGCACTGGACTAAAATAAGAACTAAATCAAAATAGTTCGGGAAGGTTAACCATCTCACTTCAGTTTTCGAAAAGAAATAAAATCCAGAAGGTTTGAAACATCAATTTTTTTATTTTCAGTAATCTGAATGTAAAACTGCATTTATCCAGTGGAGTGGGTATGAGTTTAAAATACCTCGAATGTGCAGAAAAGTTCTTGGCAAACAGTTTGTTTTAGTTAAAAAGGAAAATATCTTCTATAAAAACCTACATCAGTGGAATTCACTGTGGTCTGAGAGGAAAAATTGTGGATAACTAATTAAATCTAAAGCACAATTCCATTACAGGGACCGTTTTTAGGGGTTTGTTGGGTCATTACTACTTGCTGCCTTTTAATTTCACTTAACAGGGTGGAAACAAATCAAATACATTTCAGAGTGGAAATTTATGCCAGAAACAAGCCCTACAGGTTGTTCTTTGACGTTTTCCCAGAGTTTTTCTTTTCACTAAAATGACTGCTCAGTATCAGAACTTCAAACTATATGAAAATAACCTTTTCTGACATATCAGGATTAAGCAGATTGTCAAAACTTTAAGGGTTTTAATCAGCTTAATTCTTATTTAGAGAAAAAAAAACCTCTTGTTCAGCGAACAATAAGTCCATTTTTTACACTTAGTCTTTTTGTCCAGTGTTTGATTTGGTTATTGGTTAATAAGAATTCTTTGTTTTATTTTCTTTACTTCATTGGCAATGAGGCAAATTAATTAGGTATTTGAATTCTTCAATCTATGGCAAATAGATTATTAATGGAAATTCTCTCAAAACATTTTCATCATAAATTTCGGAAATCTTTTTAATCGCAACTAACTGTAACTCCCTGCAAAGGTGAAACCGATTTATACATTTTTTTAAAAAAAGAGACCAGCGGGAGTAAATGTGTTCGTCTTTTAAAGTAGCTGGTAGTTGCGACAGTTGTGAGTTTTGGCAGTGAAGGTTCAGAGAGTTGAAACCAGCAGCGCCAAGTGACCCAGTTATGCGCCCAAGTCTGTAACCATTGCAGCATATGGGTCCAATCTCTGAAAAGCTCCACAAACCAGCCAAGGTGTGGCCCTCCGAGGAATGTGCTTCTGTTTTTCCTTCTGCGGAATGCAAAGCCATGAATCCCCTAAAATTAGACAGGGCTATATCTGTTTAAATGACAGCTGATTGTAGGATCTGATTTATAAAAGGCGGTGTAAACTCTTCCACAAAACTTTTGCTGCTTAGCTCTTGAGCCGATCCAGGAAGCAGCTATTCAGATCGAAGGATGACCGTGTGATTTACGAAAGAGAATACCGATTCCTTTAGGCTGCTCCTTCAGATGGAAGTCAGAGTTTAAAGGTGAAGTCAAGCAGTGCCTCCGGAGTTTCCAAGATGGATGCTTCTTTTGGCTCTTATCTCTTTGGATTTTGATTTATGAGTTTAAAAAATTCTTTTCCTATGTAGCTTTGGCACCTAGCGGCTTAAAACAGATGTTGGGTGTTATTGCTTTAAGTTATGATGCTAGTCTGGCGTCTATAATGAAACATGTCAATCTAACAGCCTAAAGGATGCATGAAAATATTTTAGTAATCACGCTATACCTCTTAGAAAGGTATTTATATCCACTGAAGCTTTCCAATTTTGGTCAGGCTACAACTACAAACCTCAATTTTTTTCAAATGAATCTTATAGATGAGCACAAAGTAGCATGGATTGGGAGATAAACAGCAAACACGTGGATGAAAAGATAGGATCAAAACAAAATTACAAATTTCTTTGTCCAACATCAAAATTGGTGGAAAAAAGTCACTGTATATCGATCTGAATACCCAATCCTCATGGTGGAACAGCAAGCTAAACAACTACTGCAAACTTACAGCAAAAGCTGTATATCAAAGTCTTGCAATCAAAGCACAGATTTATATTCAATTGAGAATTTATGGCGTGACTTGAAAAGTGATGCTCGTAGATGGTCTTCGTCCAGTCTGACTGAACTTGAGACACGTTGAAAGGAGAGTTTGAAGTTTCAGTGTTAAGATGTGCAAGGCTGGAGAGATACCCAAAGTTTGCAGATGTCAGAACAGGGACACAAATGTACACCACACTTTTCAGATAATTATTAGCAAAAATATTTCAAGGTTTAAAGCTGGCGCCTTTTTGCCGTTTCGTTCCACCTCTCAGTTTCGCACCACAATGTGATTCTCTCACATTAAAACCCAAAGAAAAACATTCAGGTCTATAGTTGTAACTTGACAAAATGTGGAAAAGTAAGTTTTGGAGCTGCTGTAAATGTTTTGGGTTATGTCATTTGTGCGAGCAAGTGTCACAGCACAATGCTCATTCTGATATGAAATAAGCTCCGATCCAAGAGGAGGATCCTCAGCCTTTGACCTCTGCGATCACTGAATTGGTTATGATTAAGGAAGTTGAACTCGATCCTTTAAGGCAGTTTTTAATAATAGTAAAAAAAAAAGAAAGTCAACAACAGCAGATTGGCTTTATCTCTACCTGCTATCTAAACTGTCCCGGGTTTGACATTGGGTGTATAATAATACGTCCACGCTTCAGTGGGCTGCTGGCTGCGCTCTCTCAGGCCGCCTTTGCAAACAGAGACCCTTCTCACCAGCCGCCCCTGTATGGGAACCTCAAAGCCGAACGCTGTGTGTTTGTGCAAGCTGCCTGTCCTCAGAGTGGATTTCACTGAAGTGTGCAGCCGTGGTTCAGTCTGTTGTTGCAGAGGGAGCTTCGCCATTCTGGTTTTTACCTAAACTTGTCAACAAAATGTAACTATCCGAACAGATTGCTTTTTGCTCATTTAAGTTTGCACTCATGTGACCAACTTCTAAGAAGGTGCATAGGGTGAACTGAGGTATTTTAATCTATGTAAATGACATCATAATCAGCCTAAAAATGGATCTTAAGCATAAGGAATAAATCATTCTTTATAGACTAAATAAACACAGAGCCTGTACATTTTTCAGGTTTAAATTTATTTCATCTACCAAATTATTTACATATAATCAAAAAAACATTTATTATTAATCTCATTATTCATATTCAATTCTAAAGAGTTAATAAAGCAACAAATAATTAATAAAATTAATAAACTAACACTAACAACAACTGCCCCAACATGCAGCCCTAAATATATTATTAATGTAGATAAAATACCATTTCATTCCTGGAAGCTGTTTTACATCCAAACTTATGTGTAAAGTTGAGTAAAGATGCATTAATCACTATGTAAAGTTAACTAAGTTTGGTTTGTTATCAAAAGGCTTTCCTTAATTTCTAAATTATCCACTGTGGTCAGATACTTTGACGTATATTCATAAACATTCAGACATGACTCCCAGAGAATAACAGTTCAGACATAAAGACATACAGTAAATATTTTGAACTGTGGAGGTGGAGTAAGAGGTTGTTTTGGCTAAACCTAAGAGTGCAGTAAGAGCATTTTGAAGGGCCTTTGGCAGTTCTCTCAAATCTGATGTATTTTCTTTCCTGTTTGTCCGCTACAAAACAAAACGCAAATTCATATTAAGCTTTTTTTTTTTTTACCTTTTTTTTTAACCTTTCTAACCAAAAAGTTGAAAGAAAACAGCAAGTTTTCTCTAAAACAACAGGCGGCAACTCAGTCCTGAAGCGTCTGAGCGTCTACTGTTTTAGTGTCGTTCTGAACATCTTGTGCGTTATTCACTAATAAATCCCACTTTAATGGAGATCGCAATTATGTTCCTCCTTGATCCCCGTCCTGAAAACGGCTTTCTAATTCTCCCGTGCACAGCTTTCCCCAGGAGAGACTGGCCACCCTCTTCTTACTCTCGCCCTGACTGGTTCCCAGGAGCTCGACGACCAGCAGGTAGCAAACAGCAATCCCTCAGCAAAGACTGAGATGAATGTTGGTTTTTAATCAGATCAAGGACAAATGGGCTCAAAAAAATATCCAGAGTGAATTAATCTTTCCGGACGTTGCTGACACATCAATGTTCTCTGCTCAGATGTTAGCTATGCAGTTCCAGACTCAGGATACGCATGGAGTGAGACAGAAACACCTGAGATGCCAGGTAAGTAAATGCACCTCCTCTCTGACAGAGTGCTGCAGTTTTGGGTGCGTAACGCAACCTTTACTGCGCACCTCATATCCAGCTGTGCTGCATGCTCGTGCATCTGGTACAGTTCGGTATCTGCTGACCATGTATGCGCTGAATTGACTCCATGTGTAAGTACGTACATGCAAGGGAATCTCTGTTTACATGCCATCTGCCTGCCATATGAGGGCTTCTTTGAAGTGCAGAAAAGCAGAATGGGGCAGGATATTGATGCATGTGAAAGTGATGTACTCTGAGGTGATAATTGTGAAAAAAAAAAGTCATTGTTTTCACTGGTTCGGGATTGGTCGTGGATGATTTCTGACCAATCGTAACCATGGAAACATGTGCTTTTCCCTCTGATGTTTCCTCCACACTAATGGGTTTCGTAACGTCCTCCTCTAGCTCGGGATCTCAGGCCTGATATCTCAGAGTATGAACGCTGGCTTTATAGCTTTGGACCATACCGTAAGTGTTCATGCATTTCTATTTGTTGGGGTTACTAACAAATCTCCAGGTTGTAGAATTTCAACAAATGGGTTGGGATTGCCTTGCTAAAGTATTCAACCCCTTGGACTTTTTCACGTTTTGTCACATTGTACCTCCAAACTTCAATGTATTTTATTGAGATTTTACTTCAGCCCCCATTACTTTGTTGCACTGGAAATGAAATTGCTGCAACCAGTAGTATTCAGAAGTGATCATTTGGAAATAGATTCAGTCTGTGTGTAATTTATCAATAAAAGCACAGTTGTTATGTAAAGACATATCAGAGAACATTAGTGTTTGGAACCACAACCACACCGGAATACTTTAGACCCTCTCCAAAAATACCTATAGCTTCCCATTTTAGTAACTCAAACACCAAATATACCTTAGTTTATATAAATACGCAGTGTGCTACAGAAACTAAAATCTACAGGTTTCATTATCTCCACTCCAGGTTGAACAGCCGATCAGTACCAAGGAAAACCAATCGGTCAATAGCATGCCCATTCCACTGAGGCTGCTTTTTTTAATATACTATACAAACAGGCAGATTTTCTGCAAACAATTTGGAGTGACATTCCATAGAAAAATCACAATAGTCTGGAGTCTACTTTAAAAATAAAGTGTCAAAAAAGACATACTGAACAGATCAGAGATATCATGTGTGAAAGAAAACTAACACTGCATTTCACCCTGAACACATCATATATTATGATGCTGTGAGGATGATTTTCATATGTAGACAGACAAAACTATCAGAGATGATTGGAATATGGATGATTTTACTCTGACTGACATTAAAATGAACAAGACATTCATTGGTAAGGCCTGCAGTGGTAATATAGCAAATATTATTCTGAAACCTACTGAGTCCGTCTGGATTCAAATGCATGACACATTTAAATACAACTTATGCATATTTTTAAAGTGTTTTTTTTTATGCAAAACATATACCTCACATTTGTATCTAGTCAAACTCATGTTAGCCTAGTTTTCAGAATAATAGCACCCACTTATGTGTGATTTAACGTCAGTATAAATGCTGCAAACCTGGATTTTCATTTCAGGCCGTTAAATGGGTAAATGGGGATAAAAGAACGCACACGACGTTTTACAGACTTTTATTTCTAAAAATACAACATGTAACTCTTTTTTTCTACTTTGCAATTATCCGCTGCTTTGTGTTGGTCTATCACATAAAGTTTGTGGTTGTGATGTGACAAAACATGGAAAGACTCAAGGAGCATGAATACCTTTGTAAGCAGATGAAAAAGCAGTTTGTTTTCTTTTATCCAGGTTCAGCTTCTGGTACTTTTGTATTTAAATCACAGTATAAACAGAAGCAGGCTGGCTGCTTCCCTGTTTCTTCTCTAGTTTTTTTTCACAGTACACAGATATTACAGTTGGGTCAATTTCCGTCTGACTGCACATGAAAGAACCTAAAATACCTTAACTGCTCTGTGAAAGGAAACCACATTTTATTTGTTTTATACTTGCATGCCTTCACATTAAACAATATAACTCGCTTGCAGTACGACCTGCTGACGAGACACAAAAGCCCCAGCAGAAAGCACTAAATCTCATATTTCAAACATTGTGCTTTCTTCTTTTTTAGAGGCACAGGTTGGCATTCGAATCTGAGGTCTGGAAACCATTTGGAGCATCCACCATAAAAACACAACCAGAAATCCAGCCAAGCTAAACATTTAAACAGAGTGGCGTGTTGGCTGTTTTGCCACAGTGTTAGTGTTTTCTTTGGCTGCAGTTATTTATTTTTTTCATATTTGATAATGTCTTCATTTTTAGCCCCTCGCTCCACTGACTTAGATGGCAGCCACAAAATGCCCCTGCACTTACCCCAAGGCAAAGGTGAGCAGCCATAATGAACATCCAGGGAAGCCTTGAAGATTATTATGCAGCTTTTGCACAGAATGCCGTTGAAACTCAGTTGTGAAAAAGTATTTGTCACTTCACGGATTTCTTCAATTTTTGCTATTTAGTTACACATAAATGTTTCAGATCAATAAACTAGTTTTAGTGTAAGACAAAGATAACCTGATACAAATGCACAACACGTTTAAATACAATTAATGCATATTGTTTTGAAAATAACCAACTTGAAAATGGCAATGGTTCTGCAGTACTGAAATTATTTTAAAAGTAAAACTTGCTTGTACTTTTCCTTTTAACAGCTCTCATCAAATGTTAACTTGGAATGGAGCGCCTTACATCCCTCAGGAGGATTTTTGGCCCAATCTTGTTTTAATTCAGCCACATGGAGGACTTTTGAGCACAAACTCAATTAAAGGTCACATCTGTGACTGAGTCTCTACAAATGCTTCATTTATGCCTCATTTCCACTGATTATACGGCCCGGGTCCAGTGCACTTTTTGTCTGTCTCCATTGTAAAAGCGACTCATACCGGACCATTCCTGGTCCAAAGGACATGGTCCACTGACTGGAGGACAGAAAAACATCACAACTTGAGATTTACTGGTTCATCATGTTTGTCATCGCACTAGTATGACGAAATGTTGTGCGTTTGGGTTTAACTCCGACTTCTCAGTGAGAGAGCAGCGGGCAGTTGAATCTGCCGCACCATAAAATAAGCGTGCTCTTCTTTTAGTCTTACACCAGATGTTAACAGGACGCACACCTTCTAAAAAAACTCCATCAGTTCATAGAATATGTTTCCAAATATCTTGGGGATCATAAAGATGTTTTGTTATGGAAATGTGAGATGGGCCTGTGTGTAGTGTTGATCATCCATTATTTTGGCCTTGAAGATCTTTTATGGCAGCCATTTTTTATACGGGGCGCCTGCTCTAACCACTGCACCACACGACACCCTGTAATGGTGTTCAATTAACATTTTGCTGACAGAAATGTCGATGAGTGTTTTCTTTTTTCTTTTACAATTGATAAATTAGTATTTAATGACTTAACAAGGGAAGTTGCGTTTTTTTTAAAGGTTGTTTTAGATATTTTTACCTTTTTAAATGAACTAATAATTTGAAAACTGCTTTGCTTATTTACTAGAGCTTTCCTGATTTGATCTGAAACATTTAAATGTCACCAAAAGAGCAAAATCCAGAAATCTGAAATGATGAAACTTTTTCACAGCACTGTAGGTAAATGCTTCTGAACTTATGACTTGCTGCTTTCCTAATGCTTAGCTTGTATAATGTCATTCATGCAGTGGAGCCAGTAGATGCCTGGAAACAGGATGCAAACCCTTATGAATCAGGTAGGTTTGCTTGCACTGCCGCTCATTTTGCCACTTTGCAGCTTTGCAGTAAGTGCGATTCAAACCAAAGCTATCCGAGGATAAGACTCTGGGTTTTGGCTCGGCCTGTAATTGAAGGGAATTGGAACAAAAGCCAAATGGCATGGTGGCTCTGGGCATGATGTTTGTGACTGGAAACATTTGGGGTCACTAAAAAGAGGACGCCTTCAAACTTTCAATGTAATTTCCTTAAAGTAGGCGTTTGAGCCGTCTTTGTTGTTAGTTAGTTGAGTGTTTTATTTTGGTGGTAAACACCCAACTGCATTTTCCTTGCAGTTGGATGATGAAAGGTTAAGCTGATTATTTTCCCTTCAGTCGTCCCACATGAAGACAACCAAGATATAAAAGGAAAAAGATCAAGGATTCTGTCGTATTTAAAACAGCTAATTAATCCAGGAACATCTCGACTTTTAAGCATTTCTCTGTTTTGCTGCTTTCTAGGTTTTAGCTTGAGAGAACCAGAGCCGCTACCCAGAGCACCTGAACCCCCTGCATCACAAGGAGACCCAAGTATGTGACTCTTCCTGCATCTATGAATATGTGAATGTTCTTCATCTGTGGCAAGCACCCAGGTATTACATCCAGCTTCAGTCGTATTAAAGCAGATGCATATCTGAGAGTGATTGCCTATTCAGAGGATTTTCTTGCGCCTGCACTTTCAAACAAGATCCTTTTTATCCTGGTGATCCCTGCTGGGATCAGGTGCAGATTATTCTGCTAGGTGAGAAATTGTAACTTGTATTAGAGCTAAATAAGTGTCTATTTTAATTGTAAATCGTGTCACTCCTGTCTTCTTCTGCTTTTTAAAGCTTTGTAGATGTAGAGTTGTATTCAAAATAATAGCGAGATGTTTAAAGAAAAGATTAATCTCAAATTCCTGACACATTTTATTTTCATATGCAAATAATAAGTTGCTTTATTTATGCCATCACAGTCCCATTTTACTTGATGGTGGGGATGGCAGTGCATTATCTTATTCACTGTCAGGATGTGTGTACATCCTTAAAAAAAAAATCTTTAATTGAATTATCTAAAATTAGGGCCTTAAAATGTCTTAAAGTCATTAAAGAAGATGTAAGTAGGCCTTAAATATGTTAGCAGGGCTATTTAGTCTCATGTTGTATTTAGTCTCAGGTTTTTCTTGTGGAACTTTTTTATCCTGTCAAAGTTTTAGTTATGTGCAGCCATTTTCACTCACTGCGTTTTGTGTCTCAAGGTGGTAAAGGCTACAGGTAACAAGCTGCTAACACTTGCTTACTAGCTAGCTAGAGAGCCATGTGCCATATGAAAAGTGCAAAGTTGCTGCCAAGAGCCAAAAAATCTCCCAGAAATTTCACAGTTTTGGCCTGCTGTATTTCTTTTCTATGTCTTTCTCATACTATAGATTTTAAATACTATCAAATGCATAGAAAGCTGATGTAGGTTCATTATATACTTGAAGTTGCTCGCCACTGAAACGCAAGGCTGAAGCAGTCTGTAAAACATTTGGACTCTACAGAGTCACAGTAAAATGTATTTTGTTGAAAGTCAAAGAAATTCAGTAAAACTTCAAGGGTAGAGTAACAGTCCAAGAAGTCAGGCTATAATATCCTTAGGAATTAGATTCTCCCACTGAGTCTACCATCTGACAAACTCTGAATACCAATGGTGTAGCAGCAGCTGCTGCAATAACAAAACCAATGCTACTCATAAAGAATACTGCCATCTGGCTTCTGTTTGCCCATTTTGTCTGGCGGCTTTAAAGGCAAAATAAGACAGGAGTTTGTCTGAATAATGTATTCCAGATAGACTAGAGCAGGGGTGTCAAACTCAATTTCACTGAGGGCCACTTCAGCATATTGGCCACCCTCAACGGGCCACATTGACGGTACAAATCAGGAGTGCATCCCTGCTAAAACACACCCCAGACAGAAGGTTGACTTCCCTCATTCAGTTCTGTAGAGGCTTATAATGAGCTTCAATTTCAAAGAAGCCTACATTGAAGTCGATTGGCAAATGAACCATCATGAAAGAGGAAGGCTCTTGTTGTCTCACTGCACCCCAAGAGATGCATAACCTACAAAATCTGTTTCTGTCTGGTTTCAAACCAGAGACCTTTAGCGTGTAAAGCAAACATGATAACCACTACACTACAGGAACTGAACTTGCCTGCTTTGTTCAAGTTTGAGGTTCCAAAGTTGATGATATGAGATGCAACACATGAAAATTTCAACTGAGGCTTGCACTCAGATGCCTGGATTCAGAGTACAGACCATGACACCACAGAACCCTTGTTGACCTTTAATAAACACCTGTGATGAATAGAAAAAAAAACTAAATCTGTTTCTGTCTGGTTTCAAACCAGAGACCTTTTGTGTGTAAAGCAAACATGATAACCACTACACTACAGAAATTCATGCTCTTTGCAGTGTTCCTGGTAGATGATCCACATTTTGTTAGAGACTAATGTCAACCATTGGCATGGAACAATGTCAAATACTTATACCACATATCCTCTCAGAGAGCACAGTAACTTGGTGAACAAACTGTCAGACTTATAATTGTGCCTAATTTCACATCACAGTCCATAAACTAAGCCTGGAATCAAAAAATTGTATTGAAGATGTCATTAGCAGATACAAATGTTTCTACAGAGACTTGGCCAAATGGCTATAAAATAAAATCAATACTTACAAATAAAAAATTGTTAGGAAGCGCATTTATTACAAACCTTTGGTTGAAATGGAGCGTTAAATTCAAGTCTCCATTACAGACCAGAGAAAACTAAAGAGAATGAAACGTTGTGTTAATCCATCTGAGGAGCCGGCAGTTTATCTTGAGGAAATAAATGACGATGCAAAAGTTAATTAGACTGTAACATGCGCAGTCCGCTGCTCAACCACTGCGGACGAGGCTCCGCCGCTGCGAAGAATTAAAAACCGCTGGGAGTAACTCATCCAGCGGATTTAACAAATGGAGCCTTCTGGGTTCACGTTACCCAGGATGTGATGAATAGAACATGCAAAATCTGTTTCTGTCTGGTTTCAAACCAGAGACCTTTTGTGTGTTAAGCAAACATGATAACCACTACACTACAGAAACTCATGGTCTCTGCAGTGTTCCCGGT
>NW_006799981.1:2603444-2682628 GCF_000485575.1 Poecilia formosa | reverse complement strand
ATAAGACAGGAGCTTGTCTGAATAATGTCTTGCAGACAGACTAGAGCAAACTAGATTACTGGATTTGGACCAGAGCAGCTTTCCTTATCGAGTGACTCTAAGATATGACAGCAATTTTAAAAGCTCAGCTGAATTTAAAAACAAAAACATGTAATCAAATATGTGTAAGAGTTAAAAAAAAAATCAATATTTGGTTTCCTTTATCTTAAGTTTGAAAGTCTTATTTGTATAGAGAGATTAAAAAACAACAATCCACCTCAGTGCAGTGTGGTGTAGCCGCATGGTGTGTTCCTTTTTTCTCCCCCTCAGATTGTAAGGTTGATCTTGCCTTCCTGATGGATGGCAGCTGGAGCATTGGGAAGCGGCGTTTTAAGATCCAGAAAGACTTTCTGGCTGACGTGGCTCAGGTCATCAACGTAGGCATGGCTGGACCAATGATGGGCATCATCCAATACGGGTAAACTCTGTCTATGCTTTCTGTGATTTTTTTTCCCAGTTTGGGAAAAGAAGATGTAAACTGACTGTTTATTGTTTTGTTTGAAGTGACGAGCCTGTGACGGAGATCAGTCTGAGGGCCCACTCCAGCTCCAAGGACGTGAAGTCGGCCATAGATAAGATTGTGCAGAAGGGCGGCATGTCCAACGTGGGTGAGTGACTCCCACTGGCTGCTGCCAGCTGCGACTAAAGCTCACAAACTCAAGTGTGAAAGCGAAAGGGTTACAATTATCGCATGGTTTTTACTACGCTGGCACATTTTCACATGCAGGGATAGAATTAAATCTAAATTTGCCAGGAGACCAGTGAGCTAAATTACAGCTCTCTCTCGTAAGGCGTGTTTTTCTTCTCCTGCCACCAGAACGCATTTGTTTTTTACAAGCTTGCAGGGGTCAGCTCTCAAAAAGCAAGGGTTGTTTGTTGCTTTTTTTTTGGTGCGGCAGCATTCATCAGCTGCAGATTTTGGAGCTGATGGCTGGATTTTTTCTTTAGGGTGTGCTAAATTTTGCTTGCTGACAGTTTGTTGGGTTTGACCACAATCGTACAACAGTGTGTGTGAATGTAAAAGGCTCTATAATCTCGATCAGAGCCTCTCCTGTTATTGTAAAGACCACCAACAATCAACTGACAAACTAAATATAGGTTATCCTAGTACAGAGATATCTCTGTGCAGAATACTTTGTCCTTTAGCAAATGCATGGGTTCTTCCACCTTCTGTATTGTATTCAATAACGTTTTGGAAACCTTAAAGCAGCGTCAAATTGTAATAAAATATATATACTAAGCTTTAAATATCTCACTGACACAACATGGAGTTGGCAGCATCACACTGTTCAGATGTAGTTAGCGATTATTCTGCCGATTAAAGTTTTAAAGTTTTGGCTGCACAGTTTCACAACATTTGGTGGATTATTAGATGGCTTTCAGAAGAATATTCCTTCAAAATGGCTGTCATTGTGTGGCAGGAAACCACAAAACCTTTAATAAAATTCAATGTTATTTCACTTTTCTTATTAATTTGTTCTGAGCTCTCTGGAATCTGCTGAATGTGTCATCGTCAATGATTAGTCATTGGTTAATCAAGTGTTTCAAAAAATCTCAAGTCTCATTGTGTTCAAAGTGTCAAGTCCCAGTAAGACCTGGGACTACAAAGGATTTAATTTAAAATATTTTTCAGTCGAAATTTAAATGTCAGACCTATAAATGCAGCAGATGACGTTTGTGGCACAAGATTTTCTTTGGAGTTGGGTGAGTTTTATGTTGTGTTTGGACTCATAGCTGTCAGTCACGTCTGGCAACCCTGTCCATCACATAAAATCCCCACAAAACACAGTGAGGTTAGAGGTTGTGACATGACAAAATGTGAAAAAGTTCAGCGGGCATTATGCTTTCCTAAGGCACAGCAGCATCAGTTATTTGTCTCCCTGTCGCCCTCTGGTGTTCAAACAGGAAAGGCCCTCTCCTACATCAACAAACAGTACTTCAGTGATGCAAATGGGAATCGAGGAGGGGCTCCTAACGTAGCGGTGGTGCTTGTGGATGGCTGGCCCACAGACAAGGTGGAGGAGGCTTCTCGACTCGCCCGAGAATCCGGCATTAACATCTTCTTCGTCACCATCGAGGGCCCTGATGAGAATGAGAAACAAAATCTGGTTGAGGCCAACTTTGTTGACAAGGTGGTGTTTAGTTGCACAGGTTTACCGGTGCGTCCCATAAAAACAGTCTGTAACACTGTTTCACTCCCCAGGCTGTGTGCCGGACAAATGGCTTCTTCTCCCTTCCCGTGAACAGTTGGTTCGCCTTGAGAAAGGCTGTGCAGCCGCTGGTGAAGCGGGTGTGCGACACGGACCGCCTGGTGTGCAGCAAGACCTGCCTCAACGCCAACGACATCGCCTTCGTGATCGACGGCTCCAGCAGCGTGGGGACGGGCAACTTCCGTACGGTGCTCCAGTTCGTGGCCAACGTCACGCGGGAGTTTGAGATCTCGGACACGGACACGCGGGTGGGAGCTGTGCAGTACACCTACGAGCAGAGGCTGGAGTTCGCCTTCGGACAGTACAACAACAAGGCCGAGCTGCTGAACGCCATAAAGCGCATCAACTACTGGAGCGGCGGGACCAGCACCGGAGCCGCCATCACCTTCGCGGCAGAGCAGCTCTTCAGCAAATCCAAACCCAACAAACGCAAGATCATGATCGTCATTACAGATGGACGTTCGTACGATGACGTCAGAGCGCCTGCGCTGGCCGTCCATCGCCAAGGTGAGACCTCATCACTGGACAACGTTTGGAAAATAAGAGCTAAATATGACATTTGCCTTTACAGTGTTTCACAAATGTATTCATACCCTATTTAACCTTCTAACGTAGAAGATATTTTCAATGTGCACCGTTGCCTTTAAATCTGCAATATGGGACAGAAACAATCAATCGTGATGAATCGTGTATTG
Source organism: Poecilia formosa (assembly GCF_000485575.1). Lineage (NCBI taxonomy): Eukaryota > Metazoa > Chordata > Actinopteri > Cyprinodontiformes > Poeciliidae > Poecilia > Poecilia formosa. The sequence continues at coordinate 2,679,684 of NW_006799981.1, read as the reverse complement.
TTACAGGGTTGTTACGATACAAAAATGTCAAACTCAATACTAAAAAAAAAAAAAACACTTGATACTGCAGTAAAAAATTTTTTGAAGGCACATGGATCTTTTCCGTTGATAACAAAATAAATTACTAATTACAAAATGACATATTTTAACTTAGGATGAAACTAGTATGTAGGGACAGTTCAACCTTTGTTAAAAGAAATATGTATTTTAAAGTTTTGCTTCCCTGTTTGATAAAACAGAATATGTATTCAGCAGCAACTCTGTACAATTTCTGTGTGCCTGGCATTTTTTCTGAATGTTTTCTTTAATGAACAACTACATCAGCAGGATATCTGCTCTTATTGTCTTTTGCCTAACCTTCATTTCAAAAAGCAAAATGGCTTTAATGTCACATTAGCCTTCAGAGATGCACATGCAATTCATTTTTTGATAACCCGTGTTTTCCTCCCCTGATCCAGGTGTGATCGCCTACTCCATCGGTATCGCCTGGGCCGCCCAGGATGAGCTGGAGTACATCGCCACTGACCCCGACAAAGAGCACTCCTTCTTCGTGGACGAATTCGAGAACCTCTACAGATACGTCCCCAAGATCATCCACAACATCTGCCAGGAGTTCAACTCTCAGCCCAGGAACTGAGGTCATCAGTGTGACGGAAGGGGATCGTGTCGGACCAGGTCTGTCTTTATCAGAACGCTGACCGCAAACGTTCTCACCCTGCGGCCCCACAGATGGCGTCTCCAGGTGGGCTGCAGGCACACACAGATGCAGAGGCTAGAATTTACACTTCCAGTGAAAAGCTTACAGACACTCATCACGGGTATGAAAGTCGCAACAATTTAGGTCTTTTAATGAGTTTTTATGAGCCAGAGTTTCACAGGGAACCGATTTTACATCAAGTAACATCAGTGAATTTCAAACGTGTTTGAATTTAATCTGGATGTTTTCCATTCTAGTCTTGGTCATCAAAATTATACACAAAAGTTCAAATACATATACTTCCAACAACATTTGATGGCTGCATGACAGCCACATGCTTATTATAGCCAACAATAAGCTTCTGTTGAAGTTGTGGCTGAATATTTGCAGAATCGGTAGAGTTAATTTAATTTGGATGGGTTTCTGGTTTTCATCAAAGTTGTGGTGAGGCTGGAGCTAGTCCAGACACTCAGTGATTTAATTATTTCCAAAACCAGTTTTAATGTGTGTTTAAGTGCCACAGCTTGAACATAAATTCAGCACCAGTTTCTCATTTTAACTGGGAAGTTTCTTGTTAAAACTAGAAAATATTCCTGTTCTTATAACATGCAAAACTCATCAAAACAAGAAACTTTGACGTTATAATGAGAGAAATTTTATGTCTCATTATTATGGCAGAATTTCTCATGAGTTTTATATGTTGTGCTAAAAGGAAGAATACGGTCCCCTGACAGACTGCGGTTTGCTAAAACACACTCTGTTTCTTCTAGACAACATCCAAAAATCCCAAGAGGTGTTGCTGGTTTATGACCTTCTGTATTTAAAAGAGGATACATTTTGGTTTTAATGAGATTACTGGTTATAACAAGTTGTTTTTTTAATGTCGTTAAAACAAGAAAGTTTTTCAAACACGCGTCAGACACTGAGGCCTCTGGACTGGCTCTTCCAAAGCCAAAACCTCAACTGTATTGAAAAAATTTGTGGACTAAGCTCAAAAGCTTGGGATGTATCAGGAAACCAACTTGTTTAGAATAATTAGTTGTCAAATATCCAGCCAGAATTAAGCCAGAAGCCTGATTATGGTTTAAAAAGCAATCGTACAAGTGGCCAAGGTTCAATTCTCTAAAAAAAAAAGAAATATTTGAGGTGGTATGTATATAAAACATTTGAACCCTTATGAGCCTGCAAGGATCAGAACAAGTTTTATAACCTAACCTCCTGTTCTTGAAATTTCTTGAGAACGATTCAAACACGTCTCTAAAGGCACAAAATAATCCCACGTTCATTCTAATGATGAGTTTTTGTAAACTTTTTCTTGTAACTGTATTTGATCATGGATTTGAAGATAAATTTTAAAATGTATCAACACAGTAAGTTCTCATGAAAAGCATTAGAATTGCACCATTTGTTGGTGCCACAAACAACAACACTGTCAACTCTTCGGGTGGCCAGTTTGTGTGATTTCCCTCGCACAAAATTTAGGTCATTTCTTAACAAGTTCATCAACAGAAACTGAAACAAAACAGAAAGCTACAATGATATACTGCAGTCACAATGCAACTCTTTTTGTGCGAAACTAGAAAGTGATTCCAACATAATAAACTTTGCAGACATATGTAGGTTTAACACATTCCTAACATTTCCTCTAATGGATTCGTATACTTCATAAGCTTGTTAACATGGTGCTTTCATATGATTACCTGTGAAGAGGATCCCCTCTTTCACAGCTGAGGCATTTTGATCTTCCCAACAGGAGACTTAATCTGAGTTCAAGTCAGAGACTATGGTGCTGTTTATCTAATTTTTATGTGGGTGTAAAAGCAAACCCCCAGCATGGATGTGGACTTCTGTGAAACGTGGGGTTGTTTTATGCAGTTTATTTCATCCCTTTCTGTATTGTAATAGCGAGCGGCTCCTAATATACCAAGCATTTTGAAGTTTAAGAGTATTTATGATTTTTTTTTTTTTACCTTTGTTTTCCTGTTTGTACATATGCTTATTAAAATGCTTTGCTTGTCACGTTCACATAATTGATCATTTTTTGTTTTTAATAAAACAAATGAACAGAACATGATGGTTTTTATGGTTGTTTTTTTTTCTCAGCATATTTTTTTTTCCTGACGATTAGAAATATGAAAATAAATATATATGTTTGTATATTTCTATTTCTATTGCCAATAAAATCTAAAAACATTGAATTGTTGGAGAATAAAAAGGAGAGACCAAAAGAAATGTCAACAAAAAATAACTCAGCATTTGCACTTACGTGCAGCAAAATATCAGTGTGTCCAAATATGAGAAATTATCTTTTCAAATGTATTCAACTTAGATCTTTTCTTTCGAATGAAGCAGCAGAGTGTAAGAAAACTGCAACAAAGTGAATAAAATATTCCTTGTGGCTTTATGTGTCCAAGCACATTCAGGGAACAAAGCAAAAGAAAATAAAGAAATGAGGAAGAACACAAGTACAAAGTGAGTGATGTAATGGTTTAAGATTCACATTCCAAATAGAAATTACAAAGCTTTCTGGCAGCAGTAGTAGACTTTTTTTTTTCAATGCAATCCGGGTGGGCGATTGCATTTAGTAGTAAGTAGTAATTATTCGCAGTAACCCTTATGAATTTTAAGCTTTTCTTTCCACATCCAAGCACCACTTTTAATCTGTTCAGTTTAGAACAAGCAACATTGATTTAGACGCATTTGTACATGTGTGTCTTGTAAAATAAACGTTTCCACCTCAGGTTATGGCTTATGTGAAGAGCGGCCATATTGGATCTCGAAGATGATCCAATATGGATCATCTTCGAGATCATCCAACACCATCATGGTGTTGGATGATGGTGTTTCCAACACCATCATCTCGAAAATGGTGTTGGAAAAATTCTCCGACAGTCCAAGTTGGAAGTCCGATTTCAGGAGCGATTCGGAAGTCCAATTTCTGACTTTTGACTACAAATTGAACGCAGCATGACTTCACAGATACTCACCAGAAAATCCAAAGTATCCATTTAAGACCTAATGAGGAAAATCTGGTCAAAATTAAAACAGTTTAAGGCCTAAAATTGAGATTACTTAAAGTGATTTAGTGAATTTAGCAACTCAAAAATTTAACTCAGTGGATTAGACCAAATCAGGAGTGATAATTTACTATAACTTTCCAGTTATTTATATGGGGTTTCTCAAATGTATATGTAGGAATCATAGCAGCATTTCAGGTGTGTTTTTGATTAGAGAATGACATTTTAGCAAAATATAAATCTAAAAAAAAAAGATGATTTTGCATAATATTGAGCATAATTCAATTCATGTGATCGGGTCAATCAAAAACGCCATTCAAAATAACCAACATCTGAGCCCAATTAACATTTTACAGCAGGTTTTATTTCGAACATACTCTCATATACAAACCAGTGACTGAGAAAATGGCTCATGTAAAGCTGTACTCTCTGCGTACAACATCCTGTTTGCCTTTTTTTTAATCTTTCCTTGCTTTCAAACCTCATGGATTTACAGTAAACTGGAACTGCAGGACATTTCTCTTGGTTAAATCATCATTTCAAATAGTCCTAAAAGTACTGCACTAATCTCCCGCTAAACACTGGACTACTGTAAATACCTGGACATGATACATCACATCGTAGTCAAGCATGTCCACACAGCTGAGGCGGGGGAGGGGAAAAAAAAACAAAAAAAAAACCTATATACAGTACACAGCATTCAGTTCAAACGAGAGCAAACTGGCCAAAATGTGTTAGATATTCCTAAAAGTTGACATCTAGAATCAAGTCTGTTTAATTTTAATTATATAACCAAAATGGTTTACTTTGGACACATAAGCGTGTAATCTTCGGAAGTGTACAGTGGCTTGAAACTAAGAAACAGGCATGTAAATTAATGGTCTGTATCGCTCTACCAGCGCTGCCGTCAAACACACAGAACTGACATCCCAACCACACTTATCAAAAACAAAAACTCAAACTCACGCTGCACTGTAAATTTTTAAGACTGAATATATATTTTTGTTTATTATAAGCATTTGTAATTTTACATCCAATGTTAAAACCGACAACATTGCGACAACCAGCTTCCCCCCGCCCCCGAAAAACAAGCTTGTTAAAATAACATTTTTTAAAGACCTTTTTAAAGCAAAGGCACATTCGTCAATATAGATTTTTAAAAAGGAAAATAAAGGCAGGTCAAGCAAGCAGAGTCAGTCTGGGGAAGCTGAGGAGAGGAGCTGGGAGGCTTCTGCCTCAGAAACGCAACACGGAGAAAAACTTGGTTTATCTGAGGAGGACCTGGGATGAGCGTGAAGGAAGATGGGACCTCACATCTCTGCTCCTCGCTGCCACTTGTCCTGAGCCTCTCTCCTTTCTGTGGAGGTGAAGTTTGAGTCTGTCTGCAGGGGGCGCTGTGGCCAGTCACACCCAGGCCTGCCTGGATGGTGGGGAGTGATGGGGGGTAGGGACCAGAGAGCAGTTCCTCCTCCTCCTCCTTCTCCTCCTCACAACCTATTTGAGGCTATTGGCTACATAGTCTGCGAGTCCGACAGGAGACCAGTGGCTAGTTTGAGGTGGGACCAGACTCGCTGCCTGACTGTCCTTCCCCTGCTGTGTCTCTATTGGTCCCTGATCGTAGGAGACTGAGTCAGAGAGCGAGGCTGTGGTGGGGGAGGGACGTGTTACTCCGTGTCATACGAACACCTTGGCAAGAGCGTCCGCCCCGGCACTGGCGATGTAGCATTTAGACGGATGGAACGCCACGTCGTGGATCGATTCCTCGAATTTCTTCCTGTGAGCCGTGAACTCTTGGATGCAGGTTTTACTCTCCAGGTTCCACAGACGGATGGAGCAGTCGTGACCTGAGGACAGAACAACATGCAGAAAGTTGCTTAGAGGTTTTACTTGGCTTTTAGTCCTGAAGACATTTCATATTTTGCACAAAAAGGTGTTTGAGAAAAAATGTTATGCTTCCTTGAACAGGTTAGAAAAGGTTTACGGGAGATACAAAACATGTTCATTGCCTTTTTTATGCAAAATCATTCTTAGATGACGAGATGTTGGTATGCTCAGTCCTGCCTGTTTCTAGCTCCCTTCAGCAGTTTCAGGGCCTCTTGTCACTTTAAATCCAAATAAGCTGCTGCTGGCCACGCCCCCAACTCAATGTTTACACTCATGGCTGCAAACATATGTGCAATTATACAACCCTACATCTTTGAAAAGCAGAAGTGTAGCCTCCTGCACTAGACACATTGACCAAAACAAAACATATTATTTTTCTGGAAAATATTAAAAAGCAAACAAACAAATGTTCTTTTTCCCCTCTGAGTGCATGCAGTCAAGTTAAAGCTTGACTACTTGTACAATTTGAGATCCTACAAGGAAACTATAAATGTGTAGTAAATAAATATAATTTCAAATCCCTGCTCGGCATAATTCACATTTTCTAAACGCTGCCAGTTATTGTTAGACTGGGTTTGAGTTGACCGTTCAAGCCACAGAAGAAGAAAGCCGAAGACGACGTTAGATACTCACTGCCTGACATGAGATAAAGTCCGTTTGGATCCACAGCTAAGCTGGTGACGGCGTCCAGATGGGCCACCATGGAGTGAATCAGCTTCCCGCTGTTATTGTCAAAGAATTTGATGTGTCTGTCCTCCTGCGCTGTGATGGTGATGGGAAGAGTCGGGTGGCTGAGGACCTTGTTGATCTGACAGGGAGTGCCTGGTTAAAAGAAGAAAAAAAAGATTTAAAGATGAAAAACAGAAATATCTGACTCCAAGCAAAGATGTGACAGCCGGAGAAAGCATCAGTCAACACAGATTCAATGGTCAACACAAGTTACTACATAAAGGCAGCGTCTTGCAAAGATATTCACAAATAGGCCTGTCTCAACAATCAATAAATCAATTGACTGCATGATAAATGAAAACATGCTTTTGTGCATAATTTTCAACATTTTGAAATGAGACTGCACACTGCAAGAACAATAGCTTACTAAGCAAGAACACTTGAAATAAGACAAAACTAACTTACAAGCAACTTTTCTGCAAGAAACAGGAGCTTGTCTTAAGTCAATAATTCCTTAATATTGATAAAAGAAGCATGAGTTCCACTGGCAGGTTATTTCACTTATAATATGGGATGACTGTCTTGTTTTAATAATTTGTCAGTGAAACCGGTGTGTTTTTAAATCAACATTAAACAATTATCTACTAAAAACAACCTCCTTTGTCTAACTGAAAGTTACTTTTTAGTTTTGTTTTATCTTAAGTGTAGTAAGATGTTTACACTAGAACTAGACAAAAAAAATACTCTAAGATTTTGTGTTTTTTGCAGAGCAAGACGAGTTTAATAGTGCATGATCAACTTTAAATGGTTTGATTTCCTCATCAAATTAAACTTTGTTAGATCCGAGTCACTGGGAAGTGAAGAGGAAAATGGCTGCACACAAATGGATGTAATCACCCGATGGTGATTTAAACAGTGAGTCAATGTCTGTTCAAGCTGCAACATCAACGATTTGCTCTACATTTTCAGCCCAGCTCGGTTTGTGCCTTGCGCAGTTTGTCCCTAAACGTACCAGGCTCCAGATTAGATTCCATACTGAGCACCAGCTGGCGGGTCTCCATGTTGAAGAGGCCGATCTGGCCGTTTGTGAAGGATGTGACCAGATGAGCTGGTTCACTGCACACCAGGTCCACAGAGGAGGGAACTCCCAGCTCTAGCAGAGGGATAAACAAGTGCAAGTTTTAATTCCTCAATTTTAAACAAAGACGGGAAAAAAAAGGTAAACTTAATGTATGTGAATCCGGTTGTTACTTTTGTTTTCGTTGAATACTGCGAGCGAAGGGGAGGTGGTGTTGGCATCCCACAGCTTGACGGTTCCGTCCGCGGAGCAGGAGAGGAGGCGCTGGTGTGCGCTGCTGTACACCAGACCCCACACCGAGTCGGTGTGTCCACTCAGCTCTCCACGCAGCACTGACGGGTCTGAACACACGGGGACCACGGTCACTTTTCATGCGTTGCAGCTAAAAATCACTCCTGGTTGAATCGAAACAAGCGCCGAGGTTACCGTAGGAGTCGTAGGGGTCGATGTTCGGGTTGGGCGTGTTCCAGCACTGGATGGTGCCGTCGACCCCTCCGCTGAAACACTGCTCCCCTGTACTGCTCATCACCACACTCAGTACAGCGCCCCTGTTGTGTTTTACATAAGAAAATAGCAACCATTAAGTAAACTGTATCACAAGCTGAAAAAAAAAAGAAATGAAAAAAGAATTGACAAAAGTGCCATATTTTACCTGTGGGCCCTGAAAGTGTAGATGGGCTCCACGTCTAAAGATGTACTCCTGCTGACAAAATGTTGATTCATTTAATATAAAAGAAATAAAAACAACCATCTGAAATCTGAAGTAAAATTAAGCCTCCCATTAATTTACTACTGTGGGACAAAAATATAGTTTATATGGTTTAATATGGCTCATATTTGCTGCAACAAACATGAGACTCAAATAGGACTGAGACGGAAATGATGTAGAAAAGGTTGAATATCGTCACTGCTAGGTAAGAAATTGCACAGAAATAAAATTATCTTTACATCTTAAACATTGTACTAATATGCTTCCGACTTAAAATTTGTATTTTTACTAACCTTGTAGTTCCCTGGACATTTGTTTTTGTTTTGTTCCATTTTGTTTTTGATGCAAGTGGAATAAAAATTGGCCAAATTTTGGTGGAAACTTTAATTTTTCATGTTTTTTTTCCCCACAAGCCTTTTCATCTTTTTAAAAATGTTACATATACATTTTTTATAAATTTTCCATTGATTGGTGTTGGAATCCCTTCACAATTTCACAAAAGGCAAATGTATTTTCCATGCACAAAAAAAAACATTTTGATTCATAAAATAGGATAATTTATTTAACATTCACAGTCTCCGATTGTACACACCCAGAGAATATTTTAGTTTGGATCGGTTCTTCTAAAAAAAAGTTCAATTAAATATTTAATCACTAAAACTTGTCTGTAATAAAAAAATTATGAAAAGTCAAGTCTTAATTTTCAATCAGAATTATTAATTAGATGATTATGTTTTTTTTCCTCATTTATTTTTAATTAATGTATTAATTTTGTATTTCCTAATTTTTCCTCTAAGATGAATGCTCTTGCATTACATTATTATTTACATTACATTATCATAGTTTTAAATGCAAAAATGTAAGCACCATTTCTGCACCATTTACATTTTTTTGGAAAAAGAAAAAGAAAAATTTAAGGAAAATAAAAAAAAAAAAAATTTACATTTTTTTGGAAAAAGAAAAAGAAAAATTTAAGGAAAATAAAAAAAAGAGATAATAACACTAGTGTAACTTGCTTCAAGTAGAAATTACAATGAAATATTTATCAAAGCTACCTTTTATAGACCAAAATATTTAGCTGCTTGTTTTCTGTAATTAGTTTTAGTCATGCAGCTTAAGTACAATGCTGAGATAAAAACAAATACAATAAAAATAAACTAATTTCATCTTTTCTAGTCTTAGAGCTGCTGGGTTATGTCCTTCTGCAGAAGAATGTCAATTAAACACACACACAAAAAAGCTGCAGCTACAGGATTTGTTTTGCTCACATTTGGTAGGAAAAATAAAAACGGTCGTATGAAGGTCAGTTAACAGAGAGCTGAAGCTTTCTTACTTTTTGGCCGGAGCGGTTTTCTGCAGGTTCCACATTTTGAGCGTGTGATCCTCAGAAGCAGTGATCAGGACCGGCTCCACAGGGTGAAAGGTCAGAGCGCGAATCCCGTCAAAATGACTCCGCAGGGTGAATTTGGGGTTCCACGTTTTTCTCATGGCGTCTTTATTGTTGCCGATCTGAGGGAAATCAATAAAAGAAAAAAAAAAAAAATCAAAATAATAAAAATGTAAAGACAATCGTACAAATAAATCTAAGAATGTAATGGTTTATTTTCATGGTGTTTAAAGTAATTCTGCAGTTGTACGGTTAGTTTAGGGAATAATGAGGTTTGTGTTCTGCAAGAATCTGCCTCACTTTTAAAAAAAAACAACAAAAAAAACTCTGATTCTGATGTTTCAGTGACGTTATTTTGCCCCATGCCACTCACATCATACACCATGCTGTCGGCCTCGTTGGCCACAGTGAGTCCAGCCAGCTCCCCCAGACCCAGAACGTTCTCCATGCCCTCCTCCGTGCCCATAATGAACGACTTTCCTGGTGTGGGTGGGAAAGTGAGCGCTTCAACTGCGGAAAGGGCAAATAAAAAACATCCGTCAATCGGCAAAGAACTGGCAGAAGGGACAGGAAATGCGTCTTGTATTTAGCGACTCACCTTCTTCTGTCCTGTTCCCCTCGTGTTCGCTGAAGCGCGGCACGCTGGGCCGGGACTGCGGGGTCGGCTGAGGCTGCATGTGAGACAGGTCCTCCGTGTCTCTCAGGTTAGCCAGCATGTCTTGCAGCTTAGACCGGTTGGGCCCTGTTAATGAGTTAGGTTCAACGTTCAAACAAACGACATATGTTTGGATGGAGTGGAAGAAAAAAAACAAAAACAAAGCGGTGGGTAAATGCTGAAGCAACAGAGAAAAACATGAATATAGAAGGAAGCACTGAAAAAAGAAAAAATCAGTAAAAACAGAGGATGATGGGAGGCCAGCAGTAGAGTCCTGCAAAGGTAGAGAAGAAGTTGAGGCACATTTATCTTTAACGGCGAACAGTGGAGAGCAACAGTCATTGCTGCTTGAAGGTAAAACAAATTTTGGTCTTTATATATTTATTTTTAAGTAACATTAAACTTGAAATAAATTCTAAAATCAACAACTAGGAGCACATTTTCCCCTTCAGATTCTTCAAACAGAACTTTTTTTTTTTTTTTCCAATTTGGAGAAATGTGCTGGAAAAAAACAAACAAAACAAAAACAGAGCACTGCTTTGAATGTATTGTTATTCTCCGATCCACAAACAGTGAAAAATATCAGGGCCGCAACCAATGATTATTTTAGTAATCAATTATTCTATCGATTAGTTAAACAAGAAGTGGCACATTCTGCAGATTTTAACCACTGAAGCATTTTTGTACATCAGAAATATATTAAAATATACACATAAACAAATAATGAATTCCTTTTTAAATAACAAACATTTTATTGCCTAACATGGAATAACATAGCTTTCATTTAGTGTATGCAGCTAAAAAAATATCCTGATGTGAAAAATGTTGGCCTTTCTGTGCAACTTGACGTCAAGTTGTACATCAACACCTTTTGCTGTTCAAAAGTAAAAGGTGCTTATAATTGGAGATTTTTTTTATTTTTTCACAGAATTTAAACCTGGTGAATTTAAAACTATGCAACTTGAGTTCTGAGTAGAACATATTTACAGACAAATAAGGTTTCTTTTAAATTTTATTTATTTACTTATTGTTACCTTAAAAGCAAAATGTATATTCTTTTAAGAGTTTTGGCTTAATTGCTGCTCTGAATGTCTTTCAGCAAACTGACTTTTGGACTCTGTACATTTCTTGAAGACATTTTTGTGTGAACTTTTATGTCTGTTGCTGCTGTTATGTATGAATTGTCCTTTATAGAATAATAAAGGCTGTTTCTATTGCATCTGTTATCTATTTAGCTTCATGCACCTGCTGGAAATGAGACTTAATGACTCAATTTAAACTTCATGAAATCCAACTACATGTCCCAGCAAGCCTTTAAGAATAAATCCTAGTTTAGTAAAAGGAAGCCTTGTGCTTGTCAGTCAGTGGTCTTTGATATTTTAACTCCACTTTCGTCTAGAAAGTCTCTCCACATGAACACCAAAGTGATAGAGCATCAAAAGAGTGAAGAAAAATCTTATGATTTCTGTTAGATCATAAGAGGAGAAATGAAAGTGAAAAAAGTTTGAGGAAAAAAAGGAGTTGAAGTACGTTGTTGATCTCATGATCAATCAAAGAAGGGAAAGTCTGCATAAAACATGTAAGAGCTCTCAGCTGGTAAACGAGGCTTAAGCGAGCTTTTAATCTGAGAGCAATCTTATTACTCAGCTAAGTCACTTCTCCAAGAAGCTTCTATTAGCTGTTAATCTATATCAGCTGCTATATTATTTGCTACTGGAGTATCAACATGGCAGATGGACGAGGACATCAATGGAGATCATTATGTTGTTATGACTACAAAGACAGAGAAACAGATGTCTGTAGAGATGGCTAGAAGCCCAGAAGGGAGACGGATTGCCTTACTGACGCAAAGTGTCACTTAGTCGCAAACATTTAACAAAGACGAGATGATGGTGTGAAGATGAAATGAAGGGAAACAAACAAATGCAACAGACAAGACATTACACTTCATATGGGAAGGGATTTAATGGCATTCGCAAGCACTAACTGGAAGACAAAGAACAGAGACAAAAGAAGGAGCGGCTAGAGGAGGAGATGGAAAAAAAGATGCTCTCTTTTGATCGGAGGCGTTTTGATCGAGCTCAGGAAAGTCAGGTTCTGCAGAGAAGAGACTGAAGGAGGCAGCAATGTCTATCGGCACTTACTCTTCACCCCCATTTTCCCCTTGCGCTCCTTTTTGTACTGCTCCTTGAGTTTGTTCATCACTCCCGGGTCCACGTCCCAGGCCTCAGAAACGGGACCCTGCTCGTCCTTGTCTACACAGGGGAACAAAAACCAGACCGAGAGGCTGTTGAGGAGCTGCATGGCCGACGAGAGGCTGAGCTGGAGATGCAGGCCTCTCTCAGGCCCAGAGCTTTTACTCAGTTGGTGGGTTTTAAACAACTGGATTCTCCAGAATCTCCTCATATTTTTGTTTTCTTTACTAGAATTGTGTTTTGTCAAGAACTACTGTTGGGTGAAGAATTAATCAAATTCAGGAATGGTCTGATTTTCAAGCATTAAAAAAGATTTTTTTTTTCCACACTGTTCTTTGCTAACGTATTGAATTGGTTTGCATTTTGTCATGTTACAACCAGAAACTTCCATGTACCTCATTGGGAGTTTATGTCCCAGAACAAAACACATTAGTTCACAACTCAAGTGGAAGAAAAATGATTTTCAGTTTATTTTTGTAAAACATGAAACTTTTTAGACTGATAAACCAATTGATTATTATTTCAATAATTGAGTCATCATGATTAATCTGATTAATCATTTCAGACCTATGTAATTGTAATTGTAAAGAAAAATGTTTGAAAGGCATAAATTATGCATTACTTTTGCTGGTTTATCATATAAAATCCCAATAAAGCACACTGAAGTTTATGGTTGTAATGAGAAAAAATACATTTGTGGGTTGTGAATACTTTTAGGAGCTACTATGTATTTTCTTTTTTTAAGGTTGATGTTGATCTGAGGGGAAACGACTGGAAGACACAGAGTGGGCTGGCTATGGGAACACAGTGGAAGACAAACTGTGGGTTAAACAGAGACAGTCCTCATGTCATGGTTCATGACCACAGCGTGATTTATGAATGAAGACTCCAGGAACATCACCAAACTGTTAGAGGAAACATTTTAAGATAACTGCATTAAACAATAAGTGATGTGTTCTCATCAGTTTTTCATGGTGATCGACTCTGCTGCTGTGTTTCTGGCGTCTCAGTCTCACCCCAGTCGGTGCCGTCTCCGGTCCCCCGGGACTCTGAAGTGTCCATCTCGTCAGGATTTGACAGGAAGTCGAAGCCCTTCAGGGCCTCCTCTGTGTCGGGGTCCTCACTGGTGTCCATACTGGCTGGAGATGATGACGATGACGATGAGGGCTTCTTTCGCACAATCTAAGGAAGAGTTTATTTTCTTTACTCTGCACAAACATTTTGGACCAAACTAGACTCGAGGTAGACCAGTTCCTTACAGTCCTGGATTCCACATTAGTCCTGTCCTTCCCGTCGCTGTCCTCCTCCTCATCTTCATCACTGAAGTCTGCATTCTCGATGAATTTGAAGGCCTCCAGCACAGCGCTTGTGTCAGAAAGCTCAGCTTTTCTGCACAGACAAAAATACTTTTATCAAAACAGTTTCCAAAACACTTGTCAGCGCTCATGGATTTGATTTACACGACCCCTAGGTTTTTTATTTATACCAACACATCAACATGGTCGAGCAATAAACGAGTTAGAGTTTCATTTATCAATTTAGCCTCGACAATAACAAGCACGACTGATTTTATGCTTAAAATTAGAAAGAAAAAAACAAAAAAACATGTTTCCATGTTTTGAAAGTGGTGCTAGTTAGAAAATCCTGAGTTACAACGATGGAGAAACTTGAACCTTGATATCCGTACTCTATAACATTCTATGATAACGCAAGGACAAAATTAATCCGAATGTCAAAATCTAATATTCTAACTTTTCCCTTTAGCAGCTATCAGGATCTAATTTTTAAAATCAGAACCTTATGTAAAAATATATAAATAAAAATAAAAATAATAATTATTTTTGTGTGCAAGACTTCTAAAAATCTTTAAGATTTAAATGCAATACCTTCATGAATCATAAAGACAGTGGTGTCCAAACTTTTTGCCACATGCACAAAAATACTATTTAAATAAACACATATAAATAATCAAAGCCTGCAGTATATTAATTAAATATATAAAGTCATCAGATGTCTCTAGTAGGGCAGAGATGTGTGCATCATTGTGAATCTGATACAAAGAAATTTTGCTCATTTCTCTTTTTGCAAGTTGTTTTTAGTTCAATTAAAAATGTTTACACATTTTTGTGTCAATTATTATTAAGACAATCATCAGCTACGTCTTTATTTAACCTTTATTAAATCATGCAGGACAGATTAAGAACAATTTCTTATTTACAATTGTTGCTTAGTGCTAGGAAGGAGCTGTGAGAGCAGGCAAGATTTAAATAAACTAATATAAACATTACACTATGTATTCATGTTAGCAAGGACAATTAGAAAGACATTACTAAATAACCAAAAATAAATATAGAGTCACTAATCTAGCCCCAACTGGGAACGTCAGGCAAGACAAAGAGCAAAACACTGATTATCTGGAAGATGTTTCCAAGATAAACTGCAGAGATCAAAGTTTCCTGAGATGTTTTGTAATACATTTGATCACATAAAAAGAAACTGAAAGAAAAGCATGAAGGACGTGGGAGGATGCTTCTTGGAAAGACCTGTTCTAAACTAAATGTTTGCAGCTTGGAGCAAATAATGAAACTGAAACAATACAGCAGAATAAAGTGCGTTTGCAGCTCCGCAGCGAGGAGCTAGGCATCTGTCTGCAGCCAACTGGAGGGGAAGGTCCAGCTCTGCTCTGTCCCAGAACAAACAGATCTATAGATAGGCACATCTAGATAAACAAACACTTTAGCCTAAGGATCAATTCTGCACTCTGAGATTCCTTAAAATTGATTATCTCACAGAATGTCCTCAACAGATCCAGGATTACTGGCGTGTACTCACCCTCTGGTCCCCTTTGGTGTCGAGTTCGGCCCGTTGACCGAAGGCTCCGTGCTCATCCGTTCTCCAGTCTTGCCGGCTCCATCGCCGGCGAGGCCCAGCAGGGCTCTGACCCTCTGCGACTTTACATCCAAAATGGTGTCTGTGTAGCCCACCTCCTGCAGGTACCTGCAAACAAGGTAGAAAAGGAGTTTAGAAAACAGAGGAAATAAGCAACCCCCCCAAAAAAACCGAACTCTTCTCTTCATCTGCAGCACACAGTAAAGTTTATTCTGGCCTCCAGCCTGAAACGCTGCCTCCTTGCAGATAGATGGCACTGCTGTGAGGGCTCTTCTTGCTCCAGTGCTCATTAGAAACAGTGACTACCACAGTGCCAACCCCTCTTTACAGTGCAGAACACATTTATTCCCCCTCCTGGTAATTTCTGATTGGTCATCCGTGACTTTATGATTAATTAGCATGGCCACAGCTTTCCTGTAACGGTAAGTTATTTCTTCCCCATTCCATTAGCACTTTTAGCAGCGACTACACGAGGTCAGGGAGGAGGTGGAGGTCTTTCACAGATTATTTGTTTCATATT
Organism: Poecilia formosa; assembly: GCF_000485575.1. Lineage (NCBI taxonomy): Eukaryota > Metazoa > Chordata > Actinopteri > Cyprinodontiformes > Poeciliidae > Poecilia > Poecilia formosa. The sequence continues at coordinate 2,663,984 of NW_006799981.1, read as the reverse complement.
AGACTGTCAAGACATGGTGACAGTTTTAATAAATGTGTACTGTTGCTTTAAATTAAATGTTTTTTGTACACAAGTTTACTAAAAAGATGTGAAAAACATGTTACTCCTCAGAGTCTGTTCATCTCTCAGTGGTTTTGTTCATGCTCTCAGTTCTCTTGCAGCAAAACAAGCTTCTCATCAAATATTACACCAACCCTACAACAATGGAGGATAAGCCTTCGCAATCTGAGTGAGTGAGTGACTAACAGAAAGGGAATGGGGGGGGCGAGGAGAGGGTGTTTTGGCACATTATTGATCCATCGCTTCACACAGACTGCTGAGTAAAATGGCTCCTTTCATCGGCCGGCATGTTGGGGCAGATGAGGAGCGACGCTGCAGGGATGATGTCAAAACTCACAGACTTTATAGAGCAATGCAATAACCACCCTCTAAACAAACAGGGAACGTCTAAGGAAGACACAGATTTAGTGATGACTGTAGTTGTCCATGTGAGGGCGCTGTTCACCATCGTTTTAATTCTGTTTGGCCACAGTTGGCCCAGCAACAAATGTCACAAAACTTGCTTGCCTGAAAAGAGCAGCTCCTTAGCCCCGTAATCTCAGGCTTTTCATTTAATTTAAAACACATTCGGTTTGTTTTGGACTGGAAGAGCTTGTGTACTCACTGTCTGAGGAGCTGCCGGCCATGTTTCCAGGACAGCTGATTGTTAAGTGATCCAGAAGAATCGTTCTCGTTGGCCTCGTCTGAAGGAGAGAAGAGAGACACAAATCAGAGCTTCACAAACAACACAGACGAACAAGCCTCTGACATTATTTCCACTGAGCAAACAGCGAGAGCATTCCTGCATCGCTGCACTCTGGAGACGACGCACATTCTTTACCACAACTTAATAAAACCAAATGTCAAATCCAGTTGAACAGGAAACATTTTTCTCTTCGATCTGTAAAGGCTGGGACTCCAAACCTAAGCTAACATAGTTTCAAATTTACATAATTGCAAATATTTATATCCTAACAGATGAACTGTTGTGTGACAAAGGCAGCAGAAACCGTTGAGACAACAGCTTGAAGTAAAACAAAGCATCTAACATCTCGTAGTGTCAAAACTCAGATGACTGATCTGTGCTCCACCCGACTACCATGAAACACCAGAAAGACGAGTGATGTCAGCAGCAACGAAACACAAGCTTTGTCTTCATCAAGAAGGAAATACTGGTGCAAATCAAAGATGGTCAGCCCTCGAGCAAGGAGCAAATAAACAAATAACACAGACCGTCTCGCAAAAGCATATTAACACCTGAGCTCCAAATATTGTCTTGTTAGAACCATAAACTCTAAAGTGTTTACTTCTATCAAGATGCCCTGAGTCAATACTTTGCAGAACCACCTTTAACCGGAATTACAGCTGCAGGTTTGAATATCTGGAAACGGACAATCGAGTTTAGTCAGACTGCAATTTATTACAAAACTGAGCAGTTTAAAGACTTTTATACAGAAGCACTTTTCAAAACCTGAAAATGTTTAATTGACATTCAAGCATTTTGAAGGACTCCAAGCACCTGTAAGAAACCTGCATATTCTAAACCATTTAACGATCTCTGGCTGTATGTTTAGGGTCACTCTCTTGCTGGAAGGCACACCTCGGCCCCAGGCTCCAGTCTTTATCCAGTCTGCTCCGACAGAGCAGGTTTTTCTGCAATTTTGCTGTGTTGTGGCAAATGGTGAAGCACTTTTTATTGCTTTCTGCATTTGTGGGGCCAGGTGGATTTCTGCAGTTTTATCCCCGAGTTATCTGGTGTGTTTCTTAGTCTTCATCAAGGTTGACCAAGTCCAATCCTCAAAAGGTACTATCCTCCAAAACACCTGAATCCCCTTGTTAACACATTATTCAGCTCTGCAGAGGCCGGTTAATGAGTCATTTGATTCAGCTGTGTTGGAGAAGGGATGCATCTAATAGTTACAGGATATTATCACTTCTGGTCGTTTTGTTCTGTAACAAACCTCTTGGGACTTCACTGAACAGCTGCATCTACACCAAAATTAAATTAGATGAAGGTGGAGTTTATTTCTGAAGGTAATTTGGATTTTCGTTAGCGATATAAGAGTAAATGCAGCTGACAAATATTCTAATCTTTACTGGTAAAAACCTCTGCAAATCCACATATTATTGTCCTTAAACTACATATTATGTTTAATTTTAGTGCTCTATCTCATACAATCCCAAGAAAAGTAATTTTAGTTTATGGGATTCATACTGTAATATGGCTGGGCCATATGAATTAAAATTAACCTCTGATGTTTTTATACCAAACTCAATTAATTTTTTTCCTTAGAACAAACAATACAAAAGATAGAAAATATCTAAAAGAAACTGGCTTTTATTCCAATCACTCCTTCTGTGAGTTGACCTGAAATCAAAGTCGAAATAAATATAAGCTGTAGACACACTAATGGGGGGGAAAAACAAAAAACAGGTAGTTCTTGAGTGGGCTACCATCACTCTGAACTGGAAACCCAAAGAGCGTAATGGTGGCAAAACAATCCCAATCTTCCAAAAATAAAAAAATCAATCTTCAAACACAGAAAATGTGATTCTACATTGTAGAAGATGACATGAGAGCTTGTTGAGGGCCAGGCGGAAGTGAAGACGTCTCAAAAACTGGGTCAGAATTAACGCAGAGGGTAATGGGCTGGCAGACGAGCCACCAAACCAGTAACGCCTCCCAGCTCTCTCTCTTTTCTCCCCCTCTTTCATCCCACACCTCTCTTCTTCACCTTCTCCAAATCATCAACACTTCAAGGGTTCTGCGCTTTGAACGTTCCTCATGAATAGAGATGAGCAGAGAAGAGAGGAAGCATCGCTATCCAGGCTGATGGCTCGAACACGAGGACCCGATAAAACCAGAATAAAATAAGAAGCAGGTGTTGTGCTCATAGTGCTCGTGTTTCCATTGTTCATCAACTAAAAATATACCATGGCTCACTATTCATTTGGTTTATTAAACCTACTGTTTCAGCTCAATTACAGTAAAAAAAATAAATAATTTTAAGCTCTAAAAATAATGTCCTCAATATTCCACAAATAATCCACAAAGCAAACTGTGAATCCTTTCATGGAAGCTGTTTTCTACTTATAAATGTTGTAAAATTGCCGACAGCTCGGTGGACTAAAGAATAACAAAGACAAGCTTCCAGTGGAGAGCTTTTGATTTTTCTCAGATGTAATCGTTTCAGTGCTTGGAACAAAAACAAAGTGTAGAAAAAAGGAATAACTAAATAGTTGGAAGGCTGCATAGCGTCAGAGATGAGTAAAATCTGAGAAGTTTAATTCAAGTGAGCAAATCTTCTGCAATCCGTCGTGACTGCTTGAAACTCTCATTTCTCAGGCATTTTCTTTTCTCTTCTACATCTGCAACAATTGCTCTTTCATAATTCCAAGGTTAAGGACGCTGTGAGGCAATGCACAAAGATGAACAAGATCCGACATGAATGCAGCCTTTTACATGTACCGCAATGGTGTCACCCCAGGTATGTATGAGCTCAGCAACCACAGTGATTTAGAGGTTCTGTTGACTTACCAGAGTCGTAGCTTGGAGGTTTTATGTCGCCCTGATTTAGCTCCGTCCCGTATTTTAATTTGTGGTACTTTGCTCTGAAAGCAGAAAAAAAAAAGGAAAACACAAAAAAACAAAGTGTGAAAACTTGGGAAACATTAATAAAACATCAATAATTATCCGTACTTTGAACCCTGTTTTCTGTTACTTTATAAATCTGATGAATAATTATTAAACTATGTCTTCATAATATATTTACTTCAACGCTTCTTTGGCATCTACATAGTTTAAAAGCAAAGACATTTCTGCAAATGTTGTTTTGTTGGAATCAGTTTTCAAGTTTACATATCACGACAAATGAAGCTATATCATATTATCAGCAGGAAGTGTTACGTTTTTCCCAGCTGAGGCCGACTGACAACAAAAGAAAACATTTTAGCTTAGCACCCCCCCTCCATCCAGCACTGTGGCGATCCAGAGGAAGCGACCTCATTAAAATTAAAGCCATTTCAAACAGGGCACATCCCACACTCAAAAAAGCCATTTCTGAAATTGCTTTCAAGACACCCTCGGAGACGTGACCTGTTGCTTAGCAACCAGGAGAAGTGGTAGTATTTCTGGGTTAAGGGTTCCTCCTGAGGGAAGGCCTGCAGTCATCTCACTGAGGCTAAGTAGATAAAAATAGCCTGTTAACAGACGGAGGACGATAGTACGCTGAACAACCCATGACGACGTGCCTCAGAGCCAAACATTAACTAAAACTGGAGCCGACCCGGGGGAATGACGGGGCAAAAAAAAAAAAAAGCCATCCTGAAACTCAGTTGACACAGTTGTGTTGAGGATTTTATTCGTTTAATCTCCCCGTTGCAAGATCTCACAAAAACCCCTGATGTAAAAAAAGTAAATGTAGCACAAGTTACATTTACTCCCTGCTCCAGGTTTGGAGTTTGATACTGCCTTATCTGACATGCCTGGCTACGCTTGCGTCAGCAACGCTTTGCATTCGTGGGATTCCTCACGATGGATGTCATTTACAGTCTCAGACCTCTAACATCACCCACAAAGAAGTCATGAACATCCTGTGTAGTTGAGTGAGGGAGCGGTTAAAACTGGAGAGAAAACCACGGCCTGAAATCACACCCTTTCAAAAAGTAACTGTAACGTTGATGCAGTCACTCCACCTGAATTATTTTAGTAACCAAGAACTCATATGTGAAGTACAACTTCTCCCCATCTTTTTTTCTGTTTTAGGTGTCGAACACCCCCGCCTGTACTCAATGTTTTTGTTCTGATTTCAACAATCAATCTAACATGTTGACTTCATGTCAGGAGTGTCAGAGAGATCGCCCTGATTGGCTGTTCTGCACAGTGAATTTGACAACAACAACAACATCAGTAAGTCAAACCAGGGCTTCACCATGTCAGGACAACATGCAGCATGTTATACGGATGGTGAAAGCCTCAATAAAATCCCAAACGGCAACAAATAAACACCCAGGTACAGCTAAGCCTGAAATTATTCACACCCCTGGCATATTTAGGTTTGAAGTGATCTTTTAATTTTACAAAACATTTATTTTTTTTATTTTTTTAAAGCAGTCAGAATTGTAGTATAAGTGCAAAAACGAAGCCTTACAAATTTACCTTCGCAGTTTTTACTATAACATTCCTCTGTTAAAAAAAGAAAGAAACTGGATGCATAACTGCTTAATGTCAATTATGATTTCTCCTTTGATTATTGAGATGGCATAAATCTTTTTCACTACTTTCTATACAAATATAATGGATGAATAAAGTCACTCAGATGCAGCATTCAGTCCTCCTGATCAAGTATAGCGACAGCAGACAATCACTTGTCTTGTTTGCTTTACAACAATCCCTCACACTGAGCATGCATGTGGCAACAGTGGAAAGAAAACCCCCCATTTAACAGGAAGAAACATCCAACAGAACCAGAACCTGGTTCAAAGTGAACCGCCATCTGCCACAACAGACTGAAATCAAACAACCAGCAATGAGGCGGAAAGGAGAAGATTGTCTGATTCTAATTTATGGCCAACTGATTGCTACGTCTTCAATTTGATAACTCTATCAAAACATGTAAGCTATGTTTTAATACTACAACAAATAAATGATGAGTTGCTGCTTTAAAAATATGTTTCTTTTCATGGAAATACCATAAAAACTTTGGTATTTTTACTCAGGTTATCCCATAAAAATCCAACACCAGCTCTTGCTCAGTTCCAACACCTGGTTCTGTCCGATGCGAAAGCAGCAACTAGACAAAGCAGGAAGCGATAGGAAATTAGAAGCTGGAAATTCTTCAGGTTAGATGTAAAATCCTGTAGTGGAGATGCACTGCTACAGGAGTTGTGGTCTCAGAAGCTGATGCTGATTTGTTGACTAATGGCCTGGTATCTCTTTACAGATTTCGTTGATAGTGATAGTGGGTTATTTAAAGAATACAGAAACACCGCAGCTGAACTAGCTCAGATGTTTAATGGTCCACTCACCTCTCTTGCTTCAGTGCGTACTCCAGCATTTTGATCCTGCGGACGAGGTCTTTCTTTAGGTTCTCCTGGCCTTTCCTCTCCCCCTGCAGGAAGGCGATCTGGGCCTAAAACCACAAAATAAAAAGGATTGTCAACTTACACTACAGCACTAAAATATTTCCGGTGGATATTTTCTAATAATAGAAGCATGTTTTTGCACTTTAGGTAAGAGTCAGCTTCATACAAAGCCTTTACTACAAAGAAAACCTTCATCAGGGAACATCTAAAAAAACACCCCCTTGTGTCAAGATTGAAATAGAATAGTCTCGGATAAAAATGTGTGGCATGATGGGAAATAAAAAGCCTATCAGTGCTATTCTATTTAAATCTACCTCCTCACACCCTCCCACACGCCAGTCGTCCCTCTTCCTCCTCGCATCCCAGTCTCTCTTCTAACAGGCAGCAGCTGTCAGCGAACTCAGTCTGAGTCAGCATTACATTACATTGCCGGGTACCACACACACTCGGACACACAGAAGCATGGTCACTTAGATCGATAGTGGGGTGCGCTCCAAAGAACAGTCCAGCACTCTTGCAGAAAGCTACCAAAAAGCAGAATCACAGGGATTTTAAAAATTACCGTCATAAATCACTGGAAGGTTTGCATGTCAGCAAATGGATAGAATGATGCATTATGTCTAATATGCATCCAAGTTCACTTTGATACAACCATATTTTTTACTCTCAATCTGATTTTTTTTACTTCCTATCCTAGTCTGTGTCAAAAATATAAAAGCCTAATAAATCAATAACTAAATATATAGTGTAATTATATTCCTTGAACTTTTCTCTATTTTGTGATATTACAACTTCAAACTTCATTGTATTTTACTGACCAGACAAACAAAAGAAAGGGGGACATCTATGGATTACACTTTTATACACCCCCCTTTACAATGCTGCTCCCAAATAAAATCTTGTGCAACTAACTTTCTTCAGAAGTCACGTAATTACAAAGTGAGACAACTGAAGTCATTTTCCTAAGGAAAGACATCTGCAGGTTGCATGAAGTCAAATTTAAGACGTTTTAAATGCTACCTTGAATGAATTTTAAAACAGAAAAATCTTAAAATAAAGGAGATGGTTGGGGAAACTTGCTGCAATACAATAAAGTGCAGCAAAAAGTGTAAAACGGGCTTTGTGTTCACGATGGAGGCAAAAAAAAAAAAAAGCTAGCTAGCAAGGGGGTATTAGAAGCTAGTTAGCAGTAGTCACAGATTATAATGAAGATTGTTTGCATATGATTCAAACTTTTACCTGACAGAAAGGTACAGCAAGAAAAAACACTACCCTAAGACACCCAGTAGTATGAAGTCCAGTTGAAACAGTTTGACAGGAGTCAAACACATCCGACATATGAAAGACGACGCTCTGGTCGGGACAAAATTGGAACTTTTGGCTTACATGTAAAACAGATGTAGGAACAATAACACTACACAGGTTGGTCTCTTATGGGCTGCTAACGACTTGAGACTGGGATGGAAGCAGGACAACAACCCTCAACATACAGCCAGAGCTACAACGGATTGGTTAAGATGAGTAGTGTGTTCGGCTGGTCTTAAGACGTTTCTCACCTCCTGAATCACATTAATGGCTCTGCAGAATCTGTTGGCATGCTGAGAAAGTAATTAACTAATTTGAATCAGGTCATCAGCACACATCTGGACATAACTGAGTGAAATATGGTCCTACAAAGCATTGACTTGGGTACCAGGAAATATGTTTATAATCAAAGCTTAAGATTTTTGTTAAGAAAGAGAAAAGGATGCACAATTTTCCTCAGCTCTGTGTGCCATTTTTATCAGAGAAAATTCCCAAAATCCATATTAAGGTGTAAAGACTTAAGGATACAAATACTATTTTTAGGATATTGTAGATTTTAAGTAAAAAAAATACAAAAATATTAGTTAACATCCAAAAATTATCATGCATCACTGAGCAAAAAAGCTGCCAAAGGAAAAAAGAGTTCATGCTGTTGTTCTCCATCAAAATCCCTCCTTCAAAATCCATTTGACAAGATCACCAACAAGCACAACGAGCCAAGCTTCTGTCCAATGTCAACACGAGAATCAAACTATGTCTAACGGGAGAATAAACAGACAAATGTCCTTCAGTTTGCTTCAAAATGCAAAAGGTGCCAGCATGAGTAGGCTGCATCACACTTCCACAGCACTCACAAGTAACAGTTGCCGCCTACAGAAATGAGTCACGGCAGCTCAGTCTGCCTCCAACAACTATGGGCATCTTCACAACGCCGTCACAATTCAGTGAACAGGACTGCCCTCAGAACAACCTTCCTGAAGCAGCTCCAGTTCAACCAGGATTATTATAACTGCTGGCACTCAGTTTGACAGAGTAAACAGTGGAGTATTTGGCACCGATCACATGCGGAGAGGCAGAGTGGATCTTTCACCACTTCACCCACCACATTTCTACAATCTGAAGCTCTTTACTCAATCCAGTTCGTGAGGATTTACTCTTAGCCGAGTTTATTATGATGTGGTTCAAATAACCTCTTAACCAGTGAAAACATAAGAGCAGCTTAAATCAGATAAATGTCATCAAGAGGCACCGGTTATATTTATTAAGTGAGATACAACGGTTGAAAGGATGGCAAATAAAGTCAGGGGTTTGATTACTTTGTTACATCACCTTTAAAAAGTGAGGGAAGAGAACGACAATAGGAAACTAGGCCTGAACAGATCAAACTGTTCCACTCCATGGAAATTTCTCACTGTTTTTATTGGACTTTGAGAGTCTGTAAATAAATCACTCTGGCTAAAAAGGCTGAAATGCAATTATCAGAGGGGAGGAGAGTTTCTGGAAGCTCAAAGTGGTCCTAACAGCAACCTCATTAGGATAATTTTTATTTGTTTGTTTTACAAACCCAGGATGTTTGGGGGAGGGTGCGGGGGGGTCTGTGCCTTCATGGTTGTATTTGAGTAAAGACCCAGCTGAAAATAATCAAATACCTGACCATGTTAGGTTGAAAGATATTTCATTCAGCAAGCCGCTAACGTTTGAAAGTGTAGGTCATGCTGCATCGACATTATTGTACTCCTGTTTTCTACACAGTTGGTACTGGGCTGCAAATTCTGATTTTGTATTTGTAACAAATCATCAAAAAAATGAAAAAATGATCAAATAAAACAGACAAAAACAAAGAACCATAACTGCAGCAGAAAACCAGTCAGATTTCTGACTTTCCTCTCAAAAACATGGAGCAAGACAAATTAAAATATAACCTCTTTGACATTTACTGTAAGAAATGCCATTAAATTATAGCATAGAGGTATTAGGGCAATTAGAATGTGATATTGCTGAATATTTTGATTATGTCATCTTTTCTTTTTCTTCATTCTCAATGAGCTTCAACATGTAGCTCACAAATATCTACAGACATGGAGACCAAGGGCTGCATATTATAGGTGCATAAACGAAGAGAAAATTAAATAACTTTGCTTTGATTCAATATTATTTGTTAGTCATTTGTAGTAGTAATAGTGATGAATCCCTATTAAAATGTGTAGCAGCTCTACATCAAATCAGAACCATTCAATTTCTTATCAGTGGACATGTTTCTGCTGGATTAGTTGGTGTTAGACAGCTTACTGTTACAATTAGAGTGGAGCATTTATTAGGGCCATTGTGAGGAAAAGAAAAACAAATGTAATTTTTTTTGGAGTAAATTTCCCTCTAAAAAAATGTAGAAATTTCTACATTAATTTCACATAGATACAATAATAAACCTGTCTTAAATTAGCAAGAAATTAGCATGATCAAAGACAAGAGCAATTAGATCACAATTTGGTTTTAAACTGTAAGTTTCCTCCTGTGGCACCGTGATATTTATACGGGTTGTCCTGCATCGAGAATCTCATGTCCTGCTCGCGCCGCAGTCGACTCGCCTGTGACATCATTCCAAACGAACGAGCTCCAGCTTTTAAAGGCAAATGTAACGCAGCATAAACCCAGGAAGTAATTTTCCAGGCTACCAAACAACTTGCTATAGACTTCGCACCCAGCTTCTTCTGTCATACTGTGTGCACAGAGACACGCCTGAAAGCAGCAATCAAAAGTAGGAAAAACAAAACAATGACACACATTATCGATGTGAGCCAGGTCTTTATCAAAACTACACATAAGAAAGCTTTTTCAGCTGTAAATGAAATTGCGTCTGCATCGATGGAGCTGACCGTCCACTTCCTCGTCCACATGAAGCGCTGGACCGGGAGCCATTTGGCGTACTGCCGTGCCAGAGATAAAGAAGAAGAGTGTGGCTCTGTGAGTCTCTGGCTCGGTTTCTCGCTTCTATCAAACATTAACCTCAGGAAGAATGTAATGAGTCAACTCTGGACATAAAGAGACACAGGAAGCATTTAATTCCCTGCCTCACACTGACTGCATTATTGCTCTGCTGGATAAGGGCCCCTCAGTCTGTCTGATGCATCGACCCAGCGCTACTCTGGGAGGAAAAGCAGTCATAAGAAACGGGTTTAGCACAAAGTGGTAAAATTATTCATCTTTCATTTTTTTACTATAATAAAACCTTTTACAGAAAAAGCTGCCTGTTGCTAGAAACTTGTTTCTCACCTGAGTTTAGCCATTTATTTCACGCAACTGGAAGACAAAAAACAAGAACTAAGAATGTAAATGCTAAGTTTATATAAAACCACTGATTCAAAGTCCGACATTTCCCCAACAACCAGATATATCCGGCATCATCTTGACGTCTGCTCCGACACAATGAGTCCATTTAATCTGGACAGAGCGCTTCCTTCATTCAGAAAATAAATCCAGTTCACAACTGTGGGAAATCCACACAAACAAAATGGTCACACATGCTGGCCCCCACTGGCCGCAAACTGGGAGAAGGAAAGGAGGGTTTTGGTGCAAATCCCATATTTACAATGCAAACGAAGCGCCGTTCAGTTACCGCCGCTTTACGCTCACGGAGCACCAAGCAAAACGATGACTGACCTGATAACCAGCCAAGTGCATTCCACGCATGCCTTTACACTAGTAGCAACAGAGAGAAGAAAGCTGCAAAACGAAGCGAGGCAGGAGACTGCTGTGGTCTGGTTACAGTCATGTTCTTTTCTCTTACAACTTCAAATTACAACCATACAGCCACGACCAAAGAGCAGAATGAATCTGAGAAAATGAAATGGTGGATGTGAGTTTCAGCTTGTTCTCCGTGAATCTGACTGGAGGGTTTTTCTTTCCATTACAAGGAAGGGCGTGATTTTTTTTTTCTATGCTGGCAGATTGGATATGAGCAGCCTTCCTTGTTCTCATCATCTGATGTGACATCTGCAAAAGAGGAAAAATGCAGCAGATAGGAGGTTCTGAGCTTAAACGTTGACATTTTGCAATGAGAGATCATGGAACTTTACAGTAAATGACTTTTGTCTCAGATTTGTAACTTTTAGAAGCACACCAGAGGTAATTTCTCTAATTGTGAAAAGTCTTCATTTTGAATATTTTACCTTTTCTTGTCATCAGGTTAGAAACTTTTTCTGTTTAATTTTTTGTTTTTTTACATAATTTGCCACAAATATAAACATTCCAGAGGAAAAAAAAGTCATTCCTCCTTTTTACAAGTTTGATGTTTTCATTATTTTTATACTTAAATTTTTAAACTAATTGGTGGTTCTTCACAGATAACATATTTCCTCTTATATAGTCACATTTATCTAAAATTAGAAGTTTTTTGTTGAAAAGTTTGTGTAATAATTGTGTCTTCAACAAGTTTTATGTAGTTGAACAAAGGGTAAAAATGGCTCTTTAATTTCAAGTGATGGCAGACAATTTTCTTTTCAATGCTCCACAAAAGAAATCCAGAAAAAGATTAATTTTACAGAAATAATTTGGAGTTGCATTCCACAGAAAAATATGTGAAACGGGGAATACTGAACCAGGCAGAGGTCCGCTGTGTAATAAAATTTAAATAAATTAGAATTTGGTCTGTGACTCATTTTTTTTCATTTAGGCATATTCTGGAATTACTTAGTTTAATCCAGTGTTCAAAGTATGTCTCCCACAAAATAGATTACAGGGAAAGATGCCTTCAAATGCTGAAATTTGATCCGGCTCACGTCCACAAGTAATGGATTTCAGACAGACAGAGGCTGACACGGTGAGCTGCTCTCACTCGGGTTTTGATTTCTTCTCAGCTATCCAGCACAACACTGAAAACGAACCAGAGAAAATCCTTAGACAGAAACAACTCAGAACTGCGTCGTCGTGCCTTCCACAAACAGACACTCATCCCATCATGGGTTTTCTTTGCACTCAAAGTTCATTTTGCTCCTTAGAGAGTTTCCTCACTGTGTGCGCAAGTAAAGGCATGATGTAAGAGCTTACAGGACAAAAAAAAGAATTATGCAACTCACCTGCAGGCAACGAGAAACATACATTATAACTACCCGGCATGATTCACTCCAAGGTTCCAGCTTCTACAGAAACTGATGAGACCCTAAACTGGAAGATAAGCCAAAATGACTTAGGACAAATTAAAAAGTAAGGTTTATTTTGGCTTATAAATGAAGATAGCTCAGAGTAGCATCTTTGACACAAAAATACAAAAAAAATGCATGCCAAGGAGGCTGCTGGTTTTAACAAACCATGTACAAAAATGCATGGTTTTGTACATGCATTTAAACTTGTGCAGCCATCTTTAAAAAGAAATCACAATGAGTACCAACCTAAGCCGACTGGTACATTATTGTGGAACTTTTAAAAGAAAAGTAATGAAAAATTTATTATTTCCTTAAAAAAAAAAAAAAAAAAAGGGAAAACATTAAACCAAAAACAGATCTGGGACGACTATTTTAGCTTACGAGCGCATCAGCTTAAAACCGGAGCGGGCAGGAGACTCACTGGCATGCCCGCGTAACCAGATGAAGGCTGTTAAGTGTGAATGGAGGAAGGAGAGGGGAATTAACGAGCTGACAGCGAGGCATCTCGGCAGCAGAGTGAAACGGCTCTGGTGTCAGTTCTGGTGCAAAGCTCAGAGGAAGATGCTTTAGTTAGCAACACAGCTCCCAGAGCGCCGTCGTACAAGGAAACCCTTTTTAAAACTACTCACTATTGTCCCCGGAGTATTTTAGATCAGCTGGAGTAACTTCTTATCTGAGGACAAGGATATAGTGACAAACCAGCACTTCCACCATGCTATTTTTAAATCAGGAAACGAGAGCCTTTTTTAAGCTTTGCCAGGCAATAGGTGCACGCTATAGAGCAAAAAATAACCCACAGCGAGCGGTTGGACACGGTATCAACCGAGGAATGACGGTGACTCCCTTCTCTACCATTCTGAATGCCACAGTGTGCATATGTGCACGGTTTGATGCACGCAGCTGAACCGCTGGGATAATTATGCTTCAGGCTTTGCTATTTGTAAAACGTAAATACAACTATGATGGGGGTAGAGCTCCATGCAGCTTTCTGCAGAGCTAAGAGGAAGAATCAAACTGCAAAGGATAAATCACGCTTCGCACTCTGAGTCACCTTCAACCTTCTCTTGGTGTCTGATTATGGGCGCCTCGAGCAAGGAGATACCCCCATGGAGCGAGGGGTTTCCCCAAAGCTAAAAGAGATGAGGAGGCGCACTGGATGGCTGGCCTTCACGGGACGTAATCCGACCCAAGGCTGGAAAAGATCTTGGGACTAATCAGTAAAACAGCAAAAGCTGGATTTTCACTGCACTGTTTTTACTGTTCCAGTAAAAACAATGTGGTCAAGTCCCGCTATTTTAAATTAGGGGTGGGAATGTTTTACTGTGTCAGGATTTTATTGAAAATTAGATTTTCAAGTTACAACAATTATTCACAATGATTTCTGCTTTAATCTATAACTGTGCAAAAGATCCTTGTGATCTACTCCAGTCTGCTTTGCAAGGCAGAAGGCAGAATGACAAATAGAGGCATTAAAGTGTCACATTTATTACATTTTAAATATTAATCCATGCATGGATGGAATTACTCCAGCGGATTTTTTTGCGTTTTTTTTTTTTTTTTAATCAAATTTGGGACATTTTAAATTGATTCTGAATCTCAATAAATGAGAATTGTGAATTATGTTAATTGATTGGTCATCACATCCCTACTGTGATGTGATGACATAGTAGGGATGCCATCAGTACATATTATATTATATATATAAAAAAGGGAATATATAAAAAGTCAAAGAGAAGCATAAACAGATGATTTATCAAGCAACATAAAAAAACTTTAGAAATGTTGAAAAACTGTTCTTTTATCAATGCATTTCCTGAGTTTAACTTATAGCCTCAAAACAAGCATAAAAAATAAACATGTTATTTTTTTAGACAATACAAACATGTAACTTTTATTGATTCAAATCAGTTAACAGAGCTGTCACATTTTCATCCAATCAGATCCTTTCTCAATTTTTTTTGAGGGATACAATGAGGTGTATCCCGTTTTAGTTCTAGCTATGCTAAGAACTAAAACGAGACACTAACGACGGTTTAAAATGTGAAGTTCAACGTTTTAAAAGAAGATCCAGTATTAAAGTAACTGCTTTTGTGGCGACAGAGAGACTGGGGAAAGAACACATTGAATGTTGTTCTTGTAACTTCTTCAAAACGGGTCAAAGCTTACAAAACCCAGAGAGAAGAAAGGCCACAAATCTCTGATTGCTGCATCTCTAATTTAATTCTAGATCCAAGGTTTGGACATTAACAGAGCTGGAACAACAGAGGGAGCTTTTGTTTCAACCGAGTTGTTGTTTCCCTTCTTTATCCCCTTAAGGAGCAAAGAAACTCGACCACATACCACCAACAGATTCAATTCGAGGCGTCCCTCTTCCACTGGGCTGAAGTCGGTCTGTCTGTCTTATCCAGGCCTCTGAACTGCATTAACTCGATTAAATATGTCAATATATCAGGGATAAGGTGTCTGATTTTCGCAAGTAGCGTAGCTAGACCAATGTTAATCAAAAATCAATTGAAATCAGGTGTGCTGTAGCAGGGAAACGCCTAAAACATGGAGGGCAGTGAGCCTTGGACCAGGCACCATTACAACCACTGATTATGCTTATTTATACAAGAAAAAAAACTATTCAGTTTCAGATAAAACAATAATATTCAGCAAAGTTGGTTACTTTTATCACCAGGACAAAGTTGCAACTACAAGTTACAGCTCTTGCCTGTGAGCCGATAAGAAAAGATCACACCTATGGGGTTTAATCATGAATGAGTTACAGAGAAATGGCACGGAGACAGGTTTCTGAACCCTCCCTGGTAAAGAGGAGTGGCCCCCTCACAGCTCCAGTTAACAGGCTGGTTGAGCAACATTTCTACAAGCGAGCTGCTTCGAGACACCTTTAGCTGTTTCTTGACAATAAAACCTCTCATTTAAAAAAAAAAACAGCTTTTAACGAGGACATCAGCTCAGACTCTTAACGTAGCAAAGTAGGAGGGCATCGGATGTGGCTGCAGGAAGTAGTGAGCAAAAAAAAAAACAAAAGAAAGAAAAAAAAAAACTACAAATGCTGCTTGGTATCATCCATTACGGTGTCCAATGCAGCCATCCATTATTCATCACTAAATGTTAATCCACCAACGTCTTCTATACAGACGTACAGTATATGTATGCACTCCTCAAGGGCAGCCCGAGGTTACAGCCCATAAGGAAGCTTTACCGTCTTCATTGCTCCTGCTCTACCGTTGTGAGGAAGTGCTAAATAAAGATAGGAAATGGTGACTAAGACCGATTTCCATAATAGACAAAAGACGTGTCCCTTCTGGGATCAGTAGGAGAGTTAGAGGGATTACAGAGCAATAATGAGAAAGCCAACCGCTGGTAACGGTCTACAGTCAGTCAATTACGGTCAGGGTTTAGTGCGACAAAAGCAAGAATTTAAACTGAGCGCGCCCCATTTTGCCGCCACAAACAAACTACCCGCAAAGCCGAGTAGCAGCCTTCCCCGAGCCGTGCCGCTGCTGCAGCGACTGCTCTGCTGATAAGCTCATTTCATGACAGCAGACAGGAAGCAGAGTTACAGCACCCAGCCTGAAAGTGCTGCATGAGGCTGAGTCAAAACGTGGCATACGTCATCAATGTACAAACAATGCAGTGTCTCCCTCGCTGCCGGGTGATCTGTTCTGTCGTCTGGGATCCAGAAAAGGCGCAATTACGAGTAGGTCAAAAGTTGAAAGGAAAATCAGGGTTTTAAACGATATATTGCAATAAAGCTGAGCCCTGACAAAGGACCGATCAGCTCAGACTGCGGGACAGGTTCCACCAGTAGTACGTGAGCTGATGAAGTGGAGTTGAGAAGAATGTTGGTGCTAATTATCAGTAACGCCATTAATCTTAATAAGAACCAACAGGAAAAAAAGCAAACATGAAAATCTCCCTCTCTCTTTAAATATGTTTTTAATTATCTGTATTAATTATTTTCTATGCTCTGTTGTTATGAAGCACTTTGTCATTTTTAGCTGCTAAACGTTCTGTATAAACATCATTTATTATATAAAACTGTTTTTGCTTCATCATCAGGAAGAAACTCCAGAATTTCCCCGACTCCATTTTAATTTTCTAAACATTTTTTTAGGCTATGATTGACACCATTAATGCAAAGCATTTGCTTTGCATCTGCTTGCACAGTTGTAGGGCATTTCAATCTGATGTTCCACGCATCACAGAACAGATTGAGCCTAAACATGGCTTTCTATTCGATGGTGTTTTAAAGGCAAAGTTCCAGTAATGTTAAAATTTCATGCATTTCCAGCTGAATATTTCTGTATCTTTTTAATCAGAAGCCTTCATAACATTTAGGACATTTGAATAAAGAGCTTCATATCAAATTGGGCATAGAAAAAGTGGTAAATGCTTTTATTTTGATTTAATTATGTAAGTAGTATGGTGTTAAAAGTTATTTGTAAAAAAAAAAAAAAAAGCAAAAAGTACTCTTAACTACAGCTTCAACATAAAAGTCAACAATTGTTTCATCACTTCATTTCTGTCATTAATTAGCCTGTTATTTGCTAGTCTGGGTTTGAATTTTCCAAAAAAACAAAAACGCTGAAAGTTGTCTTCTGATTCAACACGGTGGTAAAAGTATTTATGTTTTTCACATCCATTCTTCTATAGATTGGCTCCATTACAATATCTTAGATTTATCAAATTTGGACCATATGAATCAATGGCACATAAAGATTATTTATCACAGTTTTGTGATTTGTTTTTGCCATTTGTAAAAATAAAATTAAAAAATGGCAGCGTTTAAGAACTCTATGGTCTTCCCGACTTTTCAAAACGCAGCATTAAAGTCATTAAACAATGAGCCAAGAACAAGTAGGGACAGGTGATAAGACTTTTTCTGACACAAAATATGTAAAAATTCATCAGTCATCTCCACTATTCAGCTATCATACAATGACATAAGCTACTTCATTACACAAGCTACATTAATTGGTACAGCTGTTCCATCAAAGAGCAGATAGTAATTGCATTCAATGATGTTTTCAAATTAACTGACTTTCATTAGTCAGTTCAAAGTACAACAATCCCAACCAGGGTGGAGGCAAATATTATCACAAGTTATTTATTATCCCAAATAAAATCAATGTTCTTGAAGAGTAAAATTCTGGTCTGGAAATAATATATTTGCTAACTCCTGTGCTAAACAACCAGGATAACAACAGTTTAGCAAGAGCAGCACGACCACCAACAGAAGTTCATGAGAGACAAATAAAGAGTTTGTTCAAATAAAGAGTTTGTTATTGCAGGTATACTTTGAATACATTGCAGCCATGTTGGGTTTTGACATCTGAGTTGGTGAGAAACTTTGGACTTTTGTTGCTTGGATTCTAACTGCAGGATACTTTTTTCCACATTTCTTTTTTTTTTTTTTTGTCCCTTTCATTTCTATAAATATGTGCAATAGAACAAGTTTAATTGCATTCAAGTAAGAATAGCACTACTTCAGTATATTTTAACTTAAGTAAAAAGTAGTCATCCAAGATATTACTAAAGAAAAAATAAGAAATATTTTTGGCATAGGACTATTTAAGCACAGAGTAACTGATGATGTCTTCAGAAGGAAAAACATAATTGTATGTGTAAATTCTGATGAGAAAACCCACAAACAAATAATCATGAAATAAATTTAGGCAGAAAAGAGGTTTTCTAATTAAAAAAAAAAATTCAATATAAAACTCGTGAAACCAATACTGTCAGTAGGCAATATTAGAACAGGGTAAAGACATTATATAGTGCTTACTGTACTATGTTATGTACTGATCTCCAAATGGAACAAATGGCTCAGCAGATAGAAAACAACAGAACAATAAAGCTTGTGTACAAACAAGACTTTGTTTGTTCTTAATTCAATAAAGAACAAACTGATTTTACGCAAGTAAGAACAGCAATGCTTAATAATAATAATCAAGTAAAAGTAAAAAGTATGGTGTAAAAAAAACTACTCCTAAAAGCACAAGTAAATGTAACGAGTTACTCTGTCCAAACCAGGCTTCCCAAACCACGACCACTCAGGTTAATCTAATTTATTATACAAAAATGACTAGTTTCTATCATTTCATTAAAAGGAAGAAAAACGTAATCAAGCATCTGTTAGCTTTAGTATAAATACACAGTATACTGTATTTATACAGGGGTGAAATGGAAGAAAACTTGTACAAAAGACCATCAGGACCATATCCTCTCTTCAGGAGTGGCAGTAGCATGGAAGCTAGCTTGATAAACAATCCTGACTCCTGATTCATGCACTGTCAAGAACAGTAAAAGACGGCTCCCAAAGAAATCCGAACACCTTAAAAGTGTACCATTTTTGTTTATTCTAGTGTTTTTCGCTAATAATTAATAAATAGAATGTATTTAGGCGACGTTCAATATGTTTAGCTATAATATGTAAAGGCAGGGAACCCGTCTTACCTTGCAACACAATAACTAGTTTGGCCGCAGTTAGCTGTCATTACGGTTTTTGTTGTGACATTTCTTTAATATTAGTAATTTTTAAACCACGAATACTAAATATTTGG
Organism: Poecilia formosa; assembly: GCF_000485575.1. NCBI lineage: Eukaryota > Metazoa > Chordata > Actinopteri > Cyprinodontiformes > Poeciliidae > Poecilia > Poecilia formosa. The sequence continues at coordinate 2,644,846 of NW_006799981.1, read as the reverse complement.
CAGGTTTAGATGTTTCAGAGCGTAAAGAGGTCGGAAACAGCCGTCGTGCAGCTGGAACGGGGGTAAGAGGGCGCTGCAGCTCCTCTAGCTAACTGAGCTAAAGCTAACGAGCTAGCTTGGTCACCAGAACAATCAAACAGAGAAACTCAGCGGGATATAAAACACACAAATCAGCCAAACGATCATCAGTGACAAAACTACGTGACGTGTACTGAAGCTGTTGCGTTTTTCACCTGCAACTCGGCCCGCTCCACCTCCCATTGTGCCCTCTCTACTTCGAAACGGGCCCATTCGTGCTGCAGGAAGTGCAAGATCCCCGGGATGCTGTACTGCGCTCTGGCCGCCTCCCCAGCGTCGCCATCGGGCAGCGGTCCTTTCCCACCGCCGGCTAAAACAGAGTTGTTATTGTTGTTGAAGAACACGCCGGGCCCTGCCTGTTCGTCCATGGCCGGGCTCGGTGGAGAGGTTGGTCCGTTCTTGCCGATTCGATGTACGTAGATGTCAATAGCAAAAGAAAAGAAAAATAAAAAAACTATCGACAAGGCTCCGTCTACTCGACTCGGGGAATGAACTCACTTTCTGACAGCTAGCTGTCATCCAGTGACGACAGCAACAGACCACGCCCACAACAGACTGAATGGGACGTTCGATTCGTTCACCGGACTATCCGGATATCAATGTATCACAATTTAATAAATGTGCATACATGTATAGAAATGAATAATTACAATGGAAATAAAAATGTTAATATTAAATATAAAGGCGCCTCTCAAATTTGAATACCTAAAATCTTTTCAGTCTTCAAAGGTGAAATCACACGTGTGACAAGTTTTCTGTTAATTTTACATGATTATGACTTCCAGCTAAACATTTCAAAAGTATTTTTCCAGAAAACCCAATTATTGCATAAAATGAACAGAAAAAAAATGTAATACAGATATCCAAGCCTACTGAGAAGCATTCAGAATTTTGTATGTGGCGTGGGATTTAGGTAATCAAAGCTCAGTTTGTTTTATTTAAATAATCATCTTTGCATAGTTTGTCAGCAGAAGGAAGCATGAAATGCTCTTAAATTTGTTGATAGAAGGCTGTGTTGACTTTGGACTTAATAAAACACAGTGGAGCAACATTAGTGGAAGACATGGCTTTCTCTCTGACTGTGGAAACATCATGCTTGACCTTAACTAACATGGATTCCATGTCTCTTCATTCTTCCTCCTGATTCTAGTATATTTTTTATTATATTTCTTTACAATTCAGTTAATTATTTTCTGGACTGTTGCACTTCTAGCTTTTCATAACAATAATAATAATAATGTGAAGTCGATCAAATTTAAGAAACAGAAATGAGTGAAAGAAACTTTATTCAAACTTCCCAAAAACGATAAAGTTGTTTAAGCCGTTAATGTTTACATGATAACTAGCAGTAAATAATAAAGAGGGTTAAAATTCCTTCATGGGCAAAACAATTAATGCAATTTGAAACAAAAACATTAAAATGTCAAAATATCCCCAACACCTATTATTAGAAAAGAAATACAGCATTTATTTGAAGAAATTCTGCAAAATATCAAATCTGGCTCAATAAAGTGATATATATTCTCATTTTGTTCTATCGTTTCCAGGATTCCACAACTAAGAGTAAAAAACAATAATTAAAACATAACTGATGGAAATCAGCAGACCTGAATGTGACATACTGCACAAATTTATCAAATTCATAAAATTATAATTTGTGAGAAAACATAACTATCAAAGTGTGGTGAAAATCGCTAAAGAGAAACAACATGGCTGAACCTAAGCCTTTAAATGGGGGTTAAATGATATTAATCACAGGGGAAAAAGTCAAGTCTGGATGTGATACATTCATCAAATAAAAACTTGAGATGTTAAAGCAAGCTCTCTAAAGTGAACATTCAAAGGTTTCTTTGATGCTATTTACAAATTACTAAGGATACTTTAACACAAAGATGAGATGAAGAATAAATAAATACATTTAGCAAACTGTAATGAATAACAGATACGGTAGGTAGGACATTGTCATCAGGGAAAATACAAAGACAGACAGCATAAACTCTTTTGAGAGGGTAGAGTACATCTTGATGTGTTCAGAAGAAGCTTGTCTTGAGTTTAATAGTCGGCGCAGCCTGCACAGTAGGCTGAGCTTGCCTTGCTGCCGCTTTGGCTTTGCTGCTCGCCTGGTTAGCTCGAATAGCAGACTCAAGACGCGTCTTAAGCTCAGGTGCTGCACCGATTACGGTCTTGAAGGCAGCTGGATACAGAGGCCCAATTCTCATTAAGTTCTGAAGGGCAAAATCGTGCAGGTTTTTAGAGACTTGAGGAGCGGAGGAGATCGCATTCTCATCCAACAGGTAAGAGATGAGAGTAGGAACAAGAAGAGCCAACAGCTGCACTCCTGTTAAACAAGCAAAGACACATGCATCAAACATTAACAACAATAAGCAGAGATGACTTAGAATTAAAAACCCGTTTAATAAGGCGCAAAGTACGCAACCTTAGACTATCATGTTGGCCCAAGTACGTATTCTGTGTTCATTGATGATTACTTTGGTTTGCAAATTTTTTACATTTTTCAGGTGCCAACGTCTTTGCCTAATTTTGAAAGTTAAATTACATGGAGTGTGTTGCACAACAGTTTCACTGACTGTATAACCTTCTGAAAGACCCAGCGATGACCCCTTTATGGTCTTCTGGCAGAATGCATCAGATTTTTAGTAACATTCTCATACTTAAAGAGTTCATGATGTCATTCATTTTAACAAGATTTTCAAGCGCTTAGAAAGATTAAAACAGGCCCACAGCACCACAGATCCTCCATTTTACAGAATAGATTTCACCTCCTTTTACCATGTGTCACGATATGCTTTGTTAGCAGATATGGGCATAGTGACTTGTCTTCTTATTGTTTAAACAGACCATTGTTAAACATTTCCCACACTCACTGTTCAGGGTATGATTCAACATCAACTTGCTCGTTGTCATCAGTGACAAATTGAAACATGAGTCTGAATGTAAAAGGAGGACACTTCCTGAAGTGATGTCAGTAAATGACCATGTGAATGTGTTCAGTGCTGGTCAGTGATGAGACAGAAAATTCGGTACAGCTCCCAGCTTGTGTGTGGAAGTTACAACTTTGTCTTTTATGACGAAAGGTCAGATTTTGAGGCTTGACCATGTCCCCATACTTAGATACAGCAAAAAGCTTTGAATGAAGTTTGATCTCCAACGTCTAAAGATTGTAACGGCTAATTCTGAAGTCTGTAAATCAAAAGCTGTAAGAGAAGTTTGTTCAGATTTGCATGTAAAAGGCACAAAATGGCCGCTTTGGACCAAAATGGGTGACTTCCTGTGGAGTTTGGCCTATAACTCCAAAAGACTTATAGAGGGTCTTGAAGACCTGCAATAAGGTCTTGTAGTCAGGGGGTAGGGCTTGGATGATGTCAGCATTTGACTATTGAGTTTTGTTAGGGACCTACTAAGGACCAATCAAAACATGTTTTGTGCCTCTGTGATTTTCCTTCTAGGAGTAATAAAAATGTTGATTTTTTTGATGTGTAGTCTAAGTTTGAGGTCAGGCAACACCCCCTTCAACATGCACAAAAAGTCAGGATTTTTTTAACTTTACATCCTCTGAAATTGAAACTCACTAATTTCAAGCTGATCGATCAAAATCCTAAGACGAATTTGATCAAATGCAGAGACTATACAGAGCTAAAACGGGGTCAAAATCGGTCAAAATTGTAATTTCTATTCAATATGGCAGACTTACTATTTGTTGTAAAGCAACAAAAGCACAAAAGTTTTCTGTGGATCTTGGGAAGTTCTACAATTGTACCATATTTCATAGTTCTATAATAAAGTAAGATAAATGTAGAAAGTGTTTTCGAAGTTGTCAGGTGTCACTGTTGAGGTTTTTCTCTTGCAACTTTTGCAAAAGGCAAATTAGGTAAATTTTACGCACGGCTAAGCACTGTAAAAATTTGGTGAGTTTTAGAATTGTTAGATTTCCAAAAAGCCACTTCATTTGCTGGAAGAGAACAAAATGTTCATAATAATCAATAGATAAAAAACTTTGAGAACTGAATGGACAGTATGATGATTGTTATATCAAAATCAATAATAAAACTGACAGTAAACCGGTGCCTGGATTCTAAATTTAATCTGATGCTTCTAATGCGTTAATGCTCTACAGCACACAGTCAGAAGCACTAGGCTTAATTCTTTAGCAGACATACTGTAGCTTAGGCTAAATGATTTAATAAAAAAAATATGTACATGCTACATAGGGGAGGTCCACTAAGTAAAGTTATACTCACTGTTCTTCTCTTCGCCCATGCTGACCAGATTCTCTAGGACCCTGATTCCCTCCTGCACAGCCTGCAGCTCAGCAGGAGTTCCCGGCCGACTGCGTTCCACCGCCTTTAGCTTCTCCACCATGAGTGGAGCTAGGGCGTGGATGTAAGGAGTGGACAAAGCTCGGTTGGAGTGTTGAAACACTGACAGAAGTAGCTGGTAACACCGGGCCTGAACCTGTGGCAACCAGAGTTAATTTTTTTTCACTAATAACTAATACGGTTCCTTCCAAAAGTTCAAGTTTTGCTATAATAGAGACACAATTTATGTGTTTTATTGTAATTTTACATGATAGACAAAAATAAAAGTGTGAATAATTGGAGAACAGAAGGAACATGATTTTAATTGTTTACAAATAAAAATCCAAAAAGTGTGATATATATATATATTTTTCATTTATTCCTCTTTAGTTGTTTAATAAAGTGCCACAAAATTTCTTCAGAAGTCAAGTAACAAGTAAATGGAGTCCACCTGCATGTAATTTAATCTAAATAGAGCTGTCCTGCACAGGGTCAAATATTTAATTAAGAACATGCAAACCACCAGCCTGATAAGTTCAGTTGAGCATAGCAAGCATGTCAGGAATGAAGTCATGAAGAGGTTTAAAACAGGGTTAGGTAATAAAAACCAAGATCTGAAAATCTCAAAATGCACTTTTCAATACATCCTCCATACTTTCTAAATTTTTATTTTTATTTATAACTCCCTTAAGAGCTCAAATTTGTGTTTGTACTGTGACAAAATGCAAGACATAGTTTATGTGCATTTCGTTGCTTACCCAGGGATCACTTGAGTTGAGGGCATTTCGGAAGCGGTCCATGCAGCCTTTCTGCAGGACGATCACTCCCACCAGCTCATTACTGGCTGACAGCAGGAAGAGAGTTATCGCTGTCAACATGCTGACCTCATCCATGTCAGGTCTGGACTCATCTTTAAAGACAAAACCACAAGGTAAAATTTTCACAATAATTAGAGTTCATGTTGTCTCATGATCAGAAAACTTACGTTTTAGGAATGCAAACCATTAATCGACAATTAATTGTCGATTAATGGTTTATTCAATAAACCATTAATCCAATAAACTTTATTGGATTAAAATTAGCTCCAGCTGATCAACTTATAATATCTGCTCAGACCTGTTAGTGTTGTAGTTTGGACGCCATATAGCAGAGGACACTGCTGGTCAGCCAGTTAATACAGAAATAAAGATGGCGGGGCAACACCAGAATGGAAAAAAGAAATAGTCCAAAAAGAGTCCGGTGTGGAAAGCAAATTGTACTTTATTTGGTTCTGTTTTGAAATAAATACTCAACAAACTCCTTAATAGCAGTCAAACAGAGCAGTGTCAACTTCTTTAAAAATGAATGAGGTGCTAGAAATGGAGATCATAACAGAGATAAATTGTAACATGATCCCAATAAGCAAGGTTGATTTTGAGGGCTGTTGTGAGTTAAGCTACAATTCATGGAGAGAAGTTTTAACATTCCTTCAAGAGAAACCACAGAGGGTACTTGTGTATGAATAGCTCTCTAAGTGTTTCACATATTTGTTCTTCACATCTTTTATTTTTCTTTAAGCAACCTAATATCTTCCTGTTTTGTTATATTTTATAAATATGTTTAAGTTTAATCATGCGAGAAAACCACAATTTTATAACAGTATATATTTAATATAGCTGACACAAAATAATGCTAAAATGTAAAGGTTTTTGAAAATTCTGTTTATTATGAAAAAGTTAGCCTTTAATTTCATAGACAGACAGACAGCACTCTTGATACAAGAGAAAATTTAGTTTTTTAAGTACATGCCTTCTTATGAGCACATTGTTAGTTGATTGATAAGATCAATTAACTTTAGATTAACTCAATCAATAACTTCCATCCCTAGTACATTTATGTGTTTGCTTTACCTGGATGAGAGTATTCAAGCACAGACGCCAGGCTGCTCCTGACCAGGGTGGTCCACTGAGTCTGAATGCTCTCCTCCCGGGCCAATGGTGAGGTGATGGTGGTCTTAATGCCCTGCAGAGCGGCTGATACAGGTACAGGCACAGAGTTGTCAGCAGTTTTAATTGCAGTTTCTTTCAGGACCCCAGTGATTAGGAAAAGCACTGTAGGAAGAATGGTTGTTGCTCCTGACAAGGCAAAAACACCAATAAGTTAGAATGAACTTCCTGGATGCATTTGTGCCTGTTCTCTTCAGGTCTTACCAGCAGGAGAGCACAGCGAAGGCAATTCGGCCAGGATGGAGACCGTGTTTGCGACCAGCCGTGCGCTTTCGTCTGGTAGTCTCTGAGGCCTCAGAGGGGCATGGCTGGGTGACTCCTTCACTCGGGAATTAAGCTGCGGTATGTGGCGCACCAGGATGAACACAAGCAGCTCCATGGCTGCGTATACCAGAGACTTGCCAGGTACGAGCTCTCCTGTGTCCCCACCTTCTCCTAGGCCGGTCAGAGAATCTTTTTCACCTTCATCTTCTTTGTCTGATCAAAAAAAAATAATAAATTTAAAAAAAAAATTCAGTTACCAAAATTAAACCCCAGAAATACTTGGCTTGGCTCTAGTGCAGTATTCCTGACCTCTGTTGGCCCTTTGTTGTTGTAGGTGGTCCACTGCAGCTCTAATGGTCTCCTGCACCACCGTTGTGACCTGAAGCTGGACTGCAGGAGGATCCCGCGTCAGCAGCAGTCTGTGTAGCACATTCAGGAGCTCCACTGCCAGCAGCTACATAAGAGGTGAGGGAACGGTTCATCAGAAATGCCCGGGTGAAATGCAAAAGAAGTAAATTACTTCATCCAACTTACTCTATCCACTGAGCTTCATAAAGAGCTACTAAAAACATCCATTTCTATTCAGCCTGTAATACCCAAAAATAGAATCCAGGCCAACAACAGTAAAGCTGGAGGATCTGGAGCATATGTCAAACTCAAGGCCCATCTGTATACTAAGAAGACGTGGCACAAGTCAAAAGCCGTTGGCATTTTCCACAAACTTAGGCATTAAAGTTGATTTTGATTGATGACGACATATTCTCCCCATTCAAGTTAGGCTGCAAACAAGGACAGACTCTACCCTGTACTTGTACAAACCCCAAAATACTTGCAGCTGGAGGTGCAGTGAAAGGTGGTTTCTAAATGTGTTTTCTCAGATGGGTTTGTTGACATGAATGCATGCCACATTTTTTTCAGATTTTTATTTCTAAGAACCTTTAAAGTCAATTTCCCCATTTTCCCTCCATCTCACAACTAAGCCCTACTCAATTTTGGTCTATTTAAAATCTCTGCAAAAATACAGATACGTTTGTGGTCTCATATGTATTTATATGCTCCAAAAAAAATTATTTTGAATTTAAGAAGAAAAAATATATTGTTCATTTCAGTCGAATAAAAAAAATATATTATGCCTTAGCTAAATAGACTATATGCAACGCCTCTGATTTTATTTCAACACATTAATATATATAATTTTTCCATACCTGGTCCTCTGCCATATGTGTCTTAGCACAAGGAGTTTCTAGCAGCGTCGACAGAGCCTGCAAGCAGGACATTACGTGTTCGATGGGCTCCTCGGGCCGCGGGAAGCACAGGAACTCTATGCTGACACCTGAGTGACAGAACATGGAAATCTTCTACTAACAGTTCACATTTCTGTTCACTTTTTTTCCCCTAACATCTTCAAGCTGAATGTGAAAAACAGAAGTGACTCCTTACCCAGCATGAGATGCATTCTGTCTTTAACCGACTCCTCCAGCGTCTTTGCTGAGGAAGAGCTTCCCTGAAGAGCATTGGGAACTTTGGAAGGAGTTGATGAGAGATCCTCTTGATTATCATTAACTTCAAACCCGTTGCTGTTCAACCACAGGGCCACAGCATGCAGCACAGGGGCCCAAGAGCCGCGGTAGTGGAGTCTCGCTGTATCTATCGTCTCTGGGGTGTAAAACGCTCCGCCTATGAAGATACACACATCCAATGGAAACTATTTGTTTGGACAACTACATTTATCACAAAACCAACACAGTTAGTGCATTTTGTCCAGCTGTGACAGTAATATGTTAATATGTCTTCTTTAATCTTTTGGAACCTAAATGGAGATTTCTCTTTTGTAGAGAAATATTTTACATTGAAAAGCCTAACTGGGGACTTGGTTAAAAAATGATAGTTAATTTGTAGCACTAAATATAAGTTAGTCCTAATCAAATGAACAAAAATATCAGAACAAAAAAAAAATGTAATCAAAATGGATAGTTGACAATATTTCAAGGTGCTTTGCATCCACCTATTATAGAAATCTGGTTTTAAAAGCCTCATTATTAGCTAATTAAACAAAATCTCACCAGTTTAAGTATAACATTGAACATTTCAGATGAATTTTTATGGTAAATAATCAGTTGTGTACCGTCAGGTGGGAGCTGACTTGAGAACTCAGCAGGCAGAGTGAGCAGCGCGTAGTCTCGCAGCATGGCCAGCCAGAGTCGGCTCAGCGAAGGCAGCTCCGGCTGCACTAAGGTAATGAGGCTGTCCGGAGGAAGCACATCTGCACCCAGGTCATCCTCGTCTTCATCCTCATCTCCCCTTCTACTCGGCTTGGCAGGTTTAGCTTCTGCCTCCTTCTTGATTTTCATTGCCACCACGTACACCTGACCAAGACAAAGCAGCGAGCAAGATCAGATTGAGTTCAGTGGAAAAACGAGAAATTCTGTCATGATGAAGCTCACCTCGGCCCAGGCCTTTAGCACAGCCAGCTTCTCCATGGTGGTGGCACTCTCACTGTACAGCTGACTGGAGGAGCTCTTCCCAGACTGCACCTTGTCCAGCGAGGAGACCAGCAGGTTGTGGACTCGCCGCAGGTCATTGAGGTCGCTGACTACACCACTACCAATCCACGTACTGCACACCTGTAGACAAACACTGGGGTCAAATAGATCTCGAAAAGTCTCCCTGTTAGGGTGTGTTTACAGTACAAAGTATTAAAAATGAATACAAAAGATAAATATTGTGTCTCACCTGGCATGCCTTCGCTGTTATATCAGATGGTGTATCAGGAGAAAAAGCAGGTCTGAGGGCAGCGCCAACCTAAGTGCACACAATTTGCATACAAAGTCACGTTTTTCTCGTTTCCCTTTTTTTTTCTCTAACTTCACTGACTGAGAACTTCTGGATACATTTCTAACTCACATTGGCCTGGTACTGCTCCAAAATAACATGCCCCGGAAACTCAGGCTCTGGTACGGATGCAAACTTTTTAATTATGTCTTCCAGGGCCTGCAGACCAGCCATCCTCAGCTGGTTGCTGTGGTCGGTGGCTGCCATGAAGGCCATGCGGATCAGGTCAGACAGATGGAGCACCAACAGATCTCCTGAATGGACACAGATGCAGGAAGAAACAACAACCTTTGTGAATAATAAAAACCAATTCATAAATGATCAATACAGGGGGAAGTGAGCTGTCACTATCAACAAAGAAAAATATTTTTGCTTCCTCCGTGGGAGCAAAAATAATGTTTGCTCCCACAGAGGTGCATTTTTCATACAATTACAGTGGCTTGCAAAATTTTTTAATTTTACACATATTCTCAAATTTTAACTACAGATTTGAATGTGTTTTATTAGAGCAACCCACTCATTATTAGCTGGAAGGAAAATAGTAGATGGTTTACAAATAAAAATCTAAGAGTGGTATGCATTTGTATTCTGCACATGAAACACCCAGATGAAGTCTTGATTTAATCAAATCAATCAGACAGTAGGGAAACCATCCTGAGATATCCCCTTTGTAGAGCAGACTTTCCTGGCACATGTAGGCAACAAAAAATAAATTACTTAAATTAATTATCTGAGTGCCTCTGAGGCAGCAGATGTCCTCTGGGTTCTTGTGATGCCAGAAGAGAGCAGGAATCTATCTACTGTTATTTCTGCGTTCATGTGCTTTACAAGAATTTAGCACAACAATGTCCTGACTCCTGTCATATCTATGATTTCACCTTCTAGCAGCCTAAAGACTCTGTGTCAAGATATTTAAGGTGAGACATCAACAAAAAGACTCACAGCTGTAGTAGTAAGGAAAGATGATTCTATAAAGTATTTCCATACCATATTTCCATACCAGCATGCCATAATTTTTGTTAGTTTTTTTTAAATTATACATATTTTTTCTTCTAGTTCACAATTATGCATTCATTTGGTTTGGTCTGTCTCACCATAATACAAAGACATTAGTGGCTGTAACAAGGCAAACCATGAGGAAAATACAGGGTGTGAATACTTTTCCAAGTCTTTGTATTCCATAAATATCCATCCGTTATCAACGTATCTTACTTGTTTTAGAGAAGCTAACATAAATACAGGCTCCTCCACCTATTACAGTGGAAAAACTCTCCCGGTTCTGCTTATGCTTACTCATCTCTGCCATGCTCAGTCTTTATTCAAAACACACATGGATCAGCTATTTTCCACAACCTAGATCTCCCCAGAGGCAAAACCTTTTACTTGTCTCGGGGGGAGGGGTGGGCAAGTAAAAGTACTGTTTTGCCTGAGTAGGTACTCGGGCAAAACAACAACAACAAAAAAAAACTGGTAGTATAAACAAGCAAGGTGGAAGAATGGTACCTTTGGGGTTCTTTGCTTGTGCAAAGCGAGCAGTTGCCAGGTCGAAGTGCGCCTTGTCTGCATTCTCGCATAGCAGGATGATACGGCACAAGCAGTCGGCGGCAAACACCCGCGTCACCCAGCGCGGCGCCACAGAGGGCTTGGACTTGTCATCGTCACCCAGGCCTGTGAACATGGTGTCGTCGTCCATCTCGTCTTTTTTCTCAGAGTCCTCCTCCTTTTCCACCTCAAATGCCACAGCTCCCCCCACATCTGAAAGGGGAGACAGGCGTTTTTATGACACAATTCAAAAGACACAGATTAGTTGTTTTTTTTTTTTTTTTTTTATTAATCTGGGAACTTGCCCGTTGTTGCAGCGAGGACGTCTTTGCAGAGTTTGAGCCAATGAGAAAGCTTCTCCACAGCGAGAGATGACAGCATGTGCCCCAGGGTGTCATGGATGTCAGAACACAACTTCCTGTCCGTCTCTCGATCCAGCATGCCGAACAGAACGCCTTCCAACCCGGTTTCTGTTATATTTAGATCTGAACCACACACCAGGATAACACCATAAGAGTTAGCATCTCAGTGAGCCAATGTTACCAAACAGAACACTGCAAAAACACAAACTTTTACCAAGTATTTCTGGTCTACTCTCTCGTGCAAATAACTTAGTGCACCAGAAATAAAACAAAACTAACTTGCAAATAGCTTTTCAGAAAGAAAGGATCTTGTTCAACTCAATAACTCCTTAATATTGGTGAAAAAGAACTAGTTATAAGTGAAATAATCTGCCAGTGGAACTAATATGTTTTCATCAATATTAAGGAATTATTGACTTGAAATAAGCTAATATATTTTACTGAAAATTTACTTGTAACTTAGTAGTGTCTTATTTCAAATGTACTAAGCTATTTGCAGTAGAAACTTTAGCAAAAGTACTGGACAAGATTTTGTGTTTTTGCATTGAATTATCCAACTCACTGATTGCTGTGTTGTCCTTGCCATCTCCTGCTTTCTTCGCCAGACTCATGGCGTACTCGCACACCTCTGCAGCCTCCCGCTGGGCGAGCTGTCTAAGGCACGCTACTGCAGCACGACGCAGCAATAAGTGAGAACTGCACAAGTGCACCTACAGGAATCCCAGAGCACAGTCAGAAATCCCAACTTAAATCAGCGCAGTCTGTACTCTTCTGCTGTGCGAAACGTGCATCTTACACAGAGGCAGGGCACCAGGCTGGACAGGTTCACGTGTCGAGGAGCAAACATGTGCAGCTGCTGCAAACAAGAGATGGCAGCTGCCTGGACCAGGGAGTCAGAGTGATCCTGCATGATGGCACAACCAACCAGGCAGGACGAGCGGATGGTGGAAATAGTTGCTCCATTTCCTGGAGAAACAAATTAATTAGAAAACCAGAAGGAAGCTGTTTTTAACAATCAGATGACGCAGACAACTGGAGATGACAGCAGAAGGACTAATAAAAATCTTTATATCTTAGATCAATCAAAGTTCCCTTGATTAGTTCATTTTTTATGTTGATGAATACCGGAGTGGGTCAGTTTGATCCCACCTGGGGGCGTTGTGAACCTCCTTTATTAACTGAGAGTAACTCTGTGTGTTCCGCACATTTGCTAATGTTGGAAAAAAACAAAACAAAAAAATGTTTATGACTCAAATAAATAACAACCAAAAGAGGATCACATTGAGATTTTCTGGCTTGATCAGAGGTAATAGTCTGTTATATTTCACATAGTTTTTAAGAGAAGTTTATGCAATTAAATTATATATGGCTTGATAATTTGTATGATAATTTGTATGACTATTTCTGACTATAACTAATGAAAAAATGAAACTACACAGAACAATATAAGATACAGTAAACTAATATACAAAGGCAAAAGCACATGGGTATGGATCTAAAGGCATCAAGTGGAAGAATTGGAAACACATGGGCATAATAGGAGGGTACAAAGGAGAAAGGGGCAAATTGCGCCATAAACATTCTACAAACTCTTAAATCAGCCACATTTATTGATGTTAAAGTGTTTATTTTTTATGATAACTGGCACACTTTTAATTAAAACCATGGTTTAACATAGCAGACCCAAATCTTTATCGACCCTGCAGTGGATCAGCTTTTCTTTGCCATGCAACAGACCTTAGAAACTCTCTCTGCATCAGTCCTTGATCTAACAATGTTGTTTATCCAGGTACAGGAGATAAAAGAGAAGTGAGTAAAAACACCCAATAAAAGCTATTTATTTTTAAAAGGTGAGTTTAGAATACTGGCCTACATAGGTTTAAAATTTTTGTTACTGCCACCTGCTGGCAAAATATAGCTTTTGACCCAAATACACACTGCAAAAACCCAAAATCTTACCAAGTATTTTTGGTTTTGATTTTTAGTACACTTGAAATAAAACAAAACTAACTTTTCAGCAAGATGTTGGAGCTTGTTCCTACATCTTGATATTGATGAAAATTGCTAGTTGTAAGTGAAATAATCTAAAGATATTACATATTTAGATTGATATCTAAAGATATCAATCTTTAGATATCAAAGATTGACATCTGTGATATCAATCAAAGATGTAATTTTTCCCATTATAACTCATGAGAAAAATGTCTTGTTCCACTGACAGATTATTTCACTTATAATCTGAAATAATTATTTCACATTATAAGCAAAATAATACTCTCACTGATCATGTTATATTTCATTTATAACATGAGGAAAATGTGTTGATATAAGTGAAATAAAGTGTCAGTGGAACTAGCACTGTTTCAGCAACATTAAGGAATTTATTACTTAAAACAAGCTCTTATATCTTGCTGAAAAGTTACTTGTAAGTTAGTTTTGTTTTATTTCAAGTAGACCAGTGGTTCCCAAGCTTTTTCTCCTGGACCCACCAGTGGTTTCCAACAACATTGGTAGCCTACAGGCTACTTGTTAAGCTTAAGTTGATGTATTGATATTAGCTAGCTAGTCATCTTTTAGCTAACTTTACCTACATCCAACAACAATTGTTTTATCACAGAAAATACAGCGCAATTAACCAGACTTACCTTGTAATTCTGGTCCAACAGTGGTGATCAGAGCTCCCAAGCAGCGGCCCAAACACTGGTGGACCTCTGTGTGAGACGGCGGCACGGTAAGGAGCAGTGTGAGCACCAGGGAGAGCGTGGGCTCCACGTAACCTCGGTACATTGGCCCGCTGGAATCCACAATCAGAGCCAGAGAGTGCAGAGACCAGGTCTGATGAAAGAAGAGGAAATAAACCAAATTTCTGATTTTGAAAACAAACATTTTATATATATATGCCAATATCAAAATCCTCTCCTCCTGTGTAATACCTGAACTTCGTGAGAAGATCCATCCTGAGCGAGAGCCAACAGGATGCTGACGCTGGTCTTCAAGTGCTGCCCTGAGCCAATCCCTCCGACATACCGATGAAGACAGCCGAGAGCCAATGAATGGCCCGTTCTTGATACCACATCACGAGCCGACTTCAGCCTTCAGTCACAACAAAAAGACAAGAACAAAATTATTTTTTTCTCATCAACTAATTTCTAGCCAAGTTATTGATTAATGAGTTAATCATAAGTAAATATAGTCAATCTAAAAAAAAATACATTTTAAATACAGGAGCCTCTTAGGTAGGAAAATAAAAATATAAAATATGTGATTTGTTCATAATTCCCCACAAACAGAGATGTTCAGACTGTCTGGTTACTTTTGAAGGAACGTAAAAGCTTTGCTGCATGAAGTGCATTAACTCAAGATAAACCTTCAACGTGTTTCTTTCCATCATATTATGACTTTTCTCCGCTATCCCCTCTGCTTTTCTGTCATCACAAACTCTCATTTGTAGCACATCAGTAATTTTTGAATGAGAGGTTGATATTCTTCTGCCATGCAGCTCGACTGAGCTTAAGTGAAACTTAAGGAGCTTGTCGAGTATATATGTATAACAGAACCACATAAAGTGCATTTTGCATCCCAAACCGGACTATGTTTGGATTGATTCTCTTTCCTGTTCTGGTATGGACCCACCATCTTTGTTTCCGTATCAACTGGTTCCACTTAAGGATGACCAGTTGTACCGCACTACAACACTGACAGAAGGTTTAAGCGGACATTATTAGTTCATCAGTTTGAGCTAATTTGAATCTTTTCAACCATTAATCAACAATTAATCATTAGTTGGTTAATTTTTTGCATATTTATTTAATATTTAAAAATATCTTACTTATCAAAGCTGGTCTGTGCCATTCTGGCGATGAACGTGGCCTCTCCCACCACCTGAGCCATCCTGCCCAAAGCCTCTCCAGCAGCACAACGTAAAATGGGATTAGGATTGTCCAGAGCTCCCATCACCAGGGCCAGAGCCGACTTGCGCACCTCCTCTGGGCCCAAGGTGCTCTTGTTCTCAGCCAAACCCTTCAATGAGTACCAGATTTTAACGACAGTACCGATAGTGATGTTTTAAGAGGACATATGGGCTGTTTCCTTACCTTCAGAGCACTAAGCACTGCAGTAAAGATGTTCAGCTGGACCGCCTGCTGTCGAACTCCTTTGGCCTGCTTTATGCACTCTGCAAAGTGGTCTAGCATCTGCAGCCTGAATTAAACCAATAAAAACAATAACAAAAAGTTAAATAGTAAGAGAGTCAAGACCAAGAGCCCTCCATATAGTTTTCCTATTTTAACCAATTTACAAATATATAACATGACAGTTTTACTACTCACCTGTGTTTGAAGGAGACGTGAGGGAAAACCACGCCAAACAGAGCGACGGAAGCGTCAATGACAGACACACCCAGAGGCAGAGGCCCAGGGATGGCCTCGCCGACGGGAACACGCAGGTAGATGGACGAGGGGTCGTGCTCCAGAGCGCCGCTGCCAGAGGCGCTGTTGGGCTGCAGCTTCAGCCAAAAAGAGTTACAATAGCATTAAAAAACAGCACTACAGGCTGCGATTTTATTTTTAAGCTATATCGCCGAGCCATAGAAAAAGTGTATTTATACTTTTCCAAGTCAATAAAAGGGATTTTGGAGGAATGTCAGAAGTAATCTGAACTAACTTGATCCTCAATGGACTTGTGGTCAGTTTCCTGCAGCCAGGAGCCCATGAGCACACTGTCATCATAGTGACACAAAGAGCGCAACAGCGAGGTGGTGGTGTTGGCGGAGTTGTCAGTCAAAGTGAACTCTGCCACCAGTTCCCTCAGAAGCGCATTGAAGTTGCCTGCAAATAGATTACAAACTTTAAAACAGCTCCTTACAAAAAGACATCTGCAACATTTGCACAGAATAATTTAAAAGCAACAGTTTTACCTTCATACGTCTTAGGAGGCAGGAGGGCCAAGATGTCGTACAACCTGAGTCTCACCATTGCTGCACTTGCTTTTAAATGAGCTCCATGGACTTTAGTGATGGCAGGGACCCTGAAAAACAACAAATAATCGTCACCATGTGTCTCTGTCTTCAACATCTTCAACTGGTGAAGAAATTTCACACTCACTGTGACATCATGGTCATTGCGCATTCAATGGGAGTCATGAGTCTACGGATTACGTCTTCAGTGAGAAGCTCGGGACAGTGCGCCACAAAGCTGCGCATGGCTGCAGAAAAAAGAGACAAACACGTCAAAGATAAGGATGTTTTAATACCTAATAGTCTGGTAGACTCTATCTGAAAGGGGACCAAAAGTCTAAATAAACCCTAAGAAAGCTGAGTTAATGGAGAAGGCTGAAAGCCTACAGAGGAGAGGTTTTTACCACACAGCGCTCCGGCCCGGCCCTCCAGAGTGACCTGCCAGGTGAAGGAGTCTCCTCTGGCCTTTTCAGCCTCCAGCTCCTTCTGCGAGCGTGGAAACACGTTCCTCCACAGCAGCAGCATTTTGGGAAGGTGGTAGCGGACGAGTGAGGAACCTGTAAATGTATTTAAACACAGATACGAGGCGTTTGGGAGGAGAAACTGCAGGCAAACAGCTGAAAGCTTTTTTTAGGAGACTCACCTAAAGTCATGAGGGCCCCGAGTAGGAGCCATCCAGCCTGCGTGCGCTGCAGGGACAGCCGGCTGTTCTGAGCCGCTGTACGCAGAAGGTCCTCGGCGATGCTCACCACCAGCTACAGATCAAGCAATAATTTAGCTTCGTATTTAAAGACACTTGAGGTGGTTAAAAGTGAGAGAAATGAAACTTTTCACACCTTGCCCTTGGAGTGAGGAATACCCAGCGGACACTGGTGTACACCTCCCAGCAGAGCGGCCATTGCGAAGCTGTAGCCGCTCACGGCCTCTGGAGAACTCTTCAGGTTGTTGATTCTCTCAGCGCAGCGGTCCAGCAGCGGAGACAGCTGATAGGGCAGAGCCACAGCCACACAGCGCAGACACCACGCGGCCGCCAGACGCGCTGCCATGCTCGGGTGCAGCAGCACCGAGGTTACAGTTTCCAGAAGCCCTGTAACGTGAATACTTGGCGTAAATCCTCACTCCGAAGTCACAGAACAAGAGTTGGATTTCATGTTGATGTGTGCTTCTTACCAATCGAAGGCTCCTGGATGAGCGGAGAAGCCGTGGCACTCAAGCTCTGGACCAAACTGCCTAGCTCTTTCAGGGCGCATACCATGACATGCTGACTGGCAGAGACGTCCGCTGCTCCTGCCTTGTTCTCCCCACTGATGTCGTTCACTACTGCCTCTAAAAGAACACCACAGGAAACAAAACAAACAAGCAATTCAAGTTTGTTGCTTACTCTTAACTGTTAAAAATTATTAAAACTGTTAAAAATTCATAAAAAGATCATTTTCTTCAGAATGTGTGCAGCATTGATGGATGTAGTGGCTTAAAATCAAAAACAATTTGAAAGTTTTTGATTTATTAAAGATAATCATAATCATCGTATCATAACTGGACAAAAAAAACTCCTTAAAATTGTTAATTGACCACTACACACTCATGTCACACATTCATCAATTAGGCTCTTAAATCATTTGGCTGAAACATTGAACCCAGAAATATTTGGACACTGACACATTTTATTGTCGGATGCATTTAAAGTTACTAAGATTAAAATGCATTTTAGCAACACAAAAATATTTAAGTTGAAGGAGCGGGCCAAATATGGAATAAAGCAGAATGTTGGTCTTAATTTTAAAATAATCATATAAATATTAGAGGGTGTAGAAAATACAAATTTAGAGGAAAGAAAAAAAAATCAGAAAAACTTCTTTGTTGAATGAACAAATGCAAACATAACAAATCTAAATCTACCAGAAGTATTTATAATTTGATCTTTTCAAGAAAGTCGGCATATATAAAAATGCTTATCATCTCGGTCTAACTGTTAGTATTTTTTTATTATTCTAATAGTTACATAAACTACGCCTTAATACATCATAGATTCTGATGTATTATATAGACACTCTATCAATATAGAAGAAAGATAGAGAAAGTTTTTTCACTAGCAATGTTTATTGGTCTAACTATCTTGGATGAAAGTTTAATGATCTCTAATGGTTATGAGTGCTCACAAGAAAACCACGTCAGTCAATTCAAGCATTCAGCATGCTGAGGTGAGTCAATCTTCACCAGTGTAAACTTAGTCTTGATAGTAAAGCGCCATCCATTCATTTTGTTAAGCTGTTTGTGTATACACGGTCATTTTCAATAAATTAGAGTATTATTGAAAAGATATTTCAGTAACTCAATTAATTAAATGAAACCTCATATATATTAAAAACAAAATGATACCTTGAAGCCCATTTACAACTAATGGAAACATCACATTTAAGATTTGATATTTCGTCATAGCAATAAAAAATATTTTAATACAGAAAACTTGGTTTACCGAAGAGTATGTTTAATATTTGAAAGGCTTTAATTTTCAAAAGATACTCTTAATCTAGCAAACGCGCCTAATTTGAACACATTTTCTAATTTCTTGAATGTGATCACAGCTCATGTTGAACTGATGGATAACTTTAAAATTGTTTTGTTTTCACTCATTTTAAATTCTGGTTGAGCAGGAAATAATGAATTTTATTGGGATAGTTTATACGATTGAATTTTGTTAATATTTTATTATCTATTGTTGCTTTTATATTACAATTGTTTGATCATTTAGTCATTATTATTATTAAAGTATTTTTAAATTACATTTTATTTTATTATAACCTGCTTTATTTTTATATTAAACCAACTGTGGTGTCATTGTCCAAATATAAAGATGATTGTGTCACAGTTTGGAGTTCTGAGGATTTCTGTCATAGAAATATGAAATATATATAAAAACTGTTGTACCATGAAATACATAAACAAAAGCACAGTGGTCATTTTAGGTACCTAGAAATCATCTGAGCTCCAAACAGACAACAGTCAGGAGAGATCACACAAAGATTAAAAACAGTCTCAAGGGTCAGATTTAAAGCTGCTTCTTGATCTGTGGCAGAAACCCACCAGGCTTCAGATTTCATTGTTTTATTTTCCAATTAGCCACAAACACTTATCAATTTTTTTGTTTTAAGGAGTTTCACAGATCAAACTGACTGGAAAGGCTTGAGCAACAAGTATAAAGTGAACAACAAAGAGCCCAGAATCACATCTGGAGAAAAACTAACAGTGAACTTAATTTTTTAAAGTTGTGTTATCAACAACAGCATGATGTCCTACAAGAGGTTGCACAGCAAATCAGAGTAAGAATCATCCTTTTGAATGAGATAATGGTGATGTAAAAAGACACTGATGTGATGCTGTGTAAGGGAGAATGGAAACTGTCTGGCAGTGTACTTGCAAACCTAATTATGCCTTGGTGTAAATTTAGAGGCACATGCAGTTTTTTTTTGCTGATCTAAGCCAGATGTTTACAGTTGGAAGATGTTATTTGCTCCTTAGGGATTATAAAGCAAAACCAGAGCATAAACTGGCAGACAAAAAGCCATGATGACTATGAAATAATGGAAGAATGAATAGTTGATGAGCTGTATAGCTGATGGATGATACTATTGACATTATGAAGCTGCTTGTGGTTAAAAAGAGATGGAAAGGAGGAGGAGGAGGAGGAGGAGAAGGAGAAGGAGGGCCACCCTAAAGCAGAAAAGACAGAAAGCCAAACTAGAAAAAGGAGAGGAATGTAAAGCAAACTCTGTCCACCCAAAAGCAAAACATGCAATGATTCTGGAAAGTGAATGCAGAAAGAATTAAACATGATAACGATGGATGAGTACTTACTCTGTAATGCTCTGAACCGTGATATTTCCCCCCCATCCTCCTTACCCACAGCCCTCATTTGTTTGCTGATGGCTTGGCAGATTTCTTTGCCGGCCGCAATCTGAGCTTTTTCTCCCAGCAACCCCCCCAAGGTGGCACGCAACATGAAGGACACACAGCGCCGCGAGTACACAGCTTCCACGTGTGTCTGGGTGGCCCGTGGGTGAGACACGAGGTCCAGAACGTGAGACAGGAATGTGGCAAAATTGCGCTCTAGCCACTGACCACCCAGTGTGGTCACAAAGACAACGTAAGCCTGAGGACAGAGAAGAGAACGACAAGTCAGTTGGACAAAAACCAGATTCTCACATATACAGGTCAATTTTTTCGTCTTTAGCTATTTTCAAAAGCATAAATATAAAAGTTTATTATTAATCTATGGAAGACAGTTCTGCAGCAATTAGGCTTTAATTGTGAACATGTGACCGTCTATGAGTGAGCATGAATGGACGGATACAACCATCTTAAATTTTTTCCCCTCTAAAAAATCCCTCCTACCTGGGTGACCCCGACTCGAACCTCCCTGCTGACCGACGCCCCCCCCTTCAGCATCTCCCCTCCGCTCTTCAGGAAGCCAGATCCTCCCCGTAGGAACCCGGTGGCCATCAGCTCCAGAACCTCGTCCAGTGTGGCACGCTTCACGTTCTGACGCATCACTGGGAGTCACAAAAAACCAGGTTGGAAACAACGAGTCTGCCAGTTGAACGTATAGAGAGTACTGCTCATCCAGCTCAGGTACCTGCAGCTTGTTTGGGCATGAGCGCTGTCGCCATGACGGTTCCCAGCAGTTTGGCCACTGCCACCCGAACGCCATAGTTGGAGCCTTCCAAGGATTTAAAACACAAAGTAGCCACATTCTCCAGTTCTGTCGTCCACATGAACACCGCCTCATTCTGCAGCTCCAGCAGGCACTGATCGGGCAAAAAGGAAAATGTAAGATTTTGTAAGTAAATATATTTTCAGCTTGATTAGTCATTCAGAAACTCATCAATCTAATTTTAATTATGATCAGTGAATACACCAACATACTTAAGAGCCCTTACGACTTACACCACTATTCAATTTGAAAGTTGCTACAGAGAGAAGACTCAAAGTTTGCTTATTTAATCTTAAGAAAGGTGTTTAAAACTGAGATCAGAGGCATGTTCATTCAGCTTTTTAAATAAGTGCATTTTATTTCTGTGTAAAAAAAAAAGGCTTTATACGAGAATCGAGGCTAAGAAAATAAATTTTAAAGTTTTTGTACTGCAGAAATTTTAAATGTGTGTAATAACTGTAGGTACACAAATGTTGCACATAGATTGAAATAGTACAGCTTAGATTTGGTATTTTATAGTTTGTTGGCTGCTGGTTATATAGTCTCAAAGCTCCAAGAGGAAAGATCCCAATAGCTCTTATTTCTGTATTTAGCATTTAGCAGTTTGTTGGTAAACGAGACCAGATGTCATACATGATAGATTGTTTAGGAGTGATGTTGGTTTATGGGATGTACAGTTAATATGAAAGACCTCAAGAAATTACTGGGTCTTTTAAACAAGTTATACTACTAATTCTCTAGTAGAGCCTGTTTTTGTAGCGAGAATTTAAATGTTAGATTAATATTAGAATAAAACCACAATTATATGAGAATTCAAACTATTCAGTTAAAATACAGCTAGTAATCGTTTTCTTTAATCCCTTCATTGACGTGTTTTCCAGATACTAACCTTGGCTACTGCACAGCGGACGGCCATGGATCTGTCTGTGAGCAGAGAGCGGGCGTTCTTGTAGATGTCTCTGTGACATGAAGCTGCAGCTCCGCCCAGTCCACTCAGCACCTTCTGCAGGCTGAGAAGGATCTCTCCTCTGCCTTGGGACTACAGAAATTATTCAAATAAATAATACAGATATTACACAATGGCCCTCCAGTAAAGAACTAAGCTATGTCAAAAACAAAACGTCTCAGTTACCTCTGCACTCTTTAGAGCTTTCAGGAGATTATTAATGGTGTCTGGAAATGAGCTTCCCAACATCCGGCCCATCTTTTCATAAAATGCTCCAACACAAGCCACTGCAGCACTGTGAGACAAATACCAACCAAAACATTGCTATACGCAAGCAAAAATCATTATGAAAACTCAGAATGATTAGAAAAAAAGATATGATAAAGACAAACTTTCTTGTCAGAGTTAGGGTTAGTTTAATTTTTCTTCCACTTTAGAAGCTGCACTGCTTTGTATATGTCCATCACTTAAAATCCCATTACAAAAGATTAAAGTTTGTGGAGATATTGGGCTAAATGTGGAAAATAAACTTCATGTAAATAAAACAGAGGATTAAAATAAACTGAACCATTAAATCCTAATGTAGGATTAATATTCCATTAATGCGAGCAAGAAAACGATAACACCTGTTCCTCCTAACTTAATCCTCCCTTTTAAACACAAATTATCATACCGCAGACTAATGCATGGCTTAACTCCTAATACCCTTTGAGAGGGGTCAGCTGTATGTGCTTGAATTTTGAAAGCAATAATGAAAAAATAAGAAGTCCTTGTAAATGTCAAGAAGCTATTAATAAACTGTAAATATTACGAAATGCTGTGTCTTACAGTTTTGTTGGCAAGTATGCAGGTGTGTCATCCTTGCTTTTAATGATCTCGTTGCATTTATCCAGAGTCTGGAACACGGTGAAGGTATCGCCAATACTGTAGAGAGTAGCGAGGTTTTTAGCCAGCAGTTTTCTGGTTGGTGGTCCAGGGGCGCTGCTGATCAGTCCTGTTAACTGTTCCACCAGCTTCTTCTGCTTCTCCTTCACATCCACCTGCCATTCAAGCACATCATTAAAGTCACCTGCAAAGACAATTACTTAAAAAAAGCAATACCAACAATGAAAAATCACCTTATTTGCTGCCACAAGCACTTTATCCAGGAATCGAAGCCATTCGAAGATGAAGACTGGTCTCTTTGCTTCAGTGATCTGAGCCAGAGCATCCTCATTGAGCAGCAGACTGTGAGCCAGCTCCATGGTGAGGATCAGCACTGTTCACCCTCGTCTGCTAGAACGTGTACATTGTCAGCATAAAATGCCAATTTTCTGCCTGTTTGGTAATTTAGCTGTAATCTCATACAATATAATGAAACAAAATAGAAAAGTCACATTATGCAACTTCCAGCTTCTTTTAATTGCTACCCTGTTAAGTCTTTCATATAAAGGCATTACTGATACCAAGGTAAACAGAAGTTTTAGCAAGTTACAATTCCAAAACCACCAAAATGATGAATGAGTTTAAAGTCCTCTCAATGAAATGTCAGAGAAAAGCCCAGGGTGACTGGAGTTTCCTCCTGTTTTAAGGAGGAAAGCGTAAAGCAGCACTACTCTCCTCCCACTTATTACTGTAAAAGGAGGACTCCTATATTTTACAGCGCAATATTTTTTTTTCCAGTTCCAAAACAAACATTGATGGTCATAGTGTGAAAATGAACAATTAAATATGGTAATGGCAGTATCATGCCGAAGGGAAGCCACCCAACTCTCTTTGTAAGATTTGAGAATCATGTCTGTTTAGCAGCAGAAACTGTTGATTCTACATTATTACTACATTGTAATGACCACAAATGTTATAAATAAAATTATTATAATTTTATTTATAACATAAATAAAATTTACTGTACCCAGTAAAAACTGGGTTGACTATGGAACATTGAATAGAGTAGTTGCCTTGCAATCAGAAAGTTGTGTGTTTCTTCTTACAACAGTCAATGTGCCCCTAGCAAAGGCCTCTAGCACCAAATTGCCAACCGGTCTGCATCAATCGGGGCGATTGGGTCAGTGTTTTAGGAATAGTTGCAGCTTTTCATTTTTTAAACAAAAACAATTAGATTATTTTTGCACTTTTTTAGTTAGAAACCTTGGTGTAAATACAGTAATATCATAAAGCTGTGGTAGTTCTCATACTGGCCCATGCCAACACTCCAGTATAATGTCACATCATCATCATCATCATCATCAACATTCAACATTTTCCCATATTGCTTTTGTTTTGCTGATGTACTGTAGCCTTACTGTGTTTCTCTTTTCTTTTCGTTAAGGAGAACTCCTGACCCAGAGCTTCTCTCTTTTTCTCCTATGTCTGCTTCTGGCTCTCTCAACACCAAGCTGGTTGCAGCAGCTCCGTTTGAATCTGGTTCTGCTGGAGGTTCCTGTTAAAAGGGAGTGGTTTCTCTCCTCTGTTGCCACATGCATGCTTAGGATGAGGGATTGCTATGAAATAAGTGATTCAATGGAATCTGATGGGCTTCCTTTGATGACTTTTTACAAATTGGATCATATAAAAACAAATTGGTTTTATATGATCCCCTGACTTTGAACTGCATTATAACTAGTTAAATTTTTGGATTGCACATGATTCTTGATGTGACTGCATCATGTTGTAATGAATTTAATTTGATTTAATTTAACTTGGACATGTATGTCCTAAACTAAATTTTTGTCTTATTAAACCTTGAGATTTACTTTGATTTTGCGTCATATAAACTGATCTGAACAGGCTATAAATAAAATAAGCCGGTTAAATGAGCTCAAAATGTCCATCATTTCTCGGACACTTAGCTTCATTTAAATGGCATATGTGCTTCATAAAAATAAAGCTTAGAAGCAGTAACACCTTATTATTTGGGCTGTTTTGTGTTTTGACAGCCGTTGAGAGTTTTTAGCTGTTTGTAGCAACCTCAACTAGCTAGCTGATTCCTATGAGGAACAAGCTGAACTCCGGCGACACGGCGTTAACCGGGGCTTTTAGCCGTTTTCTGAAGTCTATCCCAACTCCCAAATGTCCTATGAAACACGACATTCTCAACAGCATCCTAAAATATGAGCTAAATATCGATAAAATACAAATAGTACCTGTGTTTCGATGATCCAGGATGAATGACGACAAAATATCAGCGGCGTTGCAAACAAGTACTTCCGGTGGGAAACTATGCAAAGAACCAACATACCTGATACATATGCGCGCAATTGACAAAAAATATTTTAAAACTTTTGTTTTGTATTAAACTTTAATTCTGTATGGTGTGTATTGATACATTTTCTGTTATTATGTGTTTTAAATGACGGAACTATTGACACTTGGGTTCCTTGTAGATGGTCGGAAATTTTCTACGAACGAACCAAACACAGGGGAGCAACAAAATTAACCAGCGAGCATTTGTTTGAGCTGATTCGCTATTTATTTTTAATTGTACTACTTTTTTTTCTGCAATTCACAATGTCGGACGAGGAAGAAGATTATATGTCGGATGCATTCCTCAGTAAAATGTAAGGAGTTTATGTTTGTATCGAAATAAAGATATGTAGCTACCTAGCAAGCTATTGTAAATTATGTAATGTCAGCAGTTTTCAGCAGTATATAAATGATGAATTAATGAAGTATTTCTTTATTGAATTGAATTAATTACCTTCATTTAAAAAAATAAACTTAACAGGTTTCAACAAAACAGTTGTAGCTAAAAGAATATAGGTATAAAATCATATATAACTTTGTCATCCCAGGAATTTTAGGTGAATTTTTCTGAATTTCTTAGCTGAATTTTTCTGAATACAAAAATCTTCCTGTTTGTTAAGTGCTGAATATAATGTTAAAATCTGCATTTTAGTTGAGTAATTTGGATATGTTTTTAGACTGTGGGAGAAACCCACGCATGCAAAATCCATGCAGAAAGACCCCAGGCCGGGAACCCAGAACCTTCTTTCTGCAAGGCAACAGCTCTACCAACTGCGCCACTGTGCCCTAAGCACTCATCATACTCATTTAAAATATTAATAGAGAAATGATCTGCAAAAAGTTTCTGTTCCCCATGTTTTTCCTGTTTATAGTCAGGATGTGAAGCCAGGAGTCAACATGGTGAGGAGGGTGAAGGAAGCCATCAGAAAGGAGGAAAAACAGAAGGAGAAGAATATCCAGAACCGTCAGAAGAGCTATAAGGAGCAGGAGAAGGAGAGCCGAGAAGCAGCTTTACAGAGCTCCATCAGCAATCAGAACAAGGGCTTTGCCCTTCTTCAAAAGATGGGTTACAAAGCTGGCCAAGGCCTTGGTAAAGAGGGTAAGTATAATCTTTCCTAATAATTTTGTCTTTAATCTAGATTAGGCTCTTGAATCAAATGTAATGCTTATGTGTCTTCAGGAGCAGGAAGGGTTGATCCAATTCCTCTAAGTATTAAAGCAGGTAAGCTGTTCATTTTTTATGTCATACTGTTCTGATGAGTGCAATTTGTTGTTTATTAAGGTTTCTGTTACTGATCCATCAGACAGAGGGGGTATTGGTCTTGAAGAGATGAAAAAAAGAAAAGCTGAGGAGGAACTCCACCATTATCGTCAGAAAGTTCGAGCCAAACAGCAGAACGAGGCCAAGTCTCTGGAGGATTTTAGGTGAAGTTTGCAAGAGCATTTGAGATGTCCCTGAGGAGCCTCCTTGCTTACAGTAGAGCTGTTTTATTGTCTGTGTTTGCACCCCACTTCAGGTCAAGAGTCAGAACAGAGAGAGAAGAGCGGAAGATTGAAGGAGACCTGAGGAGGAGTCAGCGGTCTTGCGAGCAGCTTGACAATCAGAGGGTCAGGAGAAATTTGAGAATAAAGTTCCTTGCAAATAAACCATTTAACATTTTGTCACATTACAGCCAATAATATGCTTATGCTTTGACCTAATCATGTAATTACAGCTCTGCCTGCATCTTGAGGGTTGTTGCCATACAGGAAGTTAAATCTCCACCCCAGTTTCAAGTGTTTTGCAGCCTCTAAAAGGCTTTCTTCCTAGGTTTCCCTTTATTTAGCTCCTATGTCAGATAAATAATTACGACAAATCTGTTTCCCTGTTGTAAAGCAGCATTTTTCACAGCATAATGCCATGTCCCACCATCACAATGGTGTGGTCACAGTCTAGTTGTAATGTCCTGTTGTATATAGATCAAAAGGTTGAAATTTAGTCTTTTCCTGCATGACTTGTGACAAACGTCTAATGAAAATTCTTACAACTTCCTTTAAATGTAAGTTTCCATTTTGCCACAAAGGTCAGATTTGCAGATGGTACTTTTGACAGCTGCTTCCACCTGAGCTGTGGATCTCTGCAGCTCCTCTTGGTTGTTTCTCTGATCAATGCTTGTCTTACTCAGCCCTCATTTTAGATACTATAATCTGAGAATACATACAAAAAGAAGAAGGGGAAAATACTTTTTGAAGAAAAATCTCATTATCATTTTGACTAACTCTTAAAGTGACTCTTCATTGTTGTGTTGGTTTTCTTCTTACACATGAGGTATGTTTTTGTCTCAGGGCATAACTGCTCCCAGAGAACCCTGGTACTGGCCCAAAGGTGATGGTGATGACGAGGAAGATCCTGTTGAAGAGGAGGACGAAGAGGAAGAAATTCCAGAGCTAAATGTTGGTATTTATTTTAGGATATGCACTTCTCACAACAGTATAAAATCCCAGTGTTACCAAAAAAAGATATTAATATTACTAAAAAATATTTAGATATGAAATATATGCTCCATGCCAATGTCATTAATGTGTTTGCTGTTAAACTTACCATTATATTAACTTCAGGTGTTTCGCTCTCTCTTACAGCCCTCTGATAAATTGCAAATTATTACATCCTATTTAAGAGGAGTCCATTTTTACTGCGTATGGTGTGGAACCACATATAATGGTAAGGGTGAAACCATCATAAGATTTCTATCTGTTTTATGCTCTTTTGCTCATGCATATATTGTCTTTCTGCAGATGAGGAGGACCTGGCTTCTAATTGTCCGGGAGATACAGCAGCAGATCACGAATGATCCTGATTAAGAGACATTCAGTAGCTTCCTTCTTAAAAACAACAGCAACATTTATTTGTTTCTTAAAATATCTTTGGCGTAATAAAGATAATGTTACAGTGCAAATCGGAATCAACAGACTTTAGAGTAACAGTATTTGATAATATTAGTTGTAATTTGTGAAACGTTCATGTATTGTTTAAATCTTTTGTCAGTTTTTGTGTTTGTTCTTTTCTTCAACAGTGTGATAAAGTTGCATTTACAAATTGTTTTAAAATGATGGAGGAATCTCTTTCATGTGTTTCAAAAGCAGCCATAGTAAAATTATTTTTCAGAAATCTTGTGTTGATGAAATTCGGGTTTTGTCATTTTCAAAAATTGTTGACTTTGAGTTACTTAGAAATAGGTCATATTGTTGACGTTTAAAAAAAGCATAATTATCTCTGCTTTTAGTATTTCTTTCCCCTAAATATCATTATACTGGGTGCGTCTGTAAATAATTTTTATTACCTTCCCTTCATGACCATTTTTCTGCTGTGCATTTTTATTACACCAAGTATTCCTTTGGAGTTTTGAACTACGTGTCCTGACAACTGGAACCGTTGTGAATCCCTACTGGATTTATGTTTATTTACTTCCTTTGAGCTATGTGGCTTCCGGAGTCATAATTTTCAAAAGCTACAAACATATTTTTACAAAGGTAGTACAAATAAAGAGGCCAGTGAATATCTTCCACGTGGCCAAAAATGTTTAATATATTAATCTATTTTCATTCTTTTGCAAACTCTTCAGTCGCTTTTTAAATATTTCAATTATTGGAAATGTAAAGCTGGTTTTAAAAGTTAGATTTTGAATTAAAAATAGTGAATGCATTAAACTCCACAGGAGTTGATATTTCAGACTGGACTTGAAGGCACCACGGGTGACGTTTCTGATGAAATCGAAACTTACGTCTCTGCCGTGGAAGCAGCGCTAACATGAAACCAGAAGAGTGTTGCCGGGTTAGGACTGTGTTTTCTGCTATTTTATTGCCCTTCAGAAGCTAATCTTATTCAAAATGGATTCTGTAAACTACATAGCTAGACTGAATGAATACGCACAAAAAGAGCGACTGGAGCTGAAGTATGAGGAAGTTGGATGTGTTGGACCTGACCACATTAGAACGTGAGTTGGTGGGATTTTTTTCATTTTTGCCTCATTCTGGAAGTTTCTTTTACTTGCGTCTCTCCAAGTGTGTATTGTATCATTTTAGTAAATCACTCAGCTTTATGGAAGCATATACATGCTGTACAGTAATGTCAGAGAAGAAACGACATCATGAAGACTAAGGAACACAGCAGTCAGATCATGGAGAAATGTGTAAGCTAAGTTGTATTCCCAAGTTTTGATCGATTCAACAGCTCTGTTCTGAGATTAATAAAAGGATGGCAAAGATGCAACCCTGCAAAGACATCGTTTTCAATCAGAGTAGCATCCAAGAGACCCTCTGGTAACTCTGGAGGAGCTGCTGAGATCCACAGCTCAAGTGGGAGAACGTGTCTTAAGGACAACTATCAGTATTCATTGAAGCGTATGCAAGGAGAAAGAGATTGCTGAAAGAAAATCACAAATCACAGAAATTAGCATTTGCTGATTTGTTGATCCATCCATATCCATACAATTTCTATACAAACTTAGCAACACAGAGACACACATGACAAACAACCATACACATACACACTCACACCTAAGAGCAATGTAGAGAGACCAATTAGTCTAGCAGCCATGTTTCCGTAATATGGGTGGAAGTCGGAGAACCCGGAGAGTAACCAGACAATCACATGGAGAACACAGAAAGAAAACATTGGGGACAAAGCTCTGGTTAGATAACAGTGAATATTTTATCCATTTGATGGAAATTTAATTTTAAAAAACAAATTTTTTGTTCCGCAAAGCTGATAGAGCCGTGCCTCTAAGAAAATGTATTTGAATTCAGACTCACCCTACACTGTCACATTAAATCTCCCAAAATGTGAAAAAATTAGCGACAGTTCTTGTCAAACCATTCAATCACATTCTAAATGCAACTAATACAGTTCTTCTGAATCTTTTGCAGGTTTACTTTAAAAGCTGTTGTGAATGGAAAGCCATACCCTGAAGGTGTGGGGAAGAACAAGAAAGAAGCCAAACAGAGTGCTGCTAAAAATGCCCTGGTGCACTTATTGAATGAAACTTCAGTTTCTGTAAGAATTATTGAATTAATGCACATTTCACTTTTTGGATTGATGTGAAATACTAACATGGGCTTTCTTGGTTTTTTTTTTATTTTTATTTTTTTATCCTGACAGACAGGAAGCGTTGCAGAAGTTTCTTCTCCTCCGGTTCAGGTGAAAACTAATTACATGTGTTGGCTGAATGAATATGGACAAAGTAATAGGCTCATGATAAGGGCTGTGGAGAAAATCACACCTGGACCCAATAATTTATCTCAGTAGGTCTCCTTACATCATCCAGTTACTTTTATAGGTGTCAACTCAGTAGTACAGGTTATATAAAAAGTATTCTTCTCATGATGGCATCAGGTATTGTAGGTTTGTGGTGGGAGACAAGGAGTTTCCAGCTGCTTTTGGGAAAACCAAGAAGGAAGCCAGGGAGGAAGCTGCCAGGCTGGTGCATCATGAGATATTAGGCAATGAAACCTTAGATGTAAGTAGTGAGATACATAAGTTTATTATCATCTGATTCCTGGATTCAATTTAAATGTTTGTTTCTGATTGTATGTTTTTGTTTGTTTTTCAGACTGGAGATGATCGGGACAGCGGCACATCAAGTCTGCCTAGTGAGGAAGTTGCCTCAGATATCAGGTGAGCCTGATGCTTTTCCTAGTGTTTGATCTAAAAGTCAGGATCTCTCCAGGATGATGCAATGGTTTTTTGTTTGTTTCTTTTTTTGTTTTTTCATTGTTGCAGCCTAAAATTACAGATTATGTAACACCTTTTTCAAAAGTTGCAAACTTTATTTACACCAAGCCATGATCTTACAAAAACTTGGAAATTGCTTCACATAACCTTCCCAAAAAATATAAGCTTTTAACATGGTTAATAAGTGAAATGCAAATAATATTGTCAAGTACTTTTCTGAAATAGCTCCCTTAATACAAATAAATTCATGCCGTGTGGAAGTTCAATTTCAAGGGGGCAAAGGGGACTGGTCAAAACTCAGCCGGGTTGCTGTGATTGGTCAGAAAAGAAGGAAATGCATAAAACGTAAAGGTAATTAGTCATATTTGCAGGAAAGTTGAGATAATTGGTGAAAATTACAAGTCAAAATTTACGACTGATGATAGTCTTCCTACTAACTAAAATTAGTAGGAAGAGTCAACTTCCTGGAGGGACTGTAAAATGTTTTATTAGTTATAATATTTTGCCTTTCAGTAATCGTGCCAAGCGGTTGAGCCTGCAGTCTGAAGACAGCATCCTTACAGAAACAAACTTCATTGGACTGGTCAATTCTCACTGTCAGAAAACAAGGAGCACCTGTGCGTTTGTAGAAGATAAAAGAATTGGCCCCCCTCATAACCCAATGTGAGCATAAGTGAACTTCTTTAAGCTGAATTCATAGCAACAGACTGATAAACTCTTCGCTTATTAATCTCTTCCTTTTGGACATTGCAGATTTTCCTACAAGTTATTGATTAACAACGTGCAGTACTCCATTGGTGAGGGCAAGAGCGTCAAGGATGCCAAACAGAATGCAGCTCGACTGGCCTTGTCTGCACTGAAGGAGCAGTCAGACTGGGACAGCAAGGTACCGATACTTGAGCTTTTTTAACGTGAGATCTAGTTCTGGTGCATCTAAATGACTTAAAACAGTGGTTCCCAAACTTTTTCTCCTGCGCCCCCCAAGGGTTTCTAAACATTTTCTGGGCACCCCCTGTCCCTCTCCCTGTCCCTGCCCCTTGGGGGGCGGGGGGAATCGACTTTTTTGGGAGCAAAATTAATGTACTGTAGCTGAACATAGACAACAACATCAGTAGCCTATAGGCTACTTGTTAAGCTTAAGGTGCTGTATAGATATTAGCTAGCTAGTCATCCTTTAGCTAACATTACCTGCATCCAACAGCTTTATTCAACTCAGTCGGTCAGTTTGGGGGAAAAACTGTGAAAAGTTCTTTGCGTTTTGCTGCCATGATTCTAACACACCTGCATAGCTCTGCACAGCAGCAGCAGGTCTCCTTCACTGCCGCACAGGTGTAAACCCAGCGCCAGCATCGTAGCGCTCATGTTGCGTTTAAAGGCGGCTCGGAAAAACAGGTTACCACATGTTAACAACGGATTAAACAGTTTTAACTGCTGATAAAAGTGACAGAGGACACAGATATGGGAAGTGTGGAAGCCCCTACTGTATCAAATTTACAGAGGAATAACAGAGAGTTGGCCGTTCTAAGGTAAAAACCCAGCGCATACAGCGTTCATGGTTTTTTTGTGTTTGTTTTTTTTTTTCATCTGCGCCCCCCCCGCAATGGCACGGCGACCCCCTCTAGGGGGCGCGCCCCACAGTTTGGGAACCTCTGACTTAAAATATTACTAAAAAGTTGATTCATCTCATTTACTACACATTTCATGGCCTGCCAACATTTCTTTTTAGTAAAAAAAAAAAAAATCATTTTTTTTACTGGTCTACTATGTGAAAAGTAAAATTTTGATTCTGTGTTTGCAGGTAGCTGGGTCTGATGACGGCACACAAGCCAAGCAGTCCCCTCCAACAAGCACACCGTAAGGCAGCTACCAGCTTTTGTCAAAGATATTAGAAAAAAATTCCACTTTATTAAATTTAATCCTGATGAACTTAGTGTAAGTGGAGATTCAGTTTGGGTTTAAAGCTCACCACAGGACTGATTGTCATTGTTACATGATTTTATTAGAGGTGTAACCATACCTAACACTCTTAAGATGAGACACGAAATTGAGCTAATGAAAACAAGACGGGAAAAGATTTTAATCTTACTTTCAAGGAAACTTCAAAAGTCAAATTTATGCTTTAAAAAGGCCTTTATTTTGCATTCTTACAGATTTTTGCCAGTTTTTTTATGATTTCTTTTCATTACTGCAGATGTTGGAACAATACTTAAACTATTCAAATTTGAAAATGCTTTATAATAAAAGTGTTATGCTGTTATGACTGAGCCGTACAGCAGATGGCTACACTTATAGTTGAACGCGACACTAACCGTGCATCTCTTCCAATCTTCAGGGACTCTGGTCGCACAAAGTCAGGCCTGGTGACATCAGCCACAAGCGAATCAATTGTTTTCATGGATCCATCAAACCCACCCAAAGATCAGGTCTGCTATTTATTTCTCTTGCTCCTGTCTTTCCTTTGCAGAACACATTGCAACGGGTTTATTCATTAGAGTTTTTACCCAACTCATATTTTTGCTTTGTGTTTTGAGCTCTTAAAACTTGCAGTGGCCCTGATGGTTCAACAAAATACTGAAGTCACAACACAAGACGAAGCACAGTAACAAAAGCTGCAGCACAAAGATGTGATACACTTTTGGTTGTCAGATCTTGGGACTTTGCACTGGTGTTGTTAGTCTAATGAAGAAGGTCCCAAATGCTTTGGTTTCTCATATACTTATGTTTTTGGCTTTATATTAACATTAACAAAACTTGCGCTCTAGCATGACTTCCAACTGGCCACAACTTCCATTGTAAGTTAAAGTACAATCTATTATTTTTTACTCCCACTATTAGTAAAAATAAGTGGCTTGTTTTGTTTAGTTGCAGCTTTTGTGTTTTGTTGAACCATTTTGGCCAGCGTGTAAAACATTGACATGGATTTTGAAATGGATTTAGAAAATTAGCATATTTAGTAAAATGATTGTTTCTCTGCATTTTCCAAAGGTGATAAGTCCAGTTGTGAAGCCTAAAATAAAGTAAGCCGTCATCTAATGTAAAGTTGTACTTTCTTTCGCCAAATGTCACTGGTTAATTCTTTTTTCTTGCCAGAATTGCTGCAATTTTTCCAAATGTCAAAGAGAAAAGTAAAGAGGTGAGGATTGAAGGTAGTGACCATGACAATTTATATCTGTGGTTCTTTTTCAAAATACTCACATCCTCATTGTGGCTTTTATTAAGGATGTGATAAATTTCAAAACCAATCAGAGAGGAAATCTTCAGACTGTAAAATCACCAACTCAGACAGTTTCAAGGTATGGAAATTTAATTGGCACAACACACAAAGAGAGAGATTTCTTTTTTTAGGACATATAAGAGTAAATAAGACATGTTATTATATAGCTCAACCGCACTAACAACTATTAATGCTTTTTAGTTTCAGCAGATTTGCAACAGACTACGAATCCATAGAACAGCTCGATAAAGGAGCTTTTGGTCGTGTTTTTAAGGCGAAACGTAAACTGGAGGGAAAATATTACGCTGTAAAGATTGTGCGCTACAAAGAGTGAGTCGAGATTTTTTTTTTCTTAACGGTGGGTTTTTGGGGGGGAGGGGGGCATCCCCAAGACATATGCTCTAAAAACACACAAATCAAGGTGTGATGTTTTCTGAATGTAGCCTACTTGTTGTACTTATTTGGATTAGAAAAACTCTGGAGGAGGTGAAGGTGTTGTCGGAGCTGAATCACTGTAACATCGTTCGGTACCACTCCTGCTGGCTGGAGGACACGGCCTACCAGTGGGACTCTTCCACTGACAGCAGCAGCGCTTCACAGTGAGTCCTCTGCTCTCTGGACGTCTCTCACTCTGCAAACCTTGTATTTATTTCACCTTTGTGTCTTTTACTCTTCAGGTCTAGCACTGACCAGTTTATGAAGTATCTCTACATTCAGATGGAGTTGTGTGAGAATAAAACACTGCGAGTTTGGATAGACGAGAAAAACATCCAGAACCCTAAAAAATCCCTCAGAGACTCCAGGAGAAGAGAAGAGAGTGTGGATATTATGGTGCAAATGGTCAGCGGAGTCGAGCACATTCACACCAACAAGCTCATCCACAGAGACCTGAAGGTGAGGCGGCTGGTCGGTTTCACCTGAAACTAAGAAAAAAAAAAAATACAGTGACACAGAGCTTTGCAAAATGGCAAAAACTTAAGTTGATTCTATTGGGATTTTATAAGTTAAACAATGGGTTTGACTTTATTGCCAAAAGCAATTCAACAATCGATTAGCCGATTATTGCCACTAAAATCTTCTAGCAGTTGATAATATTACATAAAACACAAATTATGTCTTTTGATAATCACAGTTTTTATGTGTTGTTTTTATATTCTATATAATCTCTTTCCTCAAAATTCTGCACTGAAATACCTCATT
The DNA here is from genome assembly GCF_000485575.1 of Poecilia formosa. NCBI lineage: Eukaryota > Metazoa > Chordata > Actinopteri > Cyprinodontiformes > Poeciliidae > Poecilia > Poecilia formosa. The sequence goes on along the minus strand of NW_006799981.1, from coordinate 2,609,510 downwards.
TGAAAAGGTGGAGGAAAAAACAGGAGATTTCTGCAAGTTTAAAAAAAATATATAGAAAACCAAGGAACCAATTGCATTTGGGCAAATTCTGAACTATGTCTTTCCGTGTTTCATGAATATGCATGTTAGCCCGCTAACATCATGTTCAGCCGGAACGGCACAGTGAAGATCGGAGACTTTGGTCTCGTCACGTCTGAGATTGAAGATGATGCAGAGAACCAGAAGGAGAGAAGAGGGTATAAAGGAACTCCATCTTACATGGCCCCTGAGCAGGTGAGAGCAGCTGTGGGAATGTCTCTTAAATATGTGATGGGTTTGTGTGGCTTTTGCTAATTCTTTGTCATTTTATAACAGAAGGAACGGAGGCTTTATGATCGGAAGGTGGACATATTTGCTTTGGGGCTTATATTTTTTGAACTCCTTTGGAACATACCCACTATGCATGAGAAAGAAAAGGTGAGGTTGTTTTTGTGTCTCGTTAAACATTTCTTTGCTAGGTTGGAGCTGTGGGTTGGATGATGATGACCCTTTTCCAGGTTTCTGGCAGAGTCCATCAGCGTTTCATTAAAAATGTCCAAACGTTTCAAAGATTTCAGCATGCCAGGCCGACAAACAAGGTCCCCAGGATCTTTGGAGGAGATACAAATCCACATCGTCAGAGAGAAATGGATCTCAGTGTCACATTAAATTTAAACCTCAGGGAAACAGAGAACCTTCCATTACAAATTAAAAGTTCCTAGTTACTCTTATCAATGTAAAAAATAAAGTATATTTTAGCAGTGGCAATAACTTGGCACAGAAAATGATGTTATACCTGTAAAATAAAAAAAATATGTATTTGTAACATTGGATATTTTTAACATTAATTTTTTTTAACATTAATTTTTTAACAGTAATATTTCTGTTACTGTGAAACATAAATTGGTAAAGCCAGTACACAACAGTATAACTTTTAGGATCCCATTTAGAAAAAACTCATATCACTAACAACAGTGTCTTTACTGCAAATTTTCCAAAGAAAATATTAGAAGTTTATCACTCAAAGAAGGTTGTAAACACTGTTAATTATGGAGGTAGTGGAAGCATCGTTTTATGGGGAGTTTTTCTGTTATTTGAAAAGTGTTTTGCTGATTTTTCTTGTTTATTTCAACCCGACTAAACAATTTTCTTCTCCTTTATTGCTACTTGATTTCCAGATGTGGACAGATGTCAGAAACCAAAACTTTCCTAAACCATTTCCGTGTCATTTTTCTCAAGAGGTACTTGACTATTTACTCAATCTATTTACTGTCTTATTTTTCACTTTGCTGATATTTGGTAGATTACACCTTGTAAGATAGATTACAAATGAAAATTGTATTTCTTTTTTATTCTATTGGCACATAGAATAAGACAAATTATCTGCAATATTTAAATAAATACTTTAAGTGGCCAATATAAAAACACTTCCAGGAACTGAACCTGGGACTGAAGTGTTGAGGGCTAAAGCCTCCTCATCTGGTCTAAACTATTAACTCACTTATAACATGCAGGACTAAACAAGTAATCACTTTAGAAACTTATTCACAAAGCTTTGAAGGATCATAATGTTTAAGATAAACCAGGATGACAAAAGTTTTACAACAGACTTTAATTAAGTTATTAAATAAATCCTAATACATGCATGTGCTTGATGTGTTTCTTTTTCAGAGCCAAATGATAAAATCGATGCTGTGTGAAAAACCAGAAGAACGACCGGAAGCAAGTAAAATAAAAACAGATTTAGAGGAGCACAAACGTTTGCTTGCAGAGCTTAAAACCAAGCAGCTTGACAGCAAGACAGTAATCTGATTACTTCACAGACACATTTGGAGCCCTGACAAGGATCAATTATTCATTTAGTGACCAGTTATGTTGGACTCATACGTTTTTTAACTAATGCAGTGAAACTGCTTTAAAGATGAAATATATTTCTAAATGCTTGAGCTTATTGATTTGATTTAAGCACATTTGAAACGCAAGAACCTGGAAAATCTGAACTTGAATGTTTCAGTATTTGCTTTTACGACAAAATCACATTCATGGGAAATACATTTTAATGATAAAAAATCTAAATGTGAGAGAAACTAGATGGAAGTGTTCCACAGTATGTAAAATTTAAACCCTTAGAACATAACATTTTCTGATTGTGAAGTACAAATAATTAACCACATTTGTGCCTTCGGTGTGGTCACTTCCTTGATCCGTTATATACAGTACAAGTCAGAAGTTTACATACACTTTGGATCTGTGTGAGTGTCTTTCATTCTGATATTTATGAGATTTATTTGAATCATGTATTTTTCGTGGTGGACTTGATAATATAATCACAACTTCAGTGTTGTTTTTTTGAGATATGACTCTTTATTTATTGTTAAATTCTCTTTTATCCAAACAGAGTCACTATCATACAGACTCAAATATATACATACACCCCTTCCAATATTTGGTTAAATGTCTCTTAGAAAGTTATCCCTAAACCACAGAGATTTTGTAACCATCAACAAACTTCTGGCAAAACTGTCTGGATATTTGAATGTTCATTTTTGCAGAAATAGTGGAGTTTAATTTAAACTGGTTGGTTTGTTGGCACAGACCTGGTTAAGTCTAGAAATCTTTAACATGGTTGAGGTCATTGCAGGAGGTTATTGTTGGCCTGCTTTATTCACTCTAAGCACGTTTTCATGTCATGTTTGTCGAGCTAGGTCCAACCCTCTGACTCAAACTGTTATCCTTGAGGTGTATGAAGTAGATACACTGTTATTTACAAAGTAAATGATGGTATGTAAATACCAATATTTATGGTATTTACACAGATTATTACACAGATGCTAGTGGTCTGTGTTAATACATTTTGTATTTAAACACACCAATAATGAGAATGGAGGACAAACTCCATATACTTGGATTGGGGCACCCAAGTCCAGTCTTCAAGAGCTGCTATCCTGCAACTTTTAGATGCATCCTTTCTCCACCACAGCTGCATCAAACGGCTGAATTCTGCGGTGACTCAAACATCAAAACGCTGCAAACACATGAATGATGCAAACTCCAAAACATACAAACACACCAAAAAATAAAAAAATTCAACAGAAAAATGCTGCAACCATAGAAAATAGAGGCAAAAAAGAAAGTGCCACAAACAGCAAGAACCACAGCAAGTATAAAACACTTCCAATTTGCTCCACAAAATGGAAGTGGTCCAGACAAATAGGTGGAATCTGGAGAATGTGATATTACCCACATGTGTGCTGCTGTTGTATAATTTTGAAAAAGGCAAAGCATAATGGACCTTTTTTTCCTTCTGGACATAATGTTAAATCATAACATTCTGTTTTTACTCAGGGTCGAGTCCCATACGATTTTGATGGTCAACTCCCCCTAGTGGTCTGTTGCACTTCTGCTTTGTGGAGTTTGCAACATTTTTATACTTGCTGTTGTTTTTGCTATTTGGGACATTTTCTCTTCAGCTTCTATATCTTGTGATTGCATCATTTTTTCTGCTGCTGCATTTTTCTTTTGTAAAATGTTTTCTGTTGCATTTGGGGTTTTTTTCATGTTTTGGAGTTTGCATTGTTCATGCGTTTGCAATGAGTTTCGCTGCTTGCCATGTCTTTGCACCTGTCGGCCAGGTCAGTGAGCTTTGCGAAGATCTGGTAACAAGTTATTCATTTGATTCAGGTGTGAAGGAGAAGGAATGCATCTAAAAGTTTCAGCATGATAGCTTTCGAGGACTGGATTTGGGGACTAGTTTTCTATAACTTGACTTCAAATCAACAAGTAGTCAGAACTGGATGTTCCTGACAAGAAGAATTATCCCAAACATAAATGAAAACTGGCTTGGGTAAAGATAAAAAAAGGTATATCATTAACCTTTTGAAATAGCTTAATAGCTATAGAAAATGATGGCATTACACTTACAATCGAGGGCTGTGCCAGTAAACTAACCAGTTTAAATTAACTCTACCTTTTCTGATATAAAAAGAGGTCAAATATTCAGAGATTTATACCAGAAGCTTATTGATGGCTACAAACGCCGGATTGGTTGAGGTGCAACTTTTTAAGGGACATTTAACCAAGTATTTGTAAGAGTGTCTGAATATATTTGAGCCTGTATGTATGACCTTCTTTGTGTAAGAGGGAACAATCCAAAATAAAGTCAAACTTGTTCAGCTAGTTCTTTTTTTAAAATGCACCAATATTGTTTACTGATGGTTCTGATTGTTCTTCTTCCCTTTGTCTTTATTCTACTTTTGTTTTCAAATTATGTTATATTTTCATTTTCATTGTTTTTTCAGTCTGTTTTCGAGTCAGTTAACATACAACACAAAAAGATTGAACAGTTGGTTATCAGCCCTGTCTTTAAGAGAAGGAGATTTTTAAGGTGTTTAAAGCAGGAATGTAGATAATTTTTATTAAATTCTGGTTGCAAAGAGACACAATGTAACTTATATCCATGTGAGTTCAGACTTTTGAAACCCTTCTTGCAATAAATGTGAAAGAAACCCTCCTGTATTCAAAGAGGTTTGAGCAGAGCAGAGGGTGAGGATGCAGGGAGCTATCTGCCAGTCAGCCATTTTTGTAGTGTTCACTGGTTCTCCACTGTGTAATTGCTGCAAAACAAAAGCAAAATTTCAGTTTTGTTTATTTTTAGTTCTGCAGCCCGGGTGTGCTGTGTTCTAAGCTAAATGAGGCAGCATGAGTTACTAATTGTATAAATGCTTTGCAAACAATAGTAATTTCTGCAGTAAAGCTTCAGTTTTGAAATTTAGAGGCCACTGGAATATGAGTTGAACAACATGAACATGAACCAGTCTCTGGTTGGCTGGCTGATAGATGACCTTCATTGTCTGTTCCCCATCTCTCTCTGCTCTGCTCAGACCTCTCCAGATATAAATGAGTTTTTAACACATTTTTTGTAGGCAATGTTTCAAATGATGCTACCTCTGTACGCAGTAGCACAATGTACTGTTTCCCATAGCATTACCAACAGAAAATGTTAATACAAAATTCTAGACACTGGCCCATCAAATCAATAAGATCTTGCATTTTGAGAAATATTTATAACCATTAATATTGAGTATATGCTGTGTGATGAGTTGTTTTGTATCTGGCACTTTACTTGATGGTAGAAAATAATGGATTCAGTTTTATCAGGAGAGGTTTTTAACAAAAATATCATTGTGAGAAAATAGTCTTGCTTTGGGTTTTAAATATAAGCTTGTATAAGATCATTTTTATACTATTTCTGGCAGTTTTTACAATGTTGCATCACAACATTTCATATTGTATTGAAAGATCAAACTGGAAAATTAAACCATATCAAATTTGAGTTCTGCTCCCGTGTGCTTAATTTATATTCACAAAATCTGAAGTTAATTATGTGAAAAAACATTGCTTTTAACTTTTGATAAAACTTTAATTTGTTTTGTTTCCCACCCAGTACTCCAATAAGTCTAAAAACTACATGTTAGTTACCATACCATACCATACCAACTTTATTTATAAAGCACTTTAAAACAACCACAGCTGATACAAAGTGCTGTACATCAAAACACAACATAACAATAAAAAACATAAAATAAAAACTTACAGTTTAAAAAGTTACAGAATTAATTGGTTGAAATATATATTAGTCAAATATATCATTTTAAAATATTTTCCAAGTTCTGATAAGCAGGAAAAAAAATAAAATTGAGTATTGAAATATATTTCCTGTTACTATTAACTAAAAAATGTCTGCTGTAGTTCCCATAAAACAACAGGCCATCACTGGCTGAAATGCAATCAAAAAATCTTTGTAAAATACTGTTATTAACCTAATAGTTCTGAGAATAAGACATTCACTGAAGAAATTCAGAAAAAATATATGTATTCTTGATAGAGAAAAAAGCAAATTTATTTCAAGCCCAAAAGCTATGCCTTGATAAACATGGTCTCTGCAGTCCGGCAATTTATTTGAGCATTGTCCAGGTCTTGGTAAGTATTGAACAATGTTTCCACAGACCTTTATAGAATCAATATTTAGCTTTTTGGCATGTTCAAAAG
>NW_006799981.1:2594660-2603354 GCF_000485575.1 Poecilia formosa | reverse complement strand
TATATATATATATATAGCCAAGATACTGCGCAGAACCCTCAAGCTCCCTCTGGTAGAGGACCCGAGCTCAGAGGAGGGTGAGAAGGGAATTTATATATATATAAAAAGTCATTATATCATTTTAATATTTCTTAACATTCCTAGACGTCTTGCAACCATTTCCATATGAACTGAAAGAACTTCCGCTTGTCACCAACCTTTTTCCGGAAGTTGTAATGCTTAGTTTCTATTCGTCCAGCTGGATGACAGAATCGAAACTTACAGAAGAACAAGGCAGCTGTGCTGAAACGAATCTTGAATAAAGGCAGAAGCTGAAGCAGAGACCAGCCAGACAGAGCCAGGACGCGGTTTACTGTCTATGATGGCGTTGTTTGACACTGGCAACGCAATTTCTAATCTCTACACGTATGGACAGAAACATGGTCTGAAGGTAGACTATAAGGACCTTGACTCCGAGGGCCCCGATCATAATAAAGTGTAAGTGTTAATATTTTTCTTTTGGAATTTGGGAGGGGCATTTAGTCCGCATTTGGGCTGTGCTATATGGAGAGCCATTTCTATGGAGATTAATGAAAAATGGCTCTCCATAGTGCTAGAGAAACCTTAAAACAGGTAATAATAAGTATAGTTTAGTACTGACTGATTTCAGCAAGAACTGCTGAAATCAGTCATTTTATCATAAATGATCAAAATAGTCATTTATCAAACTTGTGCTGTCGTAATTATACAAGCTCATTAATAAATTCTGCGTTTATGAATGTATTATGTGAATTATACCTTGTCACTGATTGATTAAATAAAAACCCAGGAAGTAAGCTACGCAGGTAGACTTTTATAACGGTGTTATATAACATTCAGTTTTAAATTATATCTACCACCCATTGCTGAAAAGTAGAAAATAAGCAATTGTTTGTTTGTTATATGTATCTATAGCCTAATTCGAAACAAATAGTTACTTCACTTACCTTCTACATATTTAAGTCTCTGCCTTGCCTCCAGGCATGGGGTGCAGTTCCATTAATGTAATAAGCTCAAGCAGCAGAAGACCAAAACACAAAGACAGATTATTCAATAAACAGTGGAGGTTTTGAGGACACATTGTGGTGGAGAATGTATGAATGTATAACCACAAACTGCTGTGTTGTATTTGGCTCTTATGTTATTTACCAGCATAAATCATAAGAGTGAGTGAAAGACAAATAGTTTTTAAAATAATACATGGTTTTTAAATGTTTCAAGTCTGAGAAGTGTGGTTTCTACATGTACTTAACCTGGTGTAATCTATTACTTCTAAATAAAAATATTGGACACCTGCCTTCAGAATTAATTAATTAATTAGTAAAAAGCAAATATCTAAATAAATCACATGAGGGAGAAACCTGTGGAGAAGTTTAGAGCAATGTGAGACAGGGGGTTAGGCATATGACATCACTGAAAACCTTCCAAAATATGGTCGTCCATTTCCAGATAACATTAATAAGAGGTGCATCCCTGAGGCAGGAGGCCTATTTTAACTCTGAAGGAGCTGCAGAGATCCACATTGTTTTGCAAGTCTGGAAAACTGAAGTTCACAAATGGTTGCCCATCCAATTGTATTCAGCTTGATCTAATTGTAAAGAAAAAATGAAAAAAATCTCATCTTCTAGACATGCAAAGCTGGTTTAGAAAAGTGTCACGTTTGTTTCTTATAACTGTTGTACAGATGATTTTGTCGTCTTATGGGTAAAAATTGTATTTTACAAATGAATAACATGGAGACAGATTTTGACTTAACTTTTTATTTTTAAAGATTCACTGCGCAATTCCTCGTAGATGGAAAACCCTATCCCATTGGCGTGGGAAAAAACAAGCCGGATGCCAAGCTGAATGCAGCCCAGAATGCTATAAGATGTCTTCGTGGAGACCAACATGAGGACACAGTAAGATTCCTCTTATGTGCGAAACAAAACTACATGCAATGATTCAAAACAATCATTTAGGTCCCTAAATGGTGAATAATTGTTGTCTTGACAGGCAGAATATTCAGCAGAAACGTCTTCACCTGCTAGGCAAAATGACATTAACTACATATGTTGGCTTAATCAATATGGTCAAACAAACAGGGTGACGGTAAAACCAGAGGTGACGGTGCGGCCTGGACCCCATAATGCAACTCAGTAAGTTTACCACATTGCTGCACATTTCGTCTGTGCTATGAACTAACCACTTGAAATTCATACATGTGTTGAACTAGCTGGTGTAAGTTTGTAGTGGGTGACACTGAATACCCAGAAGTCTCTGGAAAATCGAAGAGAGAAGCAAAGGAGGAAGCCGCCAAGTTGGTGTATGAGATGATAAATAGTGGTCAATCCCTAGAGGTAAGTAGGGACACAGTTTATTAGACATTTAGATGCAAACATCATAGCATGCAAATTTTGCTGGGAGTTTTGTGCATGTCTTGCATTAGAACTGGTGTTTTCCTAGTGTGGGATGGCAATGCAACTTTGAAGATTCATTAAAACAAGAATTGGGTTTATTGATTTCTGAATTTACAATATGTTTTCTTTTATCAAATATTTGCATATTTGCGCCTCTAATATTTGTTTAAATGTTGATTTTGGAACAAGTTGTTTTTGTAGCCATCAATTCTAATTTCATATTTCACCACATTTCTTTTTGTAGTTTTTGGGATAATTGAAATAGATTTTCTGGCCCAGACACGACTGTTAGGCATAATCTATACCCTTTAGCATAGTGAAGTTTGGAGAGAATAAAGCAATTCTAGAAGCTTAATTTCAGCCTGCTTTATCCATCCATAGACCAGCTTGGATGTGTGTTTGAGATCACTGTCTTGATGGAACATCAATTCATCCTGGGCTTTCAGACCTCATAGCATTGTACCAGGAATCAAGCATGGTAGTGGCAGCATTATACTGCGAGGCTGTTTAGGTCCACAGGTGTGCTGGTGCATTTTACAAAGTGGATCTATGTACATCTATTTGCAGTCAGATGTCTGAGCATCTATAATGGAACAAGTAATTCACTTGCTTGTTCCATCACTAGTTTGTATTGACTTTTCACTAATCAAACATAACATTATGACCAGCATGGGCACCATGACTTTAGTTCACAGTCCCATATGCAAACTGATGCATTCTGTAATGACACCACATAGTTCCTCTGATACACATAATAGTCAGTGTTTTTCAATATCTTTCAAAAAACCACAGACTATATCGTAAGTCTGTTTATTTAGCCCCAAACGTCTATGTAAATAACTTTCTAATACTTACCAGGCTGCATTCCTCTTTGTTAATCATCTTATTTTTTGCTTTAAGGTCATAGATTCCCCAGTTCATCAAAATCAGATGGTCAATAAAAACTTAAATGATCTTAGGTGAGTAAATAACAGCAGATTATTTGTCATGGGTGGAGATTCTTTTTTTTAGGTCTGTCAGTTCAGGATGCTACGAAGCAATTATAAATTATCATTGTCACAACATGGTGCAACTTCCACAAACCTTCATGCATAATTAATAATTTAATGCATAATAAATGTTAGTTAAATGATAAAGAAGAATACTTAACTTAGATACAATTATGTAAAATAGGAACATAAAGAGTAGAATGTGGAAGTGCTTCAAATTCCAAATTCTAAACTTTGATTTTCTCAGATTATAGCTTATTAGTTGGCATTCAGATAATAACGTTTCAATGTTTGTTAATCAACTCTGAATCATCCATGTAGATGTCTCATTGATTTGAAAATAATTTTTTATCCCTCACCCTTGTTATCTTCACGTGTGAAATTGTGTTTGTTTCAGTACAAAGACAAAAAGCCTGAGTTTAAACTCAGAAGACAGCTGTACAGAGTCACGGTTTGCTGCAATTATCCACAACTACTGTCAGAGAAAAAAACTCAGTCTTGAATATATGTTAGTAGAAAGAAGTGGACCTCCTCATAATCCTCGGTAAGAATCTTCTCACCTGAAATAGTTTTGCCTTTACTCTTGAATTGCTGACTGATGTTAAAGTAAACATGCAGATATCAAGATACTTTTTTCTTCAATGCAGATTTTTTTACAAATTAAAAATTGAGACAAGGGAATACCCTGTTGCTGAAGGTAAAAATAAAAAGGAAGCCCAAAATAATGCAGCAAAGCTGGCATGGTCTTCTCTTCAGGAGCAGTCAGATTTCGACAGCAAGGTGGGCAATGTTCAGATTCATCTGGTATCCAGTTCAAGCCGACTGCAAATTAAAATGTTCTCCACTCTTCCTTTGCATTTCAGGTGTCTGTTGGATCAACAGCATCTGAAGATGGAGCACCACCATCATCACAATCAGAGTCACTGTACGGCATTTCCTGACAAAAACAGCTGAACACCTTGGAGAGCTGAATATTTAAACTCCACTCACTGTTTGTCTTCTTTCTCAGGGACTCAAATGAGTCATCATCACACAACATGCATATGACTCCAAGTGACTTCATAATATTTGCTGATTCCTCAAACCCCTCCAACGCCCAGGTTTGTTTATCATAGTTAAAAAGTGTGATAGCTAAAGCAGTAGTCTGTTCTCTGTAGGATAACTTGGACTATGTATTAATTTACACGGTAAAGCAAAGCCAGGTCATCTTTTTGAGACTGAATTACTCAGTGTGTCCTTATATCTAGATAGAAATACCTGAAAAAAACGGCCACAGAGTTAAAGCTTGAATTTCAAAATTAGGTATGAAAAAGTAGTTCCTAGTTTGTAGAGTGAAGGAGTAATACTTGTCTCGACAAGTTGGTGCACAGCTGTGAATCATAATTATGCACCACACTGGGTTGGTCTATCACATAAAATGACAAAGAAAAAATTGAAGCTTGTGATTGAAATATTACTAAATGAAAGTGAAGCAATGTGAAGGTTGCAAGTTATCTCCAGTTATTGGGAAAAGACATTCCTACCAAGAAAAATTAAATGGTGAAGTTTAAGGTAATAACAAGATAAAAAAGTGATCTGTTGTGAATTTTAGATGTCCAGAGAAACTGGATCTGGAGAAAATGCACCATCACCCATGTCACAGTAAGTCCTTTTAAAAAGACACGCCATGTTTTTTTGTGTTGTTTTTTTTTTTTTTCGGTGGGGATGTATGGAGTATGATTGAACAGTCATTATCTTACTTCAGTAGCAAGTGGTCCATCCTGATGGTCACTCTCTGGTTCATTGGGGAGCACAGGCACCACATGTGGAGAGGGGCACACCTACTATAGGTGTGATTCTCAGCCTGGGCCTTTCACGGCCAGTCTTCTCCCTCTGCTTCCTTTCCTGATTTAAGAACAAATACCTGCATTATGTAAAACAACATGAATGTTATGTTTTACTATCAGGTTAAAAGCTTGTTATGTTAGGCATGACATGGTGTTTTGTAGACTTAAGAGCATTTGGTAAATGAACTGCATCCAATGTCACTTTTAGAATATCCCACTGCTGATTAATTGAGACTTAAGTCCATGGTTGTTGTTTTTGGATGACATCAAGAAATCTGAGCCTTGGCAGGATATATTAGGCAGCTTCTATGTACCAATATGTGTTTCAATACAAAAATTATTGGGTGAGCAAATACTTATGATGATATAGTGTATATGAAATCAAAACTGAGATCGTTTTGACCACTGTCTGCTGCAGGTTAATGGTTGTTCATGATCACACTTGTTCTCTACTTATATGAAAAGAAGCTTGTAGAACATAGAATCTTAACAGGAACGCTGTAGAACAATTATTTCTATTACTGTTTTGTTAAAGAGATTCTGCTGAGACGTCAAAAAGCGAGATGACAGGCTCATCTGATCCTGCGGATTCTTCACAAGCTTCTTCAGACCAGGTTTTGCTTTGTTTGATGCTTATTTAGTCACCCATATGTTATCTGTAAATGTAAGAAATATTACAGAGCCTTCTGCAAAAACAAATTAGTATTTATATAAAATCAACACACTACAAAGGTGTATACTGCAATTAATACACCAGATTTGAACTGTACCTCTAAAATCTGCCTTGAAGCTTCTGTTGTAGATCATAATTAGGCCACCAGCCCCATTCAGAGGGCTCACCTTAAGACACCATAATTGTTGCTTCTCACACTTCCATTAATGGGGAGCAGCAGAATTTACAAGTGTTCTGCTGATGCATTTTCTGCATTAACCATTTAGAAAAACTATTAATATGTGGAAAAACTATTAATATGAATTTTATTTATTGTAGGGAATCAAATCTCACAAAGAAAAATATCTTATTGCTATGGTTGCATTTTCAATTCAATTAGCAGATATTGCTACTAAAGGCTGAAGTTCTAGTATTTGTACAGTTTCTCTCTATGTAGTTCTCAATTAATGCATTTCTATAATTAAAATACACACATTATTGGGTTTTTTCCAGAATGATGTGGAAAACCAGAAAATCACAAACCCAAGTAACCCACCAGTGCAGTCACGGTATTGAAAAACATTTTATTGCACTAAAAGCATAAACTGTAATAAGTATTAAAGGCCAATGCATTTTTTTGTGTCTAAGCAATCTGTTTAATGTTTAAAGATTCACATCAGAGTTTGAGATCCTTAAATATCTTGGTGGAGGAGGGTTTGGTCGCGTTTTTATGGTGAAGGAAAAACTGTTGGACCTGGATTATGCAGTGAAGATTGTTCCTGGAACAGAGTGAGTATGTGGTGCTGCTCTGGACACAAAAACAGAAACATTGGTAAAAGATTTCAGGTCAAACAGTTAAACTGTTTCACTGAGGGTGGTTGCATTTGTATTATATTTATTTAGAAAAGCTTTGCAAGAGGTGAAGGCGTTATCAAAACTCCAACACGAAAACATTGTCAGATACTACAACTGTTGGACGGAGGATTCAAAAGTGCAACAAGAGAAAATCCAAAAGAAACTAAAAGAGTAAGAGTTTTCTCCTCTAGTTTCACACAAGTGACTTAATCTTACAGACTAACAGTAAAATCACATTTTGCCTTTTTTACCTGCAAGTGTCATATGTGGACAGTACCTCTTCATTAAGATGGAATTATGTAAATCTGCAACCCTCATACAATGGATTGGTGAGAGGAACCAAGAGGATCTACCACACAGCCAGAGAGGAGCAGACAGTCTTCCTATTGCATTGCAGATAGTCAATGGAGTCGAATATATTCACTCCAACAACTTCATTCACCGAGACCTAAAGGTGAGGCTCGGGTGTTTACACTTCTGGTTTGGTTGGTCGGTAGGTTCCTTCTTTCCTTCCTTCCTTGAATTCTCCCATGCTTGTGTTCTACCTTCATTTTTTTCTCTTACCACAATTTCTCTCTTGAAAGTTTCGTAGGGAATCTTCTTTAATTTGTTCATTAAAAATGTGCATATGGCTTGAAACAAACTGCATATAATCCAATGATGAGCATTTCAAAATATTTTTCCTTATTTTAAATATTTATAGGAGACCTGTTGAGTAAAATTCACATGTTGCCCATTTTTGTTCTTTTGGGTCTGCTTCTAAAACAGCCCAACTACTTAAAAAACCATTCAGATGTTTTTTGGCAATAGGTTCATGTTTTTTAATGTCTTGAAAATTAACCATCTCAAAAACCTCCTGAATGCAATGCCATGGGCTTCATTAGCCTATGTTTCAGTATGTTGGTGGTTTAGTAATTTCAGTTTTTATAAAGGATTAGTTGTTTGATCCAAGAAGTTTCATAATCACTTTATTTGTTTTTCACTTCTCAGCCTCTCAACATAATGTTTGGAAAAAATGGGAAGGTGAAAATTGGGGACTTTGGTCTCGTCACCAATGACAGAAGAGAAATCTTGATCGACAGAACAGTAGGGCTAGGAACCAAAAGCTACATGGCTCCTGAACAAGTAAGTAAAGTAATGTGCTAGAGCTAACACAATTACTGATTTTATTGTATAGGAGAATAAAAAATAAAGGTGTTTAACTACTTAGACATTTCAAAGCTGAAAACAAGATCTTAAAATCAATTCCAAAGGAAATGGACAACCATTGTAGGGAATACCAAATTGGGCTGATATGTTAATTCTGAGTTGTCTCTGCTAACACATACTATACAGTGTCAAATAATAAATTGAACGATTTCAGAAGGGCACTTTTGTTGTCCAGACGAAAAAGAAAAGGCGTTCCTGTACAACATAGTATCTTTCTGGACGCACCCCTGCTCATAACTGATGACCTGCTGTGCAAAAAACAAACAAAACCAATTCAAATACACAAGATAATTACTAGGATAAGAAATAATTGTAAAATTAACTTTTTGATGTTGTTTTAACAGGAAAGTAAAAGATATGATCGTAAAGTGGACATGTTTTCTCTGGGTCTGATCTTTTTTGAACTTCTTTGGAAAATCTCAACTGGCCACGAAAGAGGAAAGGTTAGACTTTCATAAAAAGACTGATTTTAAATCACTCTGTGTGTTTTCCCTTGCACTGTTTTTCTTTAAAATGTGATATGGAATTATTGCCTTAACAAACTGATTTTCTACTTTGTTACTATTAGATTTGGCCAAATGTAAGAAACAACAAGCTTCCCAAAGAGTTTTCACACAATTTTTCCTTTGAGGTACATTATTATATTTTTGAGTCTCTGCCAATATTTTCACCAAATGCACTTATCTGAGAAACTGTTTTATAGAGCCTCATACTAATCAAGGTTCATTGTTCCTATTTTTGATTTT